>NW_027187278.1:1932926-1948576 GCF_028583685.1 Petaurus breviceps papuanus | reverse complement strand
AATATAATATAATATAATATAATATAATATAATATAATATAATATAACATAATATAATATAATATAATATAATATAATATGTATCTATCCCTAGTGCTAAACATATTAAGGGCACATAGTAGGCCCTTAATAAATGCTTGCTGAATGACTATTTATCTGTCATCTATTTATTTACTTGCTTATTTATGCTATTTCTCTCTGTCTGTTTCTCTGTGTCTCTCTGCCTGTCTCTGTCTTTCTGTCACTCTCTTTCTTTATTTTAGTGACAATACAAAGTGATAAAGATATTCTAAAGCCTGAGACAACACAGTACATCTCTCACAGGGAATGGCCAAGCAGTTTAATAAAACGTAATCCAATAACATTCATCTCCTCCAATATCTTCAAAAATAGGGGTTTCCTATGGTGCCTTCAAATAAATTCTAAGCTTATTTGCCTGATATTGAAGTCTATGTATACACTGGAGCCCCTCTACCTTCACAGTTATATCTCATACGCCTCATGTCCATGAAAAACACTACCACTTTTGTATAGCTAAAACATCCTCCCTCTCCACATTTGTCTGATTAATTACTGACCATCATTTTAAATCAATATCATCTCTTTCACAAGGATCTCTCATTTTGACCTCACATTGCTCTTTACTTTGTGGTTCTCCAATGTTCTTGCTATGTTATATTATTTATAATATTTATTTGTGTCTAACCCAGCTCTTTGACAAAAAGCTGCAGTAGGCAAATAGCCTGTTTTATATAAACTTTGAAATAAAAACATTTTTTTGTTGTCGTTGTTCTGGATTTCGGCAAGAGATGGGGTACAGGTTTTGTTGTTACCATGATCTTCCTTTTCTCCCTCCATGGATACCTCCAATACCACTCCAGTTGCAGCTAATTTGAGAGCTTTCTTTGAGCTTCTTGTTGTTCCCCTTGGGCTATATATAAACAGAAAAAGGTCAGAAGGGATAAAGTTGATACAGAGGTATATTCCTCCAACTTCAACTAGATTTTCTTTAACCCTTAAAATTTCATAAACACACAATTTCAATAGCCACATAATTCTTCATTTCCTTACCTCCACCTCTCCCTCTTCAAAACTAAGACATCTTAGTAAAAGGCACTTATATAGAAATACATAGTTCAGCCATTTTTTACCTTTATAAGGTCTTTTTTTTTCACCACTTCCTCCTCAATCTGTTATAACCACACTACTCTAGGGCCTCATCACTTAGGTCTGGATGATGCAATGACAGGTTAAATTATGTCCTTCAATCAAGCTAAACTTGCATGAAATGCTGTTTTCTCTCTTCTCTGTCCATCTTGATTTCACACCACCATATAACAAGATAGGAAGTGCCAGAAAGAAAGTGAAACAAGAACACTTCATTGAAAGGACATAGAAAATGAAGGGGTAGTCAGGTAGGATGGATACTAGACAGTCCATAATGATTCTGAATAGTGTAAGGCTCCCCAAATAAGTGAAAATGGTAGATTTTATAGGTTTTTTTGTCTGTGTCAAACAGGTCCAGGCAATAGAAGGGCAGCTCAGATATGGTATTTAAATCAAAGTTTAGGGTCTGGTGCTGATTCACATTGAGGGCGAGGGAATGCATGGCCAATTAAGAGGCAGTTGACCTTTGAACTCTCCACCATCAGAAGAAGGGGTCTTTGACCCTTTCTGAAGGTCTTTCTCTTATGGAGGAACTCTGAGGGTTTGAGCCTCTGAGAGTCTTCTGTCTTTACTGATTCCTTAGAATGAGGAATACCCTTTTCAATTCTACCATTTGAGGTACATTCTATCTATGAGCCTTATCTATAGATATCTCCCTATATCTCCATGTATTTTAAATCTCACTTTAAAAATATATGTATGTATGTGTAAATACGTGTGCATATATAGAAAACAAGCATTTATTAAGTGTCCAATCTCTTTTAGGCAGTATTCTAAGCATTGGGGGACATTTATACAAGGTGTCTCAAAAATCTTAGTTTGTTTTCAAAGCTTAAAATGTTTGGAGACATCTTATATATTACTTTAATGTTTGCAAAGTCCTTCATGTGATTGAGATTACTTGGACACTCACATTTGTATTTTTTAACTGAATAATCTAGAATAACTATGGTTGCCTAACTTCTTTCTTCATATTCTGGAATTCATAGAAGGCAGGTGATGGTGTGGTCATATAATTTTTAGTCATATTTAACTAATATATTAAGTGATATCATCCCTTCTCACCCCCCTCTCCCCACTCCCACTCCTGAGTAATGGTTTGAATGTAGTTATGCCAAGTTGAGATTATAAAACGGAAGCCTGCCCCAGTCCTTGGTAAAGGTTTATAAACATAATGTATCTGGGTACTATATTGCATGTTGCTGAGAATTTGCCACGTTGTTCATATGAATAGAGTTTGCTGGAATAGTGAATCCAAGTATTCTAAATTGTTAGATGTTAACATTTTGCTCGATTTCTGAAGGCATGTAGATAATAATAAATGTTTCTCAGGTTCATAGCTTCCAAGCTATCATATTTCCTTAGCACTAAATTGATCAGCCAGTATTTCAGCAGTACATTTTATTTTTTAGTTTCTATATGGTTGAGAGAAAATCTTAAAAAGTATGAATTTTTATTGGTTAGACATATAGAGACTAGGTTTTCAACTGAACAGATATTTCTTTGAATAATAAAAGATGCATAAAACAAATTGCTTTCAATACCAGAATGCAGAGAAAATAGCTAAACAAATCTACAGGTATATGATAAGGGACATACAATTTGCTCTCTTGTTAAAATAGAGACAATATCAGTGATTAACAAATATTTTATTATATTTCCAAACAAATGCCTAGAATAGATATGTCTTAAATAAAGAAATGCCCATTTAGCAAGGCAGATTCTTACCTCCTGAACGATCTACAAATGAATTGAAGTATAAATATTTCCCTCAAACAGTCAATGTTACAGAATGAGGATTTTCATAAAATATTATTAGAACTTCCCAATGTAGATAAATATAAGCTGCTTTTGAAAAACACTAGGAACCAGGTTTTATACTGAAATTATTTATGCAATACTATTCAATTTTACTTCATGTTACATCTATTTTAGAAAAAAATAAGACCTGGGTAAGGAAAAAAATATGTTTTCAGCTGAAATTTAAAATGAAGCAGGTGGTCCAATAACAGAAAAAAAATACTTTGAATTCAAGATTTAAGAAGAACTGACTCTTAAACTATTGAAATGATAAAAATAAAACTGTTGAAAAAATCAGGACTCAATGAGGGGGAAAAACATATGACACATAACATATGATATAAAATAAATCCTTCACAAGTCTTAAAAACATGTAGAGAAGAAATACAAACATATGGAGTCAATTAAATTATTTTAAAATGGTTACTCATAAAGTGAACCTCAGGCTAGAGACCATGTAATCTGGGTAACTGAGCTCCTCAGTAGTCTGTAGATAAGTAAACCAACAAAATAAACTTAGAGCAATTAGACTTTAAAATGAGTTGAAGTTAAAGCATTATTTATACTTGTAATATTTTCCAGACATACGTTATATACCACAATTAATATGGGAAAAAAAGAATTTGTACCAAATACAAAATCAAATTTATAGTAAAACAAAATTTTGAAATCTGATCAAATGAAAACAAAAGTGTAGATTTTGCTATTATTTATTGTCAAAGAGAAAAATATTTTTAACTACTAAGCTTATATATATATATACATATATATATATATATGTATATATATATATACATATATATATATATGTATATATATATATATACACACATAAAATCTCCCTCATACCTAGGTCAAATCATGAAACTGCTCTATTAAAAATGTTTACGGAATCAGATTCTCAGAATATGGAAGGGATTTCAGGTACCATATTGTTCTATCATCACCTAAACAAGAATCCACTTTACAACTTACTGAGTAGATAATCATCCAGCATTTGCTTGAAGACTTCCAGTAAGAGCTCATCCACCACTTCCAGAGGTGACCCATTACACTTTTGGAAAGCTCAAAATGTTAGGGAATGATTCCTTACATTGGTGCAACATGCAAACTTAATTCTTATCTTTGACCTTTCAAATCCACCTAAAACTCATCTTCCTCAGGAAGCCTTTCTTATAACATTCTTGTTTCTTTGAGGGTCAGGTCAGCCACCATCTCTTCTATGCATTATGACAAGATTTGGAAGAAGAAAATGGTTTCAAATCTTAGTTCTGACAATTAAGATTAATGAATATGTGCAAATAATATATTGAGTTTCTCTAATTGTTGATCATATGGCATAATTTCCCATCCATTCATCAAACTAGTTGTTAACATTTTCATATTTCATCATTTCTCATACCTGATGAAAGAACTAGACACAATATTCCAGATGTGATCTTTATCAGGAGAGAACAGAAATGATATCTCTGCCAATATCTGGTTAGATTTTTTTTATGTGACCAAAGATCCTGAAGAGGACCTTCTTCTACCAATGCAGATTGGTACTTTTTATGAATATTATAATCTTACAAAATTGCCAGAGGCATTGAGAAGTTAAGGACTTCCCAAAAAGCAAAAAAAAAAAAAAAAGTAAAGTACAAGAGACCATAGAGAAATTTGGTATTCTTGGTTCAGTAAGAAGGCAGATTAAATTCAGTTTTACACTGATAGTAATAATCCAAAAATCTTTTATGAAGCCCTGAAGGCTATTTATGAATCAAAGACCAATGGTCTCATCTCAACTACTCAGCATTAATGGAACATTGATTAGTGTTAAGTCCATGGTCCTGGGAAGATGGGCTGAAAACTTCCATGGTGTTTTCAATAGACCATTAATCAATGGTGAAGCCACTGACCATTTACCTCAGCTGAAGTCAATCCCACTCTATACAAATTTCCAGCTAAAGAAGAGGTTTTGAATACCACCAGGCTCCTCTTGTGTGACAAAGTGTCTAGTGCTGATTCTATTCCAGTGGAGATGTACTGGGGGGAGGGGAGGGAGGAGAGGTCCACTGCTCATAGAAAAGCAGACTAAAATCTTCCAGGTTATATGGCAAGAAAAGGTTATTCCCCAGGAGTTCAAAGATGTTTCCATTGTCTATATCTAAAAAGGAAAGGGAAATAGTTTGTCTTATGACAAATATGGGGGAGGGGGATCCCTCTCTCTTAGTCACTTCTGGCAATATTCTTATCAGAATCTTCCATGATAGACTGATCCTTCACCTGGAATATGGTCCTCCACCTAAGAGCCCATATGGCTTCAGAAAAGGCCAAGGAAGAGTCAAGACTGTGTTTGCTGCTTCACTACTCCAGAAAAAATGCCAGGAGCAGAATAGAGGTCTTTATGCAAGATTCATCCATTTAACTCCAGGAGGAATGCCAGGAAAAGGCCTGTACACAATGTTTGCTATTTTGACCAAGGTCTTTGATACTAACAATCATGAGAACTTGTGGAAGGGCATTGAAAAATTTGGTTACCTGGAAAAATTCATCAGTATCGTATGCTAGTTTCACAATGACATGCTTGCACAGCTTCTAGATAATAGACAATGCTCTTGCACTTCTCCAGTCACCACTGAATTAAAGCAGGGCTGTGTGATTATCCTCATGCTTTTTAGCGCTGCTGTTTTTAGCCATGTTGTCAGATGCCTTCAACAAGGATGAAAATATCATCAAGGCAAGCTGCCATACTGATGATAAATCATTTAACTTGTAAAGGCTACAAGCCAAGACAAAAGTGGAGGCAAAGTTGGTGCATGACTTTTTGTTTGCCGATGATTATGTACTCCATGCAGCATCTAAGGCTGAGATGCAACTGAGTATAAGTCAATTCTATACTGCTTGTGCTAATTTTGGCTTGATAACAAAGAAGACAGAGGTTCTCCACCAGTCAGCACCAGACCCACACCATTTGTACATGGAAATGCAGATTACAGAAAATTGAAATGGATATTTTGATGGATAGGTTCACTTACCTTGGCAGTATACTTTCCAGGGATAGAAACACAGATGATGATGTTGACATAATCATTGACAGAGCTAACAGTGTTTGGGAGACTCTAAAGGAAAGTGTGGGAGAGAAGATGTATTAGAATGCCTACTAAACTGAAGGTCTTCAGAGCTGTTGTGCTGACCTCATTGTTGTATGCTTGTGAAAGATGGATAGTCTACTAGAGTCATGCCAGGAAGCTGAATCGCTTCCATTTGAATTGTCCTGAGAAGAATCTGAAGATCACCTAGAAAGATAATGTACCAGATATGGAGGTTCTTTCTCAAGCTGAACTTACAAGAATTCAAACTCTACTGCAGGGACTGCAACTCCAATATACTGTCCACATTTTTCAAATACCAAAAACAATTTGCTTAAAAGACTCTTTCATGGAAAACCCATACAAGACAAGTAATGATGTGGCGGTCAGAAGAAGCAATGATATTTGCAAGCAGAACATTATAGAATTTCCAGGAGACAAGATGGAAGAATAAGTAGTAAATCACCATGACCCTCTCATATTCACATCTAAATAACATAAAAGAGTGACCCACAGCAAATTGTGAACCAGCAGAACAAGCAACAAGATGATGTGAGACAATCTTTGAGCAAAAGAAATTTAGGAGATTAGCAGGAAAGGTCTGTTTAACTCAGGTAAAAGATGAGAGCAACAGCAACCTGGAAAGACTTGCACAAACTTAGGCAAAGTGAAATGAGCAGAACCAGAAAAACATTGTATGCAGTATCAGCAACACTGTGATAATTAACTATGAATGACCCATCTCTTCTCAACAACAAATGATTCAAGACAAGTACAAAGGACTTTCTCAAGAAGAAAAATGCTATCCACATCCAGAAAAAGAACTGATGGACTTTGAATGCAGATCAAAGCATATTTTTTTCCACTTATTTTATTCTTCTTTGTGTTTTTTTTTTGTTTTGATCTGTTTTTATTTCACAACTGTGACTAATATGGAATTAAGTTTTACATGACAGCACATGTATAATCCCTATCAAATTGCCCAACTTTTTCAGGAGAGGAGAGAGAAGGGAAGGGAGAGAGGAAGAGAGGGGAAAAAAAAATTGGAACTCAAAATCTTGTAAAAATGAATGCTAAAATTTGTCTTGACATATAATTGGAAAAAATACTATTAAAAATTAAAAAAAAAGAAAAAAAAACATTAGAATCGATTTTGAGACATGGGAGACACTGGCATAGGAGTAGCCAGTATAGCATGCCTGCTTCAAAGAAGACAGTATGCTCTTTGGGCCAAGCAGAATTGAAGTAGCTCAAAAGAAATGAAGATCTGAAATTTTAGAGACATCTCCACTCTAAATTTCCATAGACACTATGTGTTCCCAACCTGTTCCAGAGACTTTTGAGCTTCTATCGGTCTGATCAGCCACAGCTGGACACAATATACCTTGACTCTGACATAATGATGTCATTTTGGTCCTCTTTGACTATGAAGGACAACAACCAACCACTTTCCTTTTTTTTAGAGTAAGAAAAGTCAGTTCAACTGATCAATACATTGAAAAAGTCCAAAAACATGAACAATGGAGAAACTAGGTTGGGGTTTTTAACTTTGTTTCATTTACTTTTTTTTTTGCTATGTCTAATCTTTCTCTACATTTTTTAGTTTATTGTTTATATTGTTTCCTTGGCCCTGAATCATTTCATATAGACCTTTCCATGCTTTTATATTCATTACCCACAAAGGCTACTTCCAACTTGGAATGGAACATTCTACAAAAAAAAATGATGGAATAGCTTTTTTCATTTTATTTTCTCCTTTAAAATCAGTTTAGGGATGTCACATGGTATAGTAGCAAGCACCCTAGCATATCCAGGATGGCCTGCTAGCACAGGTTCTTTTGATCTGTTTTATAAAGGAAAGACAGCATTAAAGGTTTTGACAATCCTACTTTAATTACAGAGAATAAAGTAAGTATAGATAATATAAGCAGAGAAATTAGCACAAAGACCAACAGACATGGCTCTAGCTATCTGAACATAGTAATGTTGCTATACATTTTCCATACATCACTGGATCAAGGGAGCACAGACATCTAAGCAGTTGGAGGGATCTTAATAAACAACCATTCAGAGTTTCGACCAGGAAATCAAAAGTTCCTTCTCATGAGCGAACCTCCAAAGCAAAACATCAACCTCAAAGAATATATGACAAAGACTCTGCATCTGATTGGCTGAGTCCCCAGGAGTTTGACAATCTTGTGCCCCTGCACTTAATTGGAAACTCCCCATAACCCAGACCCTAATTAATTCTGTACCAGGGCTCTATGTGCCTATTAATGAACAAGGAAGATCTTCAAATTCTCTTAACATTACACATGGGCATGGCTATGTTACATTTATGTTTGTTTGTATTCAAATATTAAAGAACTATCAAAAATAGAATAGAAGACAGTTTGAACTATATTGCTCTTTTTTAATGTAAACTGCTGGGTTTAAATTACTTTGAGTGACTCAAATTACTTATGTACCCAAGAATATGCCTGCCTTGAAGTTCATCCCCAGTGATTCTTTCTGTCTTGATAAATGTGCTTCCACTAGGACTGTGAAGGGCCACTAGGTATTGAACTTCAGCGTGTAATTACAGAGAGTGTGCATTATCAAATACTAATGATCATCAGAAATCTATTTGAAATAATCACTCCCATTTGTAAGCTTTATACTTATAATTCAAGTCACAAAACTACTTGTAGCAAGTGACCAGCATAATCAACCATAAAGAATTCATAAAGTTATTTTTCATAAATGGATAGTAAATAATTACATTTTTGTTAAGATCCATGATTCCATTTAAATGTAATGCCCATTTCATTCTTTAGAAGTATATTTAGAAAATACATGGCAGAAAAGTAAAGAGTAAAACCACTCTGATAGAGCCATCAACACTATATCCAGGATAAAGGTAAACATGCTACGTATGCTGAAAATGATGTATCTGTCAATGTTACACCTTTTAAACCTCTACACTTCTTATACATTATAAGGGTATTTTTTCCAACTGAGATTCCTGAAATTGTATGTGGCATATTTCTGGCTGAGTTTAGCCCAGAGTAATTTCTTATACTATCATGTTGGTGGTGCTACTTTGGGACAAACAAGTAATCAACAAACATTTAATAACGCCTATTCTGTGGCAGGTACTGTGATAGGTGTTCAGGATACAAAGACAAAATGTATAGGGGAAGTTATGCTTATGCCAACATATAGAAACACATATACTGAGGTAGAGTCAAGATGGCGGAGTAGAAGCAGGACCTCCAAGGGTCTCCAGCTTCCACCTTCCCCAATCCATATGAAAAGGGGACTCTGAACAAACTTTGGGGCTGCAGAACCCACAAAATGACACAGAGAAGCTAACCTCCCACTGAGGACAACCCAACAGGCCGGCAGGAATCAGCCAGAGCAACACTCTGGGAGTTGAGCCCAGGCCCTTCTGGGCCAGAGGTTTTAGCCACGGGGCGAAATCAGCAGCAGCTGTGGCCCTTTCCAGAATTATCAACACATAGATGGGAATGACAAAGTGAGAGGTCAGTGCAGTCTGGACTTTGGAACCAGTAGTCAGGAGTGCATTGGCTTTTGCCCCCAGGGCAAGAAGCCACTGAAATGCCCTGCACAGCCAGCCAGCGTGCCACATGGCAGCTTCATCTCCTGGCCTGCAGAGTGTAGGGGGACAAAGCGACCTGTCTGAGGGGTTATCACTCTAGCTTTAACCTGCTTGGATCTGGATTGTGTTCTAGGGTGGAATCCCTGGGGTGTGTGACCAGCTTGCCAGAGTGTGTGGAGACCTCAGAGAGGGCACCCATCAAATACCTCTGGCAGCTAAGAAAACCCCAGTGTTTGGGACGAAAGCTCCCCTTTCTGGTGGCAGAATCCTACTGTGGCAAAAAGCACAGGGGTCAAGTGACTGAGGGGCAACATGACCAGACAAAGGAAACAAAGCAGACAGAAGATTCCAACATTACACTCCTACTTTGGGGACAAAAAGGAGCAGAGCATGAAACAAAAAGAAGACAGTGAAGTCAGAACTCCTGCACCAAAAGCTTCAAAGGAAAATACAAGCTGGTTACAAGCCATAGAGGACATTAAGAAGCAGATAAGAGAAGTGGAGGAAAAATTGGGAAGAGAAATGAGAACTATGCAAGAAAATTATGAAATGAGAGTCAACAGTCTGAGGAAAATGATACCTTAAAAAAAATAGACTAACTCAATTGGAAAAAGAGGCTCAAAAAGGCAATGAGGAGAAGAATGCCCTAAAAAGCCGAATTTGCCAGATGGAAAAAGAATCTCAAAAACTCAGTGAGGAGAATCATTGCTTTAGAATTAGATTGGAGCAAATGGAAGCTAATGACTATAAGAAATCAAGATGCTGTTAAACAGATGCAAACAAATGAAAGAATAGAAGACAATGTGAAATATCTAATGGGAAAAACCACTGAACTGGAAAATAGATGCAGGAGAGATAATTTAAAAATTATTGGACTACCTGAAAGCCATGATCAAAGTAAGAACCTAGAAATCAACCTCCAGGAAGTTCTCAAAGAAAACTTCCCTGATGTTTTAGAATCAGAGGGTAAAATAGAGGTTGAAAGAATTCACCGATCACCTACTGAAAAAGATCCCAAAAAGAAAACTCCTAGGAATATTATAGCCAGATTCTGGAATTCCCAGATTAAGGAGAGAATATTACAAGTAGCCAGGAAGAAAAAATTTGAATATTGTGGAAACACAATCTGGATAACCCAGGATCTGGCAGCTTCTACACTGAGGGCTCAAAGGGCTTATAATATGATATTCCAGAGGTCAAAGGAGCTGGGATTAAAACCAAGAATCACCTGCCCAGCAAAACTGAGTATCATGTTTCAGGGGAAAATATGGTCATTCAGTGGAATAGAGGACTTTCAAGCATTCTTGATGAAAAAACCAGATTTGAATAGAAAATTTGACATTCAGATACAAGAAGCAAGAGAAGCATGAGAAGGTAAACAGGGAAAATAAATCATAAGGAGTTTATCAAAGTTGAACTATTAACATTCCTATATGGAAAAACAATAATTGTAACTGATGAAACTTTTCTCAGTATGAAAATAGTTGAAGGGAATAGAAATATATATAGACACATATATATATATATATATATGAGGGTATATGGGCCTATGAATACATATGTGATTGTGTGTATGTATATATATTTACAGGTATACATAGATAGAGGGACACAGGACCAATTTAATAGGGAGGGATGATACTTAAAAGGTGAAATTAAGAGGTTAGCAAGTAATATAATGAGAGGAGGTGGGGAGAGACAGAATGGGGTAAACTATCTCATATAGAAGAGTCAAGGGAAAATGGTTACAATGGAGGGGAAGAATAGGAAGGCAAAAGGGAATGCATCAACCTTATTCTCATTGAATTTGGCTTGGGGAGGGAACGAAATACATACTAAATAGGGTATTTCACCCTACAGGGATTAGGGGGGAAGGGGATGAGAGGGGGGATGATGGAAGGGAGGGCAGGTGGGGGGGAGGGAAGTGGAAGCACCCACTTTTGAAAAGGGATGGGATCAAAGCAGAGAATAGAACAAGTGGATGGGAGGGAGGGAAATATAGTCAGTCTTTTGCAATATATCTACTATGTTATTGTTTTACATTAGCTACACATGTACAACCCATACTGAACTGCTTATCTTCCCAGTAAGGGTGGGTGACAAAGGAGGAAGGGAATGAATCTGGAATTCAAATTTTTAAAATCAAATGTTTAAATATATGTGTATATATACATATATTATATATATATTATTATTATTAATACTATTTTCATGTAATTGGGAAATAGCTTATACAGGCACTGGAGCATAGAGATCCACCATGCCCTACTGGAAAAGTCGAAAGGGATATGGGCAAAATATGGGAGAGAGCAGATTGGAGGAGGGGATATCCTGTGGGACTGATATTTTGGGGAGGTGGGTAGGGGAAAAATGGGAAGAAAATTTGTAACTCAAAATCTGGCATAAATGAATGATGTAAATCAGAAGTTAATAAAGCATTTGAAAAATGGAAAAAAATACATATAGTCACACAAAATAATCATGTTTATGTATATGTGTACATGTATATATGTATGTTTGCATATGTGCATCTATATTGTATATATAGATAGATAATAATATAGCTATAAATTAATGTCTCATTGACGTAGTTTCAAGTTGAGTTTTCTTAATTCCAAGTTTCTATCCCTATTGATAGAATGTAAGCTTCTTCTTCTAAACGAGGATAATGTCTTTAATTTTAACTTTTTATTTCCATTTCTTAGTTCAGTGCCTTACAGAGAATATCTCTTGCACACTTAATAAAGGCTTGATGGATTATACTAGAGTTGGATGATTCATAGATAATTGATTTAAAGAAAGACTTTAAGGTGCCCTATCAATTCACCAGGTTTGTCAATTGAAAAGGTATTTTACCCAGGATGATAACAGCTCACAAAGTAAGAAAAGCACTTTCTCCTGAACTTACATTGCTTACATTGCTATTCAAATAATGGCCCCTGAGAACTCACAGAAGCAACAGAGTGACTTAGTCAATAATTCTTCCCTGTTTGAATGAAGTTATATAGCCTTTTGGCATATTCTAGTATAACACAGGGGCAGCTTTGCTGAAGAAAAAAAAAACACCTCCTTGTTTATTGAAAGACCATTTTAGCTTAAGGTAAAGGAGTTTATGTATGGGGTTCAGTGTTAGCTTTTTAAATTCATTTTTAGCTTGTGTTAGTTTGTCTGCTCCTGCTGAGTTCCTGTGGCTTTATGCATTTGAGAAAGATAGTAGGATTGTTTAGAGTAATATTTATAGAAATAAACGTGTCATACTTGTAGCCAATCATGATTTCTACAAATAGTGATACAGTTTTGCCTCCATATTCCCCATCCCTACCCTTTGTCTTCCTAGAATTGTCTTAACTTATTGGCCTATCCTCACATCAAGGGGACTCCTTGTGATCACCACTGTCTCATGTTAACTTCATATCTCTAGATATTCTAATCCTCTTTAAATTCTCCAGAGGTTGTAATGACTACAACTAAATAGTGTTCCAGAATGCATATAGAGCATAACTGGGAAGACAAGTTAGAAGATATTGTCACTACTTTGATTATCTTCAGTAGCACCTGGGGATGTATTCAGAGGGATATCTCCGGAGGAAAGTCCATAAACTATCCCAAAATGCCAAGCACTGGGCTAGCTGTTATGGTTCTGATAACAAAAGCAGTGCTAAGAAAATTCCTGTACCTCAATAAATTGAAGATCTTACTTAATGTCCTTCATCTCCTTCCAAAATCATCTGTAAACTCACTTTCAGGAAATATACTACCAACTTTCCTTTTTCCTTTAAAGCTTGGCTCAGGTGCCAACTTCTCTGTACAATTCGTCTGGTCAGGGAACTGGGAAGTTCTAGGTTCAACTTGTACCCCTGAAAGTTATTAAATAAATGACCACTATAGATAACATGCATAAATATATAGATGTATATATTTATGTGTGAATATGTATACACACATATATAATATACACACATGTGTATGCATACACACATATATGCATGCATACATATATAAAATCTACACAGATGCACATATAGATACCCACAATATGTATAGCATATATGTATACAATATGTGTGTAAGCGTGCATATATGTGTATATATACATACAGACATGTTTATATGATAACTTGAATTTTTACAGCCTCTTTAGATTTGCAAAGTGCTTTACAAATATTATTTCATTCAATCCCCATTATAAGGTAGGTTTTATGATTATACTTAATTTACAGATAAAGAAACTGAAGTAGACAGTGGTTCACTGATTTGCCCAGGCCAGGGTCTCACACAACTAGTAAGTGTCTGAGATTGGATGTGCATCTAGGTTTCATACTCTATCCAATGAATTACTTTGCTGTTTTCAGATAGATACATAGACACACATATACACATGTATATGCACATACATATATGTATATATGTGTAATACATATTGTACAGTGTCTCAAAAATCTTCATGCAGTTTTATGTTGTCATACAGCTTTAAAATTACAGTAAAACTTTTGGGATACCTATAGAATGTGTATATAACCAAACTCAGCAGGAAATGCCATCAAGCGAAAATGAGGTAATATATTAAAAATTATTAAGTGAAATTAAAAATATGCTTTTATAATTAAAATTAATTTAAAATATGTTTTTGTTAAACATGAGTATGCAATACCAATGTCAATTATTGAGTTGCTTAATAGTAAGTATAGAAGAGAAATTAGAAAATCATTTAGAGAACACTTCCATTTTACAAATCAGAAAACTGATGCTTGACTTTTTTATCCTTGACAGGGTTTCCTTTAAGAACATAACACTTAAATACATTTGTCTTTTTGTCATATGTTGGTCCGTTACCTGATCTGGATTCCTTTCCTGATACAGTTTGGATTAATTTTTTGAAAAGCCATTCCATTATACTTGTCTACGCTTAAATCTATCCACTGTTTTTCTGCTCATCCATATAGTTTCAGCATTTATCCTTGTCATCTTGCTATTTCATTACCCAGAAAGTTTAGCGTCATGTACAAACTTGTAGGATACACTGTGTTGCACATGACTTATAAAAGCCCTTGAGACTCTTGTCCTGGTCTCTAAGTCATACTTAAAAAAAAAAAATTTCTTCTGAATGCTGACTCATCTTTCTCAGGATCAGAGCCATAAGAATTCAAAAGCACTTTAGTAATCATCTAGTCCAACCACATCATTAAACAGATGAGGAAACAGAGGTCCATAGAGATGAATTAGCTTTCCCAAAACCACATATCTATTAAGTAGAAGGCATATTAATTTAAACATATATCAGGTAGTGGTTTTTACTAATTACCTTATTTGCACAAGGTGTGTGCTGATAATTTTTAACTGGTTTTCTGAAAAAGAAATGAATATATGAACATTTAATAATCAATTCCCCAATCTTGTAGGAGCTAGGTCTAGTATACTCCCTGCATAATGAGAAAAAATACTCTCAAGTATCAACAATTCTTCAATGCTTTAAAGGTTCCCTTTCCTTCCCTGGAATTTCTTCCATATGAAATATAGTCTTATATTCCAATATTTCAATTCTTTTATATATTGGGTATATGTAGAGAAAACCATAAAGAGAGTCAGGTAGATGATTAGGGAAAGAGGGTTCAACGGATACTCTTGTGGGGAAAAAGTACTCCTTAAAAAATTCCTTAGTCAAGCATGAGTATGGACCACTTTAATCTCTGATACCAAGAAGGCTGAGGATGATCCTTGATTGCTGGAGTTCTAAACTATAGTACTGCTAAAGCAGATCCAGTATCAGTACTATTTCTGGCACCAGTAAGGTGAGGCTCTGAAACTGGAAGGCTACCAGGCTGCCAAGAAAGGTTGAACAGGCCCAGGATGGGAAAAAAAAAAGTATCAGGTTAAAGCTGCTGCACCAATTAGTATCAGGATATCAGGATTGCCTTGTAAGATAGAGTAATTTGGTGTAAAATAGATAGATAGATAGACAGACAGAGATAGATAGATAGATAGATAGATAGATAGATAGATAGATAGATAGA
>NW_027187278.1:1909062-1932916 GCF_028583685.1 Petaurus breviceps papuanus | reverse complement strand
AGATAGATAGATAGATAGATAGATAGATAGATAGATAGATAGATAGATAGATAGATAGGCAGGTAAGTAGGCAGGTAGGTAGGTAGGCAGAGAGGTAGGTAGAGAGATAGGTAGAGGGATAGAGAGACAGACAGACAGACAGACAGACAGACAGACAGACAGACAGATAGATAGTAGATAGATACATACATACATACATACATAGTTTCCTAAAAGGTAGGTAACCAGTAGTAGACTATTAAGAGTATTAATTTTTCTTTTCAATAAATACTTAAAGCACTCACTATGTGCAGAATAGTATACTTAGTGTCTGGGGGGAAGTGAAAACTTCTCAGAACTTCCCTCTCCCTTCCCCCAGCCCTTCACTTCTGCTGTTAATCAGCAGCAAGATCTTTCAGGAGGCTTTCAGATTTCCCGCCTCTGTTGGCCCCTCTTCCCAGCCAGTCGGGGTCAGGGACAGCCCAAGCTCACTCCTCCCCATTGCTTTGGGACCTTTCCCCACCTTTTCCCTTGCTGTCAATCAGCATCCTTGTTCTTTGTAAGCCATAGTGGCAGACGCCTCAATTGTTTGCCATTGGGGAAGATTTTCTTGCTGAGACTCGAGCCCACCTCTCAGCCAATGGGAGAAGGGATAGCCTGGGGAAGGGATTTGATTACATTAGGGTATAAATTCTTGTTCTGCCTTTTGTAACATGCCTCTTCCTCATGATCAGTCATGGGGAAGACTGCCCTCTTCTCCTGGGGAAGAGAATAAATTCCTATTCCTATCCTAAGAGATCTCCATGTTCTCAATTAAATTTTGGATGAGGTTTTTTCATCACAAATATTAGTGAAGGAAAAGACAGAAAGACAGTGAAGGCAAAGGTTGTCCCTTCTATCAAAGAACTTGCTATTAAGTGAAAGTGATGAGGCATATAAAAATATTTGTTTGATCCAAGTATTAAATAAATTATGTTAATTAGAATATAATTATATGAGTGTTACAAAATGAAGTCATGTGTGGGAGAATACCACTTTTGGGGGGAATCAGGGAAGGCTACATGAATAGGTGGCATTCAGTTTGGAATGAGAGGAAGAATAAAATTTCATATGGCAAAATTCAAGGTGGAAGTTGGAACTTTTCCAGGAACAGAAAATTATGTAAATCAAGATTCAACTTTGGGAAAATATAGAATATATTCATGGAATAATGAATTCTTTGATTTTGCTGGAATATAAAACATATTAAATATAGGTGCACATGTGGTAAATTATAAATGGCCATAATTTTTAGCAAAAGGATTAAAGACTTTAACAAAACAAGTAAACAATGAGAAGTAATCAAAAGTTTTTGATGAGGAATAAGACTTGATCTGAGTTGTACATTAGAAAGCTCAATCTACCTGTAATGCCTAAAATGGATCAGAGTGAAGAAAAGGAGGGGTTTGGGACAAAATATTTGTGGCCAAAGATTTGCATATGGAAAACTCCCAGGTGACCTATAAAACCCTGTCCTGAAAACTCCTCCCTGTAAAAACCTCTACTTAAAAACTCTTTGACAGAAAAAGCTCCCTCCTGGCTACCTGTGCCCCAAGGGTCCTTTACTAAGCTAAGCAAGCTTTCAGGATCAAGTTTGGGCAGCTAGAAAGGTTTTTCATTATGTGTGAGTTTTCAGGATGGAAGCTGAGATTTGGACCAATAAATAGAAATTAGTCCCAAAGCACTGTTTCAAAGTAGTGATTTTCAATGGCTTTAAACAATGTCTAAATGGCACATTTTCAGTACAGTTAAAAGTCATGCCCAGTGTTTTATTCCTGCTTGTTCACTGCAGTTTAGGAGTACAGCCAGTTCTGTGCTACCTAAAAGGTTCTCAAATATAGTACTTCCCACTACCCTCTCATTTTATCCCATGTACAAGAACTGTACAGTAAAGCATTTCATTTGTATAGCATATTTCTTAATCCACATTTGAGATATAATTTTACCAAACCTCACAAAATCTATTGCACTGATATTATTGATAAAGTAATTGAAATAGGATTGACCAAATGATCTATCCAAGGTCATTTAAATAAAGAAAGCCATTTAAACTAACATCAAAAGCTTTTGATTCACAATTTAGCATAGCACTCCTTTCTCTCAGTTATTTCCCAAAGTAAGGATATAGCTTCCCCTTTTGTCCTAGTTACTCTGAAAATAATAGCTACAATAACTCATATTTATGTTGTTTTTAAAGGTTAAAGTTTTTTTTCTCCTTATAGTTTAATTCAATACGTATTTATTAAGTTTCTACTATGTATAATGTACTTCGCTGGGCACTAAAGATGAAAGATAAAAGGAAAACAAAACAATGCCTACCCTAGAGGATATTACAGTTTACCAATAATGATAAGTCTATCATTGGTCTGGTGACATACCCTGGGAGAATATTCTAATTAATCCTTACTGCTTCTGACTCATATTTCACTCTTGCCTGCCTACTAAGGATATAATACGTAAAGCTTATTAGTTAATACAAAACAATTCAAGTATCACATAATCATGGTAGAAGGGACCTCAAAAGCCACCTAAACCTACCCACACACAAAATTGACTCTCAACATGTATCTGACATGAGGTCAAAGCCTCTAAGAAAAGAGGATCCAACCACCTCCTAGGTCATACTAGTCAACATGTCATCAGGTCTATTTGTTAAGAAGTCATTATGCTGTTTTGTTTTCTCTTGAATTCTAATCCAATTTTGCCTCTTTGAAATTTCCATATCTTGCTGAAGTATCTGTCTTCTATTTCAAATAGAACTGGCCTAAGCCTTCCTGCACAGGATAGCAATTCAAATAGCTATGGATCATTATGATAGTCACACCTCCCAGGAAGTATTGTCAAATAATTTGTTCTTATTCTAGGAGCTGGGATTCTGTGTTTGTTGAATACTAAGGGTGGTAAATACATTTCATTTGCTTCTGTATGCTGTGTTCCACTCTATCTGTTCTAATGATCAACCTCTATTAGCAAGTAGCAAATTGTTTTCATGATTAGTGCTTTGTAGTTTACTTTGAAATCTATCACAAAGAAGGTTTCTTTGTTCCTACTTCTTTTCATTATTTCCCTTGAGGTACTTGACCTTTAGTCTCTGTGAATTTCATTATTATTTTTTCTATTTCTATAAAGTAAACCTTGGGTAGTTTGATTGGTATAGAATTGAATAAGTAAGTTAATTTAGGAAGTATTATCATTTTTATTATATTCACTTATTTTACCCATGAGCAATTAATATTTTTCAATTATTTATGGCTCTTTTTTCCCCCTATAAACAGTAATTGTATTAATTTATACAGTTCTTTAGAGGTAGACTCACAAGGATTTTACACATTCTGCAGTTATTTTAAATGAGAATTTTCTATCTATCTTTTTGGTCTTATTTTATTGGAATTATATAGAAATGTTTTGGATTTGTATAAATTTATTTTATGTCCTGCAAGATCGCTAAAGCGATTATTTCAATTAAATTTTGGTTGACTCTTCAAAGTTCTTTAGGTAACACTACATCATCTGTCAAAAGTGAATTTTGCTTCTACTTTACCTATGTTTAATCCTTCAATTTATTTCCGTTGTCTTATTTCCATTAACAGAATTTATATTTTTATGTCAAAGACAAGTGATTTTCCCTTTTGACTAGTTTAGATGAAAAGGAAGTTCAAGTGTATTCCTAGGCATATATAGGATAAAATGAGATTATGAAGGATTTTAAATATTAAGCCAAAGAGTTTTAATGTTATCCTTAAAGAACTACATTGCCTCTGGTCAGACCTGGGTTTTAGGAAGATCATTTTGGCCATTGTGTGGAAGATGAATTAGAGAAGGGATCAGTTAGACTAGATGATAAGTGATGAGGTTGTGTACTCAGATGGTAAATGTGGATAAAGAGGAGAGAACAAAAGCAGATCAACTGATTGGACATAGGGCATAAGAGATAATTAATATTTCTGGTGATCTCAACAGAAATCTGGAGTTTTAAAGGGAGGTAAGATATAATGAACAAGAAGTTATATTTGGGGTGAATAAGAACATTTAAGTGGAAATGTACAGCAGAAAGTCAAGAAAGTGTATTGGAGCTCATAAGAAAAAACTAGGCTACAGAAATAGATTTTAGTCATGTACACTAAATATCCATGGTATCCTTGGGAACTGATGAAATAATCTAAAGAATGAAGAGATGGAGTATCCATGACAGAATATTAGAGAAGATCAACACTTACAGAAGAGACATGGCTGATGATTAAGAAAAGTAGCATGGGAAGAGAAATAGCATTTGTTAAGTACTTGCTATGTGACAGGCATTATGTTAAGAGTTTTTAAATGTTGTCTCATTTTATACTCGCAACAATCCTATAAGGTAAATGCCATAATGATCCAATTTTAAAATTGAAGAAACTAGGAGAAAAAAGGCTTAAGTGACTTTCCTAGGACCATGGTGTTAATAAGTGTCTAAGGCTGGATTTGAATACAGGTCCTCCTTATTTCAGACCCAGCACTCTCTGCACTGGGCCATCTAGCTGACTCTGAGTAAGAACAATCAAATAAGATCACAAAAGTCAAGAGTAAAGAGAATATTCAGAACAAGAGGAATAATGGATGAAATTTTGTGTCAACAACTTCAGAAAATTAAAGAAGGATGAATTTAGAAGACACGGGCATGCATTGTATTCTGGCACATGTAGCACATATTCTATGCATGCCTATGTCAGAGGAGTACTAGAATGTAAATTCCTTGAGCAGGATTAAATTTTTTATTTATCTCATATATATACATACACACACACACACACACACACACACACACACATATATATATATATATGTATATATGTGTATTTATAAATACAGATGTATGTGTCTGTGATTTATATATCTAATTCCGAGTATAGAGCCTTGTAGATGTTTACTAAATGAGTAGATACTTAATAAATGTCTCCTGAATGGAATTGAACTGCAAAAAAGTTAATCATATTCATTTAATAAATTGTCTTTGGTAACCTTAAATAGGGGAATTTCATCCAGTATCTGGGTTCAAAACTAGAATTTAAAAGAGTAGAGAATAGTGTGGGATGTGAAAAGATATAGTCATCTACCACCAATAATGTTTATTTTTCCCTATTATTTTGGCTACAAGATGGAAACAAAGTATATGACACTAGCTTGAGAAATTGGCAGATCCAACAGAAGATTTTATAAAAGATGGGCTAACCATAGTAATTTCTTTGTTTGTTTTTTTTTTTTTGCTTTTTGGAGGACAATTGGGGTTAAGTGACTTGTCCAAGGTCACACAGTTTTTGTATTGAGTCTGAGGCTGGATTTGAACTCAGGTCTTCCTGACTCCAGGGCAAGTGCTCTATTCACTGCACTACTTAGCCACCCAACCATAATAATTTCTATAGTCAATGTGGAAGAAATCAGGAGATAAAGAAATAATGAAGAGGGTGGAACAGTAGATGGGAGATGATATTTTGAGTTACAAAAAAACTATAAAAGAAGGAGCTCAGCATTTTTAACCTTTGTTTTTCCAGGAATATAGGAACCAAGATCCTCTCTAATAAGAGGGAAAGGGGAAAAAAAGTAAGGAGAGGGGAAAAAAGAAGCAATAAAAGAAAAGAGTCTAGGGGGCAAAGACTTTTGGCAGCGGTACTATGAGCTCAATAGAGAATCAATCAGGGAATGAGAAAATAATTTTTGTAAGGCAGAAAAGGCCCATTTGACTCTGGAGAAGAAAATGAGACTGCCCAGCTCTGCCCTCACTCAAATCCAATTCATTTTCAAGGCGAGACATCACCCTCCTGATGTTCTTGATTCTCTTTGAGAATGAAGGGCAACCAACCAACAAATACTTGTAAGACACTCAGTACAGGTATGTGACTTTTTTCATTGGTAATCAGCAACATGTAAATAAGAGTGGAGAATAGAATGTAAACCTGGACTGGGTTTAGGCAAAGCATAAACAATGATAGGACAATAATAGTTACAGCTTTCATTTATGTACTGTATGAATGAGGTGGAAAGAGGCTACAAGTCAAGGGAACTGAATAGGCTGAAGAACTAGGACACTAAAGTGTTTAAACAAATATTAGTGAATATAATGAAGACCATAGTATGAAGGCAGGAGGAAAGGTAGAGAGGAAAACTGCAAGCCTGTCACTGCAACTATTTGATAAAGGAGAAATATGACAGCCAAAAAGATCTAAATAGGCTCACACAGGGGGCAGAGCCATGATGGAAGAGTAAAAGTACAAACTTGGCATCTGCTCCCTCCACCTCCAATATCTGTAAAAAAATGATTCTAAATAAATTTAAAGCTACAGAACTGACAAATAGAAAGAGAGAAACAAATCTCCTGCTGAAGGCAGCCTGGCAGGCCAACAGAAAAGGTCTATCACAGCAGCCCAAGGGCCAAGCCCAGTTCCCCCTAAGCCATGGTTCCGGCCTCAGGGAGGGCTCAACCAGCAGCAGCCTGAAAAGACTTCAGGAGAGTGAATCATGCAGCTGTGGTGTTTTCCAGACTTCTCAACCCATAAATGCCAAACACAAAGTAAAAGGTCAGTGGGGAACTCTATTGGAACACAGGAAGATGGAAGAGCATAGTCTGGCACCTGCCCCTGGGGTGAGAAGTGGCAGAGGCACTGTGGCTGCAGCTGCTGCAGTGTGGCTGCTTCTAGAGCTCCTGGCCTTCAGATTGTAGGGAGACCAAGGGAACATTCAGAGGGGTGATGGCTCTTGTTTTAACCTTCTTGGATCTGGATCATGGTCTTGGGTGGTGGTCCTGGGGTATGTGGCCAGTGTGCCAGAGCTTGTTAGGGCTGCAGCAAGGGGAACCAACAAAGCTCTCCCCATACTGGAAGCAGAGTTCTACTGTGGCAAAGAGCTCAAAACTCAAGTAATTGGCTGGCAATATGAGCTTGCAGAGCAAGTGCAATCAGACCATACAATCCTTTTTGGGGGACAAAAAGGATCAAAGCATGGAACTGGAGAAGGACCACAAAGCCAGAACTTCTGCATCAAAACCTTCCAAGAAAAATATGAATTGGTCACAGGACATGGAGGAGCTCAAGAAGGATTTTGAAAATCAAGTGAGAGAAGTGGAGGAAAAACTGGGAAGAGACATGGGAATGATACAAGAAAATCATGAAAAGTGAGTCATAAAGGAGACCCCCAAAATACTGAAGAAAATAACACCTTAAAAATTAGACTAACTCAAATGGCAAAACAGTCCCAAAAAGCCAATGAGAAGAATACCTTAAAAATCCGAATTGCCCAGAAGGAAAAGGAATTTCAAAAACTCACTGAAGAGAATAATCCCTTCAAAATTAGACTGGAGCAATTGGAAGCTAATGACATAATGAGAAATCAAGATGCTATAAAACAGATCCAAACAAATGAAAAATATAGAAGTCAATGTGAAATATCTCATTGGAAAAACCACTGACCTGGAAAATAGATCCAGGAGAGATCATTTAAAAATTATTCGACTACTTGAAAGCCAGGATCAAAAAAAGAGCCTAGATACCATCTTTGAAGAGATTATCTAGCAAAATTGCCCTTATATTCCAGAATCAGAGGGCAAAATAAAAATTGAAAGAATTCACTGATTGCCTCTTGAAAAAGATGCCCAAAAGAAAAATCCTAGGAATATTATAGCCAAATTCCAGAGATCCCAGGTCAAGGAGAAAATACTGCAAGCAGTCAGGAAGAAGCAATTCTAGTACTGTGGAAACACAATCAGGATAACACAAGACCTAGCAGCTTCTACATTAAGGGATCAAAGGGCTTGGAATATGTTATTCTAGAGGTCAAAGGAGTTAGGATTAAAAGCAAGAATCACCTACCCAGCAAAACTGAGTATAATGCTTCAGGCAAAAATATGGTCATTCAATGAAATAGAGGATTTTAAATCATTCTTGATGAAAAAACAGAGCTGAACAGAAAATTTAACTTTCAATTACAAGAAGCAAGAAAAGCATGAGAAGACAAACAGGAAAAGGAAATCATAAGGAACTTATTAAATTTGAACTATTTACATTTTTACATGGAACAAATATAATTGTAACTCATGAGTGAGTTACATGTGAGGATAGTTGAAGGGAATATATATGTATGTATAAATAAAATATATTTGTAAGTGTGTGCATATGTGTATACATGTATATATAGACAGAGGTCACTGGATGAGTTGAATATGAAGGGATGATATCTAAAAAATAAAATTAAGAAGTGAGAGAGGAACATATTAGGAAAAGGAAAAAGGGAGAGATATATTAGGGGAAATTATCTCACATAAAAGAGGCAAGGCAGAACACTGTTACAATGGAGGGGAAGAACAGGAAGGTGAAAGGGAATGGGTCAACCTTACTCTCATTAAATTTGGCTTAAGGAGGGAATAACATACACATTCAATTGGGTATCTTACCCTAGAGGAAAGCAAGGGGTAAGGGGAGAAGATGATAGAAGGGAGGGCAGATTGGGGGAAAGGGTAGTTAGAAGCAAACACTTTTGTAAAAGGACAGGGTCAAAGTAGAAAATAGAATAAATGGGGGACAGGATAGGATGGAGGTAAATATAGTCAGTCTTTCACAATATAACTACTATGGAAATGTTTTGCATAACTACACTTGTACAATATACTGTGTTTCCTCGATAATAAGACCTATCCCGAAAATAAGCCCTCACCTTACTGTGTAAGATTCCTCTAAAATAAGCCCTCCCCCGAAAATAAGCCCTATTGAGATTGCTGCTGTAGTGAAGGTGATCCGCTGCACTACACACTACATTACGGTTCCCTCTGTATGCACCGTCCCCCCCCCCAGTGAAACGCATGCCGCGCTCCGAGCTGCATCCAATCAGAGCTGCAGCAGTGAGCGCGTCATCCTGTTCATCCCCAGTGATTTGCTTGCTGGTACATTTTTTTGTTCACATTTACCTGTTTATTAAAATTGCTGTCAATGTTTATTAAAATAAGCCCTCCCTGATAATAAGCCCTCTGGTGTTTTTCTGTCCAAAAAAAGTAATAAGACAGTGTCTTATTATCGGGGAAACACGGTATGTTGAATTGCTTGTCAGTGGGGGCGGGTGAGGAGGGAAGAAGGGAAAGACTCTGGAACTCAAAGTTTCAAAAACAAATGTTTAAAAAAAATATTTGTTTTTTACATGAAACTGGGAAATAAGACATACAGGCACTGGGGTATAGAAATCCATCTTGCCCTACTAGAAAGTTAGGGGATGTGGGGGAGGATATAAGAGAAAACAGATTGGGGGAAGGGGTATTTAGCAGGCTTGCTATTTTGGGGCGGGGGAGGGGAAATACAGGGAGAAAAATTTGAAACTCAAAATCTTGTGGAAGTGAATGTTAAAAACTAAAAATAAATAAATAATTTGGAAAAATAGGCTCACACAGAAAGAATAAATCAAATTAAAGAAAAAATAATTATTAGGTGGGGGGGTGACATGGGGTTAAATTAGTAGTCAAGAACAAAGAATATGCTTCTTCCTCCTCCTAGATCTTTGTGTCATATGACACAAAGGTATTGAAGTGGTCACAGTTGCAATATCTTTTGTGAAGATACATGGGTGAAAGATCATTAAAAGAGAAAATATTAGATAAATATGAATATCAACCAAACCGAAAGTAAAATATGTCTAATATAAAAGAATTTTATTAACTGTAAAATGAGGATTCCAGGGACAAAATGGAATGAGGATTTATTTAGTATTCTCATTTTATGTAGGAAGTTTTCCATCATAGAGCCCCAGTAGAATAAGTGATCTCCCTAGATATTAAAGACATTCAGTTTGTAAATAACATTAATTATATTAAACATGGAACACAGCATACAATTCTAAATTAGCGTTAGACCTATTCTTGAGTTTGGAATGAGGAATGCTTTTTTTCTGAACTATGGTATATATTGGGTATCTATCAGTATATGTAGTACCTTTTAAAAAGTCATATATTATTTCTATTCATCTCTTCTTATATAAGGTATTTCCTCAATAATGGCCATGGAGGAAGCTCTCCATATGCTGAATTTCCCCCACTGCTTTTTTTTTAATGTCTCATGCATACTAGAGCTGCACTTGGACTGACCTTTTATTGTTCTCTCACCATACTTTATGATGGTCCCAATCCATTTTTAAGTTTGACATGTTCTTGGTTTTGCTTTTTCTACTACATCGCATTCAGAAGTCTTTGAGAGTAATGTACTCAAGTTCCCCTATCTATCATGTATTATTCCACTGCCCTTCATGTCATGTGAAATTCAGATTTCTTTTGGAATTCCAGGTGATATCACTGGGAGAATATTGCTTTTCAAAAGATGGGATTTTATGGAAATGAGCCATGGAACTCAGCACAGGGGACCTAATCACCAGAAAGTTGGCCAACAGATGATGAATTTTTTGGTTATGGTAACCCATGAAAGAATGAACCATACAACCTTGAAAAGTGATTCTCCCTGCACAGCAAATTCAGCATCATTTTTTATAAGTCTTATTTCTGCAGAATAGAAAAGATGGAATCATTTTTTATCTAAATCCTTTGAGACCTTTTTTTTTTAATTTAGAGTAAAGTCATGAGTGCCTAGTGCACAGCTGATGAAGGATAGATATGACGGAGTAGTACAGCCATCTGTCACTTAGCAAAACCTCACAATAGTGTCAAAAAGTAATTCTGGTATATGAGTCACTTGTATTTTGAAAAACCCTGCATACCATTAACTGCTTTACTTAGTTTTACAAACAAAAGTCATTTGTAGAAAAAAAAAATAGAAAAAGCTAGAGTGTTCACAAATTTCTAAATCCTAAAAGACTTATTATTACTAATTATTGACAGTCATTTAAAAAACAAAACAAAACAAAAGCAATTCAAAGGGAAATTTTCTTTCCCTTCTTTTTCTGTCTTTGTTCTTTTGTTTTCTGCTCTCCCATGTCTTGGTCTGTTTGCTATATTCCTTCTTTCTTCACTGGTCCTTATTGTCCTGGATCTTTTATTGCACTTATGCATAATACGATAGGGATGAGAATGTAAATGGAGGAAAATGTAGTCAGGAAAATTCAGTAACAACTATCTACCAGGAAATTTTCTGGTATTTGATTATAATATTTGTTTTGTGGAATATGTGAGCTTCATAGGAACAAAATGTAAGTAAACATGATTTGCAAGTATGCATAGAAGTCTATGTGTGCGTGCATGAGGAAATGTAGAACATACATATGTACAACTCATAAAAAGGCCATCATATCTCTCTTTCTGAAGGATTTTTATTAAATGCTAAAATATTATGAAGACTGACCTTATGCAAATTAAACATCATGCTGTGATACCAAAATTCCCCCTATTTTTCTCTCTAACCTGTCCATAGTTCTTTGAATTCTAATTTATCTACTCTTTTTGCTTAAGTAATTGAAACAGCTAAATAAATATTTAGTGGGTGGCATGGGTTTCTACATTAAGCTAATATCATCCATGAATACTTTCTCTTAAATTACCCTAACTGATTATCTAGCAAGGAATAGAGTTCTTAAGGAATACAGGACAAAGAAAGGTAGGAAGCTATGTATATTGAATTGGTTTTTACCTAGGAGGGGAATCACAGTGAGCATTCAAGACCATCAGGGCAGTCAGTAAACCTAGTATAAAGATAGTTTTTGCTTAAAGAGTGGAGAAATTATTTTGCAGAACCATGAAAGAAATGCAGAACTGTTAAAGCCAAGGACAATTATCTGCTTTACCATGTTGCTGTTGTTCAATTGTTTCACTTGTGTGCAACTCTATGATTGCATATGTGGGGATTTTCTTGGCAAAAGATACTGAAGTGGTTTGTCATTTCCTTCTCCAGCACATTTTACAGATCAGAAAATGAGGCAAACAAGGTTAAGTGACTTACCTTGGTTCACAAAACTAGTAAGGTTCTGAGGCCATATTTGAACTCAGCAAGATAAGTCTTCCTTACTTCAGGCCTGGCTCTCTAACCACTGTGCTATGAGAGTTGTTTTGACAACCCAGTAATGTTCATCACTATACAGTGTTTAAGTGACTGAATATTTAGACAAGTACATTAGGTATTGTAACCTAGGTGCATTGTATGCTAAACCACTGTCAATTAATAAAAGCATGATGTGAATTAATTAAGACATCTTTTTTGTCCAAATAGTCAAGAACTGTTTCTTTTTTGCTTTTGGTTTGTTCATTTTTGCTTTTGATTCTGCTTTTTGGAGGGGGGTAAGGAGGAGGATGAGGATGGGGAGGGCAGGGGGAAGGGGAGCTAGATTCATAGAAAATGTTGCCAGTGGAGTGTCATCTTCAATAGACATAATAGTTACTACGAGATGGTGCTTAAATGTTAGAGGGCTTATGGAGGGAAATCCGAGAAGAGAAAGTTTCTAAAAACAGAGACAAGGAAACTGAATCAAATTTTGGACTATTTTATTGTAACTTTACAACTTCTCTTGCATTTGCTTAGTTTCGTCTATTCATCTTCTCATCTCTCCCGTGGATTATTACTACAGTTTACTAATTCATCTCTCTGCCACTAGTCCTCGCACTCCCTAGTCTATGTTCCTTACTGCTGACAAAGTGATATTTCTTAACTACAAGTCTAATCATGCTATTCCCCTGTTTAAGAAAGACCAGTGATACTACATTGCCTCTAGTATCAAATATAAACTCCTCTATTTAGCATTTAAAGCCTTTCATCTGACTCCAGCCGACCTTTTCTGGAATTGTTACACAATATTCCTCTTTACAAACTAAATGTTCCAATTGAGGGCAGCTAGGTGGTATAGTGAGTAGAGCACCAGTCCTGGAGTCAGGAGGACCTGGATTCTGATCTGGCCTCAGACACTTAACACAAAAACTAGCCATGTGACCTTGGGTAAGTCATTTGTCCCCAAATGCCCTCCAAAAAGCAAAAATAAATAAATGTTCCAATCGAATTGGCCTTGTTCTCTCTCAGGAAGCTGTGATAGTAATGGCAACATTACAGAAGCTCATTCCTTTTCTCATTTTCTTTCCTCTGTACAGATTCAATCATTGTTCTAATATATTCCCTTCTTCCCTTCATCTCTTTGAATCACTAGCCTCCTTCAAAGCTTTTTATCAAATATCACAGCCTCCATTAGAAGGAATGAAAGAATTGATACATGAACAAGTTAATGAAAAGCACTAATTTCACGAGAAATGCACTGTGCTGAAGGGGCAGAGTCAAGATGGTGGAGAAAAGGCAGGGGCTCACCTAAGGTCCCTTAAATTCCCCTTCAAATAACTTTAAATAAGGCCTCTAAAATAGCTCTGGAATGGCAGAACCCACAAAAGGATAAGGTAAAGTAATTTTTCAGTCTAAGACAACTTAGAAAGTTAACAGGAAAGGTCTATGCAACTGGAATAAGAATGGAATACAATCCAGTCCAAGCCATATAACAGGAAACCAGCAACAGGCCTTGTTGGTACTGAATTAGTGGCAACAGTAACTGCATCCACAGCTCTCGAACCATAGACTATAAGGAAGTCAGACAACTGATCAGAATGAGATACCAGGGTTCCTTTGGCTGGCACTAAACGTAGAACTCTGTTACATTATCTATATTCGAATGTGGCTCATAGTTCTAGGTCAGGGTCCCAGGGTGAGGAGGAACACTAGCACACCAGAGGTTACAGTCACAGGGGAACAGGGAATGGGGTCTCATTTCCAGGGCAAAAATAAGAGATCACAGGCCAGGAGAATAGTAAATACATCTCTCCTTAAACAGTCACTTTGAAAGAACTGAAAGCTTACAGATCTCCAGAACTAGTTCTAAAAACAGCAGCACAAAAAAAACCTGAAGCTTGCAACAGTGCCTTCTCCACCCCAGAAACAGAGTCCAAGTTTAAGCTCAGAGTCAAAAAACGAGCTAAAAAAATTAGCCAAGTAACTAAAACAGAACCTGACCATAGAAAATTACTATGGTGACAGGGAAGATCAAAACACAAACACAGAACACAACAAAGTCAAAACCACTATATCCAATGCCTCAAAGAACAATGCTAATTGGTCTCAAACCCCCCAAAAAATTCCTGGAAGAACTCTAAAAGATTTTGAAAATCAAATAAGAGAAACAGAGGAAAAATTAGAAAAAGAAGTGACAGTGATGCAAGAAAACCATGAAAAAAAGAAGCAACCATTTTGGAAAGGAGACACACAAATAAAATATACAGAAGAAAATAATACCTTAAAAACCAGAAAAAGCTAAATGGAAAAAGAGGCACAAAAAATACTCTGAAAAGAACTCCCTAAAAAGCAGCATTGGCCACATGGGAAAAGATGCATAAAAATTCACTGAAGAAAACAACTTTTTCTTTTTTGCTTTTTGGAGGGCAATTGGGGTTAAGTGATTTGCCCAAGGTCACAAGGCTAGTTGTGTGTGTGTGTGTGTGTGTGTGTGTGTGTGTGTTAAGTGTCTGAAGCCAGATCTGAACCCAGGTCCTCCTGACACCAGGGCTGGTGATCTATCCACTGTGCCACCTAGCTGCCCCTTAGAAAATAACTTTTTAAAAAGTAGAACTGGTCAAATGGAAAAGGAGGCACAAAAGCCCACTGAAGAAAATAATTCCTTAACAATTATAATTGGGCAAGTGGGAGCTAATGACTTCATGAAATATTAAGAAGGAATAAAATAAAATCAAAAGAATGAAAAAAGAGAAGAAAAAGTCAATTATCTCATTGGAAAAACAACCAATCTGGCAAATAGATTGTAGAGAAATAATTTAAGAATTATTTGTCTACCTGAAAGCCATTACTAAAATTTAAAGAGCCTAGACATCATCTTTCAAAATATTTTCAAGAAAAAAACTGTTCTGATATTCTAGAATCAACTGGTAGGACAGAAATGGAAAGAATCCACCAATCAACTCTTGAAAGAGATCCCAAAATAAAACCTCCCAGGAATATTATAGCCAAATTCTAGAACTCTTAAGTCAAGGAGAAGATATTGTAAGCAGAAAGAAAGGAACAACTCACATATCATGGAATCACAGTCAAAATAACACAAGATTTAATAGCTTCTAAATTCAAAGATCAGAGGGCTTAGATGATGATACTCCAAAGGGGAAAGAAGTTAGAATTATTACCAAGCATCATTTACCCATTAAAATTGCATATAATCCTTCAGGGGACAAATGGATATTCAATGAAGTAAAGAAAATTCAAGCATTCCTGATGAGCTGAATAGAAAATTTGACTTTCAAATACTAGTCTCAATAGAGGGATAAAAAGGTAAACAGGAAAGAGAAATCTTAAGGGAATCAATAAGCTTAAACTGTTTCCATTCCTATATGGGAAGAAAATATTTATAACTCCTAAGAACTTTCTCATTATTAGAGCAGATAGAAGGATTATACACAGATAGAGGGCATGGGTGTCAGTTGAGTATGATGAGATGATATTAAAATAAAATTAAATTAATTGGTGAAAAAGAGGAATGCACTGGGAGAAGGGGGGAGGGAGAGGTAAAATGGAGTAAATTATTTCATATAAAGGAGGCAGGAAAAAGCTATTACAATGGAGGGGAAGATGAATGAGGTAGGCAGGAGCACTTGAATATTACTATCATTGGAACTAGCTTGAAGAGGGAATAACATACACACTCAGTTGGGTAGAGGAATTTATCTTACCCTACAGGAAAGTAGGAGTAAAAGAAGGTGGCAGGGGAAGGGGGCTTTTAGAAGGATAGGGATATTAGGTGAGGTGATAGAAACAAAACACTTTTGAGGATGCTCAAGGTTAAGGGAGAGACAGAGTGGAATAAACAGTGGGGAAATAGGATGGAAGTACAGTTAATAATCATAATTGTGAAAAGAAATTTACAGCAATTATCTCTGATAATGACATCATTTTTCAAAAATATAGGAAGCTAAGTCAAATAGTAAGAAAAAAAGTAATACATCAATTGATAAATGGTTAAGGGATATGAACAGGCATTTTTCAGATGAAGAAATCAAAGTTATCTAGTCATATAAAAATCCTCTAAACCATTGATTAGAAATACCCCACACCTCTCAGATTGGCTAATATGACAGAAAAGGAAAATGGCAAATGGAGGCAATTTGGGGAAATCGAGACACAAATGCACTATTGTCAGATTTGTGAACCAATTCAATGATTCTTTAAAGCACTTAAGGGCTATAAAACCTTTGCCTTTTGACATGCTAATATCACTTCTATGTCTATATCCCAAAGAGATTTTTTTTAAAGGAAAAAAAAAAAGGACAAATATATATATCTGTAATCCTTTAATTGGCAGAAAATAATTGGAAACTGCGGGATGCCCATCATTTGGAGAATGGTAGACCAAGTTGCAGCATATGATTGTGACAGAATGCTACTGTGCTGTAAGAAATTATGAGAAAGATTCTCTAAAAAAAATAAAAAATAAAAAACTGGAATTGCATGAACAGATGCAAAGTGAAGTGAGCAGAACCAGAAGAGCATTATGTGCAGTAACAGCAATATTGAATGATGATCAACTGAATGAGTTAGCTATTCTCAGCAATGCAATGATCCAAGACAATTCTGAAGGAGTTATGATGAGAAAAAAACTGATGGAGACAATGGAAATAGAAGCCTTATTTTAAAATTCTTTTTTCTTTGTGTTTTTTTGGCCTGTTTTCTTTTACTACACAACTAATATGAAAATATGTTCTGCACGACTGCACATGTATAACCTATATCAAATGACTTGTCTTCTCAACAAGTGGGGGGGAGGGCAAGGAGGGAGAGAATTTGTAGCTCAGCTTTAAGAAACAAAGATTAAAAATTGTTTTCATATGTAATTGGGAGAATATAAAATATTTCTAAAAATTAAAATAATAAATGCACTATGCTAAATGCAGGTATACAAATAGAAAAGCAAGGTAATTTATAATCTCAAGGAATTTATATTCTAATGGGGAAAACTCCATATAAAGGATGATTTGGTTCCAACTCAGATGGAAAAATCCTAGGGTCCTCAAGATACAGAGACCAAGTAGATGCCATTGTCTTCTTTATTGTCATTTAAATTGATGAAATCATATAAATTTATTCAGCCTTTTCCAAACTCTCCCTGGAATAATTTTGTATTTGTTTTGAACTTAATTATATGTATATATGTGTATTAGTTTTCTCCTGCTGGAATGTAAGCTTCTTAATGGCAGGTACTACTCCATTTTTGTCTCAGCATTTGAAGTACATAGCCAGAACAAATTCTAGAAAATAGCATATAGTTAACAAATGTTTGCTGATTACTTGATTCCATAGTTGTTATTTAATCATTTGGTCGGATCTGACTCTTCATGACTCCACAGGCAATGCTATGTATGGGGTTTTCTTGGCAAAGACAGTAGCGTGGTTTGCTCTTTCTTTTTCCAATGAATTAATGCAAAAACAGCTTAAATGACTGACCCAATGTCACAGAGCTAGTGTCTCTGTCCACATTCAAACTCAGGTCTTCCTGACTCCAGGCCCAGCTGTCTATTCACTGAGTCACCCAGTTATGTAGAATATCACAAAAACTAGTGATAACCTGATTCTACTACTTTCTAACTCTCTATGTGACCTTGGGCAAGACACTTAACGATTCTGGACATCAGTTTCTTTTTCAACTGTAAAATGAGGGTATTTTATTAGATAAGCTTTGAGTTCTCTTCCAACACTAAATTAATGACCCAATGAATTGAACTATGTCCAACCCTGTCTTCTTTTATGTCTCATTTTCTTGAATCATTCATTGGAAGGAAAACGCCTATGCAGCTACACTAGGAGGTATGTAGTGTGGTTATAAAATAGTGCAACATTTTTGTAAGTGTGACTAATGGAAATCCACCTCATTACTTTATATGGCCATAGTATGACCTTGTTCTAAGCCTTCAGAGGGAAACTTTAAGGTTGTTTAGTTGTATTTCTTCTTATTTCATCATCATTTTTTAACATCTTCCTTTTTAAATTGACCCTTGACTTTAACAATGTAGGTACTCTCTTCAAAAGGTGAGTACCAGTCTATCTACATCTTCTCATCTCATTTAACTCTTTCTTTTATATAACATTCATAGGGTTCCACCTAACATGATGGGAGTTTTCCTCTAGATATTTTGACTTTACATGGATACCATTATTTTTCCTTGTTTATGCTGCATCACTGGCTTGCCTCCTTTTTTTCTGATCTCTCTAATGATTTCTTTTAGAGTATAACTATTATGCAATTATTCATTGATAATATGTTTTGCCCTACTCACAGTCACCATTTCATGTGCTTCTTAACTGTCCTTTGGGTGACCCACATTTTAAATTTTTCAGAGTGTTGTGTTTTATGGCTTGAAGCTACATATCATCATTTTAAAGGAGCCTTTGTTTCAGGGAAAGTTTGGAGTCATTACAATTGTGTCTTTGTATAATTTCCCAAAGACAAGCATGCCTACTTTTCTCCTATTCAATTCTGTGTTTAGGGCATTGTCTGTCTGCAGTATTTAGCTCGAATATTATGTGATGCACCAGCTCTGAGGGATGTCAATCTAAATACATATGATAATGTAAAAAAAATAGACATCATCTCTTTATGTGTCTAGTTATACTGATTTCTTGTATAATTCTGGATCTTATTTAGAAACATTTGTAATATCCTATATTGTCATGCAATTAGCATGAATCTTACCCAATGATGATAGGGAAACCTTCTATTTGAACTCTATATTAATTATCTTGGCAGCTAGGTTGTAGAACGGATAGGGGGCAGTGCCTGGAGTCAGGAAGATTGGCTTTCTAAGTTCAAATCAAGCATCAGACTTCCTAGCTGTTTGACACTTGGTAAGTCACTTTACCCTTTGTATCTCAGTTTCTTCATCTGTGAAATGAACTAGAGAAAGAAATGGCAATTCACTCCAATATCTTTGCCTAAATGGGGTCACAAAGAGTTGAGCACGACTCTAAACAACTAAACAACAACAAAATCTGATTATCTTCCATGATAACAGTAAACATTTTTGTCAACCATTTGTCTCCATCTTTATCTTGCTTGATATAATTATCTGATGGTCATCCATCAAATACATCTCTGTGGTTAAACCTTTCAAAGATGCACGTGTGATTTTGACATATGCATGGGAAACACATTTTTAGAAAAGAACCTTTGAGGTAGTATTTTGCTCTATGTTCAATAATACTCAAGACTACTTGGGTAACGGTTCTCTATTTGACAAGAATATTGAGAAAACTGGAAAGGAGCTTGACAAAAACTTGGTTTAGGCCAACATCTTATATAAGTTATTATAATTTCCAAATAGAAATGTTACACATGAAAATGTTAGATTAAGACAAAAGGTCACATACTTGAAAAACAGTGGAAAATAGAAAGAAGTATTATTGAAAGTTATGCTGACTCAGCAATCCAGTGTTTCCCAGATCTGTTTGTCAGTCATTGTTAGGATAGCATCACTTAGTCCAAAGCATTATGTTACTTGTTATTTCTCACATGTCAATTCACCCCTTACCTGCTTTGAACCTGGCAAGTTTTTCACATACTTGCTACCTTGGGGAGGAACTGAGATGCAATGGACCATCCCCTTTTGCTGAAGTAGACCTATCCTAACTGTCTTTATCTCATCACAAAAATTATCTATAAAAATTGTTCTCGTCTTGAAACCCTTGCTAATTTCCAGTGATCAATTCATTAATGTATTGCTACCTTGGTGTACTTTTAATAAACTTTTTAATTATCTTTTTTTTCCTAAACTTTGCATTGCTGATCAGGGTGGAACCCTAAAGAAGAAAAAAGATCCTATTAATACTATCTTCCTCAGCTATTGCTGGGGAGAGAATTCTTAACCAAATAAGCAATAAGAGAACCAAAAAAGATAAAAGAGATAATTTCAATGATATGAAATTAAAAGTCTTTGTCTTAAAGTCAATGCATCAGTGTTAGTAAAGGAAATAGTTAATATAGAAAACTTCACAACAATTGCCTTTAAGAAATTCTTATAACAAAAGTATTTAAATAATTAGTGTAAATATATTAGATGTAGACATTCATTGTGGTATAATGGATTGAGAGGTGCCAACCTCAAAGCCAAAAAGACTTGGATTCAAGTCCCACCTCTTGACACATATATGGTTATGTGACCTTAAGCAAGTCCCTTATTCTCTCAGTTTACTTGCTAACTCTTTCAATTAAAGAAAACATGATGACCTGCATTGGTACAGAAACTTTGTTCATGTAGAAATTCCTTATACTGATGATATCATGTGTCTAGTCCTTGACACCATAATAGACCTATTTCTTAAAAGAATTACAAACTATTAACAACTCTAAGAAAGATCACTCCAAATTACAAAAAAAATGAGATAAATGCACAATACAACAAGTTTTAGGTCTCACTTCAGTCCCAGAATATTGGAAAAGGAAGGAAGGAAAGAAGCATTTATTAAGCACCTAGTAAGCAATAAAGGATTATTCCCTCCCTCTTTGCTTAAAAGGATTTATAAATATCTCATTAGCTCCTCACAATAATTCAAGGAAATAGGTAATATTATTATCCCCATTTTACAGATGGGAAAACTGAGGCAAACAAAGGTTAAATGATTTCCTCAGATTCATCCAGATAGTAAATGTCTGGCGTCAGATTTTAACAGATATTCCTAACTCTAAGCCCATCGAATATCCCATGTGAGGTCAAGTAAAAAAAAAAAAGTGGTATATTCAGTAAATACTCTGGCATTGTTTCTTTTGAGAATAGTGGTAAGTTGGTTATTTACTTATTTATTTATTTTTCAAGCAGAGCGGGAAACTTTTTAGCTCCCTCTCCTCCCCCTAATAGATAATTTCTCTTCTTGTTCACATTTCCCAGGCAAAACTTTCTGGCAGAGGAAGTGAGTTCAATTTGAACTTTGTGGGGGCAGGAATAGGGAGTTGATTTCAGGCAAACTAAACCAAACCAAAATAAAATACTAATTATCTTCTTCATAAATTGATAGTTAAATCAAAGAAAAGAAAAGAAATAAAGGGGAAAAAAATAGCTCTACAGAGTGCCCCATTACAGGAGCTATTTTTTTCTTTTCAGGAAAGAGAAGTCAAGATCTCTTGTCGAACACTGGCTGTTTGTTTGGCCACATCTAAGGACTCAGTAGAAGGCAAAGGAAGGTGCAGCAGTGAGGAAGAGAACCTTGCTCTGTGGTTTAGAATTCATTTGCAATACTTACACAGCCATTGCTTGCAAATCTCTGTGTGATATGTAAGCTTTTTCAAGGTTGAATATAGCCTCTCCCACTCTATTCCATGAATGATTTATTGCAGCATACATATGTATATATGCTGCATTTGGTTTTTGGCAACTGCACCAATAAAGCTAGGTATCAATAAATGTCTCCAGAAACACACACAGATCTTTGTCTAAAATTATTCATGCACTTACATCAGAACTTGGGTGGGGAACCTTCCCCTCTAGGTCTTCAAGAGAAGCCATTTGACTAAATACAAATTTCACAAAACAAATCCCCTCAATAAAAGGATTTGTTCTGTAATTCTTTTGACTCAGTCCAAAGGCCTCACCCAAGGACCTAGAAAGCCACATGTTGCCTCCAGGTCACACATTTCCCTACCCCTACATTAGGAATTTAAGCTTCCATTCTGGTGCCAGTATTTATTCTTGTGCAATACTTAGATATCTGCCTGACCATTCATAGCTATCAGAGATGTCACAAAAACCAAGAAATTCCAAAGACCAAACCGCCTCATCTCCAAGTATCAGTCCCTGGCTAATATAATTTTATAATATAAAAAAAGAGAAAGCATATAAATTGGTAATTTTTTTTTTTTTTTGCTTTTTCCTTTCAGTGGGAAAATATCTATCTCCATTTCTATCTCTATGTCCAGGAGGCACAACAGGCAGAGTGTGCTGGAGTTAGAATCAGTAAGACCTGAGTTCAAATACAGGCTCAGGCATTTATTAGCTTTGTGTCCTTCGGCTACATTCCACTTTCAGCCTCAATTCCCTAATCTCTAAAATGGGAATTAAGGGGTCCTACCTCTAAGGGTTGTTGTTGGGATCAATGAGATAAAATTTATAAGGACCTTTCCAAATGTTAAAGTGCTCTATAAGGGTTAACTATTGTCTGCTTCCTCTTTCCCTGTTTTTTTTGTTTTGTTTTGTTTTTAGTCCTTCCTCACTTGTGTTTCCTGTCCAGCTTTGAAGAATTAGGATATCTATTATGATTCATCTTTATCTTTCAATTGTTTATAACTTGTAATTCGTCATCATCATCATTGCTATTGTTAAGCAAAGAAAATTAAAATTAACCTTTGCTTAAAGAACAAAATTTAAATAACAAATCTTAAGATAAAGCATCCCATTAATACTTAATAATTAACTAATTACATCTAAATACTAAATACTATCTATGCCATGCCAAAATAATTGAGAATCAAAAATTGTGTAATAGATAGCTTTGTCTTTGCAATATCAAGCAATTTTGTTTGATTTTTAATAAAACCTTGTACTTTTAAAAATTTGAATACATTGACAATTGTTTGGGTGTCATATAGACCTAGCTTAAATCTAGGTAACTGGCAAATGATGCTTGCTAAATGAAATAGCTTTTATACTTAGACTGACCTCTCAAATGAACTGAAATGAAAAATTATATATAATTAAAATAAAATATATGTGACTATTTTTAAAATATATATAATATTGTAATTTATGAAGACTTTCCCAAAAGAAACTCAAATTAATTACTCCATATTGTCTATCTCAATGAAGAAGATAAGGGAAAGAAAAGGATGATACCCATTTCAAAAACTGGAAAATGGAAATATAAAAAAAAATGAATTGTCCAACTATGATTCTTAAATATGTTTTAACAAGTATACAACGAATAACAGACAGGAGCAGAAGAGATCTCAAAAGTCATGTAGTATTACCCTTAGCCATAGCATGAATTCCATCTCAAAAAAATAATATGTAATCTCCCATCTAATATTTGAAGACATCTTGCAAAAAGGAATTCTGTCTATTGTTCAGTGTAAGTTTAGTTTTTGGTAATTATAATATTTCATTCATATAAATAGAACATCATCTTACAACTCCCAAAAGACAGAGCTTTTCTTTGAAGTCAGTTTATGTAAACAATCATCATTGCTCTTATATGATAATTTAAAATGTCAATATAATACTTAGTACATTAGACGCTCTAGAAACAGATTGGCCTTGACCTTGAAAGATTTAAGTTAGAGAAACTTATTCATGTAAATAGAAAACAAAGCAGATGGCATGGGAACATTTTCCAATTGATAGTTAGGACTGTGGAAAAGGTTCTAGTTCTTGAGGTTAATTATATTCATATTTACACAGCATCTGCTATGAGTGTTTAGAAATGGATTTGCTAAATTGCTTTGAGTTTTAGAATTTTCTAAGTTGTTCTGTGGCATTTTTTTCTTAGTGAACTTTAAGCATTACTATGGTTAGGGCAAATAGAATTTCCAAATGCAACAAGCATTGGACCTGCGTTCAAATTCCATCTCTGCCACTAGCTATTTAAGAATCTTACAAAATCACTTACTTTATTTTGAACTGTTTTTCTTGTTTTAAAATTGTGATAGTGAAGGCCCTTTCTTTCTCCTTTACAAATAAAAATATATATGATAATCAGGATTTCAAATGTGAGAATATTATTGTTCTATGTATTTAAAAATACATTTGCATTTTCTATATGCTTTGAGGTTCAAAAATGAGAAAATGCCTCCACTCCTTTATAAATATAATCTGTGTTAGAAACAGTTTGACAGGGTGTAATGGAAATGCAGATTTAAAGATCTTCCCTGCCCCTAGGCTAAA
>NW_027187278.1:1839432-1909052 GCF_028583685.1 Petaurus breviceps papuanus | reverse complement strand
TGTGGTAGCTGCAAACCCTGAGGACGCTTGGGGTGCTTGCTGCTACACAGGGTCAGCTTGATATTTGGTGGACCTAATGCATTAATTGACCTTAGCTGGAGAGCAAAGCAGAGGGCTGACGGATTGATATTCACCATAGTGACCAAGATAAATGCTTATTTTAATTGGATAAAGAAATCACTAGGAAGGTGCTTTCTTCCCAGCATTTTCTTTCTTTCAGGTTTTTAGTTGAGTTTGAACCACTTCAGGCAGAGGAACTCAAGAGCTAGCTAGATCAGTTGTAGTTCTAGGTGAAGAGGGAAGCAAGAGATGCCTGGGGCAGCTGGTCTCTTTAGCAAAAGGGAAATCTGTGAAGCCTGATTCTGAAGGGCACCCTGAGGGGTTCTTACAACAAAGTTTCTGTGGTTTGGCCTGCAGACACGCAATAAAGTCTGCCTTTCAACTCTGGAAAGTAGAGCCATTCAGGAGGGGATGGGCCAGGGGCAAAATTACATTAAGTGTCCCCCTCAAAATTTTGTTAAAGGTGAAATCCGGTTAAGAGCTGCCTTGAAAGAAAAGAAGTCTCAAACAAGAACTGCAGAATTGCAGAATTAGGAAACCTGAGAGATCAACCTTTCCTAAAACATTAATTTCTTATTCAGTGATCTACTCTTACTGGGGATGTATATGGAAGGGAGAATAGGTAGGGAATTTCCATCGAATTTGCTTTGGTGAGGCAAGGTAGGAGCAAGGTGGGTGTGATTATGAATGAAGCATATTGTCATATACAAACTTGAAGTATGTCTTTTTCCCCTACATCTGTCTCCAAGCCACTATGTAGATACCAGTTAGTTACAGGAACAGCACAAATCCACCAAATACAAGACAAGAAAGCATAAAGACTTCAGGGGGTATTGCTGTAAATTGTGACTGTGGAGAAGACAGCAAAAAGTTAAAAAGGGAGGTTTGATTTCAAAGCAAAGAAGTAAGTGGTAACTGTGGTTATGTGGAGGTATAGGGGTGCTCGGGACCCCAAAATACTGACACGTCAGGTCCTACCCTAATGAATTTGACCCAAGCCTTCTTCCAGTCAAAATAAAGCAAAGTTTATTAAAGATCCGCCATTTTGGATAAACTCTTAAGGAATCTGAGCATTTGTGATGATTGTATTTGACAAGCTAGTCAGACTTAATCTGAGCTAGATTGAATCTGAGCCCTTTCATGGAAACAAGATAGAGCTTATAAACAGAAAGATTGAGGATAGAATCCAGGGGTGGTCAAGTACTGTAGGGATTCCAGGAATGGTCTTGAGGGCCGGGGTCAGTAGCCTGGGGTGACCAGAAGTTGAATCTTGGGAAGATCTTGATGGGACTGACCAGTATCCTGGGGTGACTAGAGATCAAAACTAGGGAGGATCTTGATGGGAATGGCTAGTAGCCAGGAGAAAGTGATTTTGATAGGATCAAGAGTAGGAAGTAGCTGAAATAAATTTGGGCATAGTGATAATGAAAAGCTTATGGCCTCAAGGGAACACCAGATCAAGTGGGGAGATCCAAGGAGATTTCAAGGTGGGGTTTTCCAGGGCCCTTTAGACAAATGGGACCTAAACTCTTTTGGGGTAAGGGACAAAGGACTTGGGCTTGGGCCTCTCGGTTAAGCTTTGGGGTTGTTTAAAGGCAATTATAAGACTGTAGTTTTTTTTGTTTTTTTACTGGGTAGATTTTTGAAATCTTTAGTATAGATGCGTATTTATCAAGGTACTTTCATATAGACTTTACTTTATTTTGTTACGAAAAATACTCCAATGGATGGAATGTGTCTTGTCTGGTTTCAGGCTTTAGGCATGGTCATTGTTATTAATCAGCTAAATATTACCAACTGGGTTCTCAGTTCAATCTAACTTAAATGTTAGAGATATCATAAAAGGAGAATAACTATGTAAATCAAATATATCTTTTCAAAATACACATGATTTCAACATTTTGTTACTTCTCTCACCATTAAAGCTGTTTTAAGACTTAATAGATTGTATTCATGAATTGTGTCTCTGCTTGCTTTCCCCTGCCCCCAAATACTCCTTTTCATGGAGGTTAGAACTTTAATCTTAGACATAGATAGAATAGGACCCATCATTAAAACTTTTACCATTTTGCTAAGAACTGAGTGTTAGGGGGTGGCTAGGTGGTGCAGTGAGTAGAGCACCAGCCCTGGAGTTAGGAAGACCTGAGTTCAAATCTGGCCTCAGACACTTAACACAAAACTATCCATGTGACCTTGGGCAAGTCACTTAACCCCAATTGCCCTACCTTCCCCCCTCCAAAAAAGAAAAGAAAAAAAAGAACTGAGTGCTTTTATGTAAGTGTTATGTTCATCAAAACCCAGGGCCAGTTTCTTATGATGACTTGGCACTGACATAGGGCACAGATAGTTGTCATGATTCACATGTGTGGTAGGTGTGACAGGTCCAGGTATCATTGTTTCTACAGTGGCCTACACCTAACTCCTTCCCTTGCTCTTTACCATTATGGAAAGCAGCAGGCTATTAATCAACCAACTGAGTGGGGTACAATATATTTAACCCAAGGAAGTAGGAGTATGCGAATAATTTTCTTTCTATTCTGTGTCAGCCAGCCCCTAAATTCAAAAGAAGTGTCAAGATGTGATTAGGAATATGCACAAAAAATTACCAAAAATGCAAAGCCATTCTTATCTATATTCTTCAGGCCCTAATTCCATGGGTCCACTCCTCCCTTCTTGGGTCAACTTCTCTCTTCTTATCCACAATTCCCCATGGATAAGATTTGACAATCCCTTCTTTGAAATACATATAATTTCACTAAATATTCCCCAACTACATGTAAAAAAATGAACAATCATTTATTTATCTGAATTCCAAATTATCTCTATCCTTGCTTCTCCCCTCTCCCTGAGAAGGTAAGAATGACTATGTATGTGAAGTACTGCAAAATATTTCCTTATTAGCCATGTTGTGAAAGAAAACACAGACAAAAAAAAAATAAAGACATGTAAAAAGTGAATATTTTAATATGCAATCAAATTTCATTACCTCTCTCTGGAGGTGGACAGCATTTTTCATCACAAGTCCTTTGGAACTATCTTGAATCATAGTCTTGATCAGAGTAGCTAAGTCTTTCACAGATGATCATTCTTAAAATATTGCTATTGCTATGTACACTGTTTTCCCAGTTTTTCTCTCTTTACTTTGCATGAGTTCATGTAAGTCTTCTCATCTTTTTTTTTTTTCTAAAACTATCCTGCTGGTTATTTCTTATATCACAACAGTATTCCATCATAATTGTATATCACAACTTGTTCAGCCATTACTCAATTGATGGGCGTCCCTTCAGTTTCCAACTCTTTGCCACCACCAAAAAAAAAAAAAGAGCTGCTATAAATATTTTTGTACAAAAAATTTCTTTTCCCTTTTCTTCGATCTCTTTGAGTTCAGATCCTATAATTGTATTGCTGAGTCAAAGGGTATGCACAGTTTTACAGCTCTTTGGTATAGTTACAAAATGTTCTCCAGAATGCTTAGATTAGTTCACAACTCCACCAATGGTGAATTAGTCTCTCATGTGTTCCACATGAACTTCAACATTTGCCATTTCCCTTTTCTGTCATGTTGGCCAATCTGATAGGTGTGAGGTGGTATATCAGAGTTGTTTTAATCTGAACTTCTCTAATCAGTAGATATTTAGACCATTTTTTATATGACTATTGATAATTAATTTCTTCTCCTGAAAACTTCCTTTTCATACCCTCTGGCCTTTTATCACCTGGGGAATGGCTTTTATATTCATAATTCTGTCTCAGTTTCTCATACATTTGAGAAATGGGGCACTTACCAGAGAAACTTGCTAAAAAAATACCAGTTGCCTGTTTTCTTCCTAATTTTAGAAGCACTAGTTTTGTTTTTGCAAAAGCAGTTTAATTAGCAACTCACTCAATGTTAATGTGGATTATTGAGACATAGAGAATTATACCAAAGAAACCATGGAAATCTTTTGAGTAGAGGGACAAAGAAGTAGAGTTCTTAGTTTTGGAGAGTTCACCTTTGTCACAGCAATTGTCTGGAATCAACAGTGGAAAGGGTGGAGAAGCACAGCCCTGTTTAGTAGAGCTTAGCTTCACTGGGGACATCTCTAACCCAATGAAGCCCCACAAAGTGCCTAGGGTCAAAATCAGAGCCCTCTCACATACAATAAAAATAAAATCTTCTTCCCACTTCTCAAACCATCTTATGTTATTTCCATTTGGGTGGATTATCAATTGTTTTTTTTTTTTCTATGTATTCCCTACACATATACATCCCAGTTTTCCCATTGACTTATAACAGGATATCAGATAAACTACTTTTTCCTTTTTTTCCCCCCAGGATCTTCATAAAGTGAAAGGAATATTTAAAATCTTGCTTACTTGTCTCATCCCTGACTAACTAGAAACATGACCATACAATGTTTCAGGCACTCTGAATGGGTACAACAATTAAGTGATTTACTATGTTTGTCAAATAAGTTCCTCAGAGTTAAGGTTGCATTATTACTGTTGATCTAAGATTGCAAGTTAGAAGAAGGCAATCATTTTTTCACTTTATATGGTTCTTAACATTGACACACAGCATGATATATACTGGTTGTGTGTGTACATGTGTGCATCTGTGTGTGCGTGTATGTTTTAGTCTTTACCAGTGATTTTTATATTATATGGAACACATGCTTTGGGGGGAACTCCATCCACAGAAGTAGATAAGCAAGTAACCTATCACTTCAAAAGTTGAATAGGACAATTGTGTGTGTGTGTGTGTATGTCTATAGGCTTGTTTATAAATATATTCATACTTTGGGAAGATGGGTCAAGTCTATTGGCTTTAATGGTCTTATCTTACTGGAGAAAAACTCCAGGCTCTCAGTGTGACCAACATCACATAAGAACTAATTAATGACTAATTAAGTTTATATTACCCAAATTGCCCTGTATATGTGTGTGTATTTGTATAATGTTGGTCTCACTGAGAGACTGAGAGTTTTCTTGAGTAAGTTGAGAGGTACTGGTCACAATTCCAATGACAGAAGCATTGTTGAGAGGGATGGGATATGAGGCAAGGAGTAGAAAGCTAATGAATTTTATGTAGAAAATACATTGTCCCACTCAAGCCTGTGAGAGCTACCACTTATTATGATTAAGGAGATTCCTGTTGAAGCAGGGGTTCATGAGATCAGACCATTAAAGCCATAACCTTGTACCATCTTCCCAAAGTATGAATATATGTATATATTTATAAACACATTTACACACACACAACGTTTAAGTGTCTCACACAAGTCTCTAAGTGACAGATGAGTTGCTTATCTATTTCAGTAGATGGAATTCATTCTACCAAGGTTTCTCTGTAATCTCTTTTATCATTACTTACTGCACAACAATACTCCATTATAGTCATATACCATAATCTCTTCAGCTATTCCTTGGTTGTCTAAGGAACTCCTTTAGGTCTCATTTCTGTTCTTTTATTTCTTTTTGTCCATTCTACTTCACTATCATATTTTCAGAATTTTTGTGGGGTTGGAGGAAAGAGCTACTTTCAGGAAACAATCAATGGATAGTAATTTCTTTTAGTCCCCTTTTTTCTAATAGGTCTAGGTGGTATTCATGTAAGATTTCTTGAAGTAATATCTAGATTTTTTTTTAAATTCTGGTTTTCAAAGAGAGAAGTAATTCTGAAATTATCTTTCTTGAATGTTTTCTTTGTTTTTTATTCTTGTTACCTATCATTTTTCAATTTTTTAATTTTATTCTATTTTTTTCTTTGTAGTCTTTGTTCTAGTTTTCAATGATTCCATTTCTAGAGTAAAATTACCACTTTCTTATTCTAAGTGAATTCTCTTTCCAATCATTTCCTCAAGGGCTTTTATTTGTATATCAATTCATTCATCAATCCATTTATCCCTTTATCTATTTCTCCTCTCTATCCTTTTATTCATTTATATAGGCATTCACTCATTATTTAGTTATGTGTTTATTTATGTCTCTGTCTCATTTCTTCCAGATATTCATGTAGCCTTTGTGGAAAATCTGCCACACCATCCTCTTCTATTCTCTGCTTGCAATTGAGAGGGTTAGGTTTAGAATGAATTTTGTTAGGGGTTATTATCTGATTTATTCATCTCTTTAGCTTTAGTTCTCCATTTTGTACTTTTGGGTGGATTGTTTGGCCCTGTTTCATATTATCCTAGGGCCTTGAATTATTTCACTGATTTCTACATCTTGATGATAACACCCTTCTCCACTTGGAAGATTACTAGATATTTAGTACTATATCTGGTGTCTCCTAAGAGAGCATTAGGGTCTACAGAAGTCCTGGACCAGGGCTATTATATACTGAGCACTGTGGAATCATGCTGGTTGTCTCTAAGCAGGTTGCTTTTGATTTCAATTCCCCTTGGGATCCAAGGTCACTGCTCAGTTTTGTTTTTTCCCCCCACTATTCTGTGGCTTTTTTTTTTTCTGGGAAACCTTTCCTATATTAAATATCCTGTCCTCCGGGATATTCATTCTGTCTTTTCACGACATTAATGTCTCCAGGTTCTCCTTAAATATGAATGCTCTCTGTCCAAAAATAATTTTCTTTATCCTATTGTAATTAGGTAGTGATCAACATCGTGGAGTGTATAATTAAGTATATTTATCTCTTATTGGATGGGATGCCAGGAGTAGAAGTAGTTTGACAATGTACTTAGTGTATGGAAGAATGAAACTAGCATAGCTTGGGGTCATTGGGAGAAACTGATAAGAAGATGGTAGTCAGCTTACACATTCCCCCAGAGTAGTTTTTTGAATCACTGCCTGTCCTGATTTCTGTACTTGTAACTTGACCTTATTGCTTCTGGGGTTCTTACTCTTCTAGGTTAAGAATCTCTGACTCATATCAACATTTGCTCATGAAGATTCAAATTACTAATAATGAGAGAAAAAAACCCATATATTCTTATACTATTTTATGATGGCTACACAGCATTTTGCATACATTACCTTATTTGATCATCACAGAAATAAGTATGAATATGCTCATTTCATAAATGAGAAAGCTAAGGATCAGGGAAGTACTTTGCCCCAGGTACCAGAGAATCATAACATAGGTGCCGCATTGTAAGTAATCACTAAATTGTTATAGGATGGAATCAAATGGGTCACATAGCTATTAACTCTAAGAGTCATGATTTGAACCCAGGTCTCTGCAGTGCAGGTATGTGATTTTTCCTACCACACCTTCTTAAACTGCCAAATTTTTATATTTGTAGTCAGGAATACAAATTTATCCCCATATCTGAGTTTCAAATTATGATTTCTTTCTTAGATACAAACTTCATACATATATATACATATTTGGGTGTGTGTGTGTGTGTGTGTGTGTGTGTGTGTGTGTGTGTGTAGGTGTATATGTATAGAATTGTTATGTTGAGGTTGGATTATCACCAGGATTGGTTTTTTTAGTGTAGTCCTACCCTTCAAGACCACCCAGCAGCCTTAGCTCATGCTGAATTCAGCGGCTCAGCAACTAAGTGGTACAAGCCACGGGGAGCACATTATACCAATTTTCCACAGTCTGCACTGCCTACCCATTTGCTTAAAAGTGCAATTCAAGATGTTGACTTTAGTCTATAAAGCTCTAAGTGGCTTGGGCCCTGGTTACCTTAGAAATCCCTTCTCTCCCTGTGCACTGTCATGACAATTGAAAGCAATCACTGAGCTCCTGCTGATAGTTCCTAGATTTCCAGCATATGGAACTTTATTTAAAATAGGGAAGGATACTTCACATTGTCATCTCTTGCCTAAGATTTTCTGGCCCGCCATGATCCGGTAGTGTCCCACTGTGCTGATCTTCTAGGCCTTTTTAAGTCATACAGATTTAAAATTTTTCCCTAGTAAGAGTTTTCTGTGTTTTATATAGTGTTTTATTTTTCATATTTATCATCAGAACAATTTTCATTAAAGGTACCATTTAAATTTACTTTTACACAACATCATTAAATTATGATAAAATTAGCAAAGTAGTAAGAGAAAAGTTAGTATTTTAGTGCTACATAAGGACTTCGGGGATTTTTACAGTTAACCATTAGAATTGTGATTTAGAGAAAAGTAATGAATGGAAAATTTATATAGAATCATCAAAAAGCAATAACCAAGCATTGAATAAATTGTTGTAAATCTTTTGATATGTGCCAAGAAACAATATACACATTTTCCTGTCCTATTGCCAATGACCTATTTTAATGAGAATATAATTGCGTGAATGATACTAATATAACTAAATCTACTTTCTGTCAAACACATGTTTGCATTTTCAAGAATCAGTCTTTTAACAATCAATATTAAATTTAAATGATGTGACTGCTTTTGAAATTCAAATTTAACAATGAGATTTTCAAAGAGCAAAGCTAAGAGTCTCTTCAATGTAAATTACACTTAAATTGCATTGATTTTCTTTTTCTTTCTGTATTAATACTCAGCTGTACTGGTCATTAAATCATTATTAGAAGAGCTTGTGCCCTTACATTTGATTTTAAATATACATAACATTCATTTTAGGCACTTTAAAACTTTTTTTTTTTGTTTTAGGTAGGCAATCTCAAATTTCTATGAAAATATTTTGTATAATTCAGAATCAGTTTCCTGAGAGAAATATTAAAAAGTCATAATTATATGATTCTTCAGAACAATTAACTTCAATGACAGAGCAGCCAGGGAAACCAGCCAATATAAGGGTACTTAAGGACACACTGACTGTCCCTTTAATGTGAAGAAAAGAGAATCTCCTTATCATAGCATTGTTTCTGTGCATTCAGTCCATGCTTGCCGTTAATTTTTTAAGAATTGTATAAGGGTTCCAACCCAAAGTCATGTTTTTAAATCTTTCCCCATATCTCAGTTGAAAAATTATAGAATTTCTCCTTTGATAATATTTCTACTCCCACTGCTACCAACCTAGTTTCTGCCCTCAGTATTCCATGCCTAGATTACTACAACAGGATCCTAGTCATCATCACCAGACTAATTTTCCTGAACTAGTACCCACACAAAGCCATTTCCTTTTTCTTTTTTTTTAATTTTTTGGTCTTTATTAATTTGTTTGTTTACTTTTAGTTTACAAGATTCAGTTCCACAATTCCTTAAGTTTCGAATTTTCTCTCCCTCCCTCTCCTTCCCCTCCCCCTCCATGATGGCATACAATCAAGTATAGGATATGCAAATACTTTCACATTAGACATTAGTCAGGTTATAAAGAAGGATTGTATCAGATGGAATGAACAATGGGAAAGAGGAAACAAAACCAAACAAGAAAAAGAAAAAGATCAGGTAGTTTGCTTCAATCTGGATTCAAACTCAGTTCTTTCTAGTTCTTTCTCTGGATGTAGACATCTCTCTCCATCATGAGTCTTTTGGGGTTGACTTATAACCCTGTATTGCTGAGAGAAGTCCAGTCTATCAAAGTTAGTCTTCAAATATACATTGTGTCTGTAATTGTGTAGAAATTTCTCCAGGTTCTACTCTTCTCACTCAGCATCAGTTTGTATAAGCCTCTCCAGGTAAATATGAAGTCCATCTGCTCCTTGTTTCTTATAGCACAATAGTATTCCATTACATGCATATACCACAACTTGTTCAGTCATTCCCCAATTGATGGGAACCCCCTTAATTTTCAATTCTTTGCCACCACAAAAAGATCTGCTATAAGTATTTTTGTACATATGGGTCTTCCTCAGACTTCTACGATCTCTTTGGGATACAACCCTAGAAGTGGTATAGCTGGGTAACTATTTCCTTTTTTCAAGGACCTCCAATGGCTCCCTATTACTTACCACACTGAAAATCTCTTCTGTCAGGATTTCATGGGCCTTTATGATCCCATTTTACCACACTTATTGAATGTGTAAGGTTAAAAAGTCCTAAAATGTAACAGATGGAAGGGACTTGAGGAATCATCTAGTTTAACTCACTTGTTTTATTTTATTTTTCTTTTACTTGTTTATTTTTTCAAAGCAATTGGGGTTAAGTAACTTGCTCAAGGTTACATGGCCAGTTATTTCTGGGTGTGGTGCTAAGTATCAGAGCCCGGATTCGATCCCAGGTTATCCCAACTCTTGGGCCGGTGCTCTTACTCACTGCGCCACCTAGCTGCCCCATAACTCACTCATTTTATACATTAAGGAAGTAAGAACTGAAAGAGGTTGAATGATTTCCTCAGTATCATTCTATACTTTAATGCCAACCCTGGAATTAGAATCTTTAACTATGTTGCTTAACAAATCTTTGGGAAAGGTTGTATATTTGGCTACTCATTTTTCAAGACCAATTCAAATTCTTCCTCCTGGAAACTTTTCTGATTATTAAAAGTCATTCTGGTCCCTCCTCTTTTGATTACATTACAATGATAGCATCTATTATAATTCCAATTATAACAACATGATGGTCAGTTAATAGTGTTTAGAAAGTAATTTTTGAGTGATTAAAAGGATTGCTTTTCAAATATGTACTTGAAAAGAACTCATGTACTTGAAGAGAACTACATGTTACAAGGCTTGTCGTTCTGTCCCCAGTGAAGGTAGTGTAATAGTAGTGTAGGTGGATAGTTGGAGTTTAGGGTATGCAAAGAAAACTAAACTTTGTTGTGAGAGCTGCAGAAATCTTTTCAGGGATGCTTTCTACCTTTGGTGTACACCTGCAGTGCCATAGAAAAATAGAAGTTAATACACCACAATACAGCAGAGAGTCACACCAGCCTTTAACCTTCCCACAAACCAACACTCACAAACCTAGCTGTTTCCCTGGGTACGTCCTCTCCTCCCTCCAGCTCTAACTGCTTTGATTCCCAGCTTCCTGTGGGCTCTCCTCCACCCTTCAGCAAACTCCTCCCACCATAGGCTTCAGGTGATTACATTCAGCCTACTAGAGGGCAGGGAAAATCTTTGAAGCAGGGAAGGTCTTCAAATTCCCATTCGAATTATACCACCTGATTTAACTAATCTCACCCCTGGCTCCAAGAAACTACATAATGCACAGTGACCATACCTGATAAACTATTTTTGCAGATGGGTTAAACCAGGCTGAAGGTAACCAAGGTGCCTCAAACCTATTGGTGAGTTAGGGGAACATCAATGCCAAGCATATGAAGATTTCCCACTGCATAATGGGCAGATGAGAACAATTTGTTCCAATGGCCATGAAGGTGACTGAAGCAGACACTGTGGAACATTTAGAGCTTGGTTAGATATCAAAGATGCTGAGGTCATCTACCACATCCTGAGCCACTGCCAGTGGCTGACTTAACACTTGTCTTGCTGCTGGACTCCAATGACTCCAGAAGAGAGAGTGAGGCCAACAATTTCATGCAATTCTGTCTCACTTAAATCCAGTTTATGTGTGAGTCAAAAGATATCACCCATATCAGTTTACCATTTTTGTCTACCTCTGAGTCTTGTGGTTAGAGGCAAATGATGAAGCATGGTCACAACCCTATGCAAAGGTGGCCTAGGTCCTAGTCTTCTCACTGGACTGAAGCAGCAGTGGGATTCACTGGCCCCATGGGTATCTGAACTGCCTTTTTAAAGTACCACTCTATTCACCTCCTGGCATGAGGAAGGGGCTAGAAAAGGTACCCTAAAAATTGTCTTCTTTATCTAACCCTGCCCTTTTTACTGTGGCAGGTGGAGATCCCACCCTGCCGTTGAAACACACAGAGTGAAAAATGTACAAAAACTTTTGGGAAGATAATTCCACTTGCCATTTGTACATGGAATATGAAGATGCTTATGGACAACACAAAATCTAATAGACCTGAATGATGAAAATCTCTTGTTGCAAGAGAACTCAGCAGGTATCACATACAAATAGCAGCCCTAAATGAAACAAGACTGGCAAACGAAGGCCAGATTACCAAAGGTGGAGCTGGGTAGACATTTTTCTTGAGTGGCTACAATGATGGGGAGTACTGTAAAACTGGAATAAGTTTTGCAATCAAAACCAATCTCGTTAACAAGCTTATATGCCTCCCAACAGGAGGGAGTGACAGACTCATGAAAATGAGATTGCCATTTGCAGGAAAGTACCACTCAACCAATATGCTCCCACCATGACAAACCCCAATGAGTTTAAAGAAAAATTTTATGGAAACCTAAATTTATCATCAATGTGCTTGAAAGGACAAGATTTTAATTTTGGGTGACTTTAATGCCAGAGTATGCACAAACTATCAAGGGTGGCAGGCAGTCTTTGGGAGGAATTGAGACAGAAACAGCAACAGCAGCAGTCACTGACAACTGAAGACTTCTGTATCTCATGACCTCATCATCAACACTGTCTTCCATTTACCTAAATGCAATAAAACTTCATAGATGCACCTTGCATTTCAGGAGAAGACACAGAGAGCATGTGAGAGTAATGGTGGTGCTAGACCAAGCAAAGTCTTATGCTCTCCAAGCTAAACATTTCCATTCAACAAAAACAGAGGTCCCCTAGGCAAGAGGACTACCAGAAGCCTTAATGTCAGCAGATCAGAGGGCTCCTCAGACTATGAACTTCTAGTTGCTAATGTAGTGAAAACTGAACCAATATACATCTGGCAGTGATGAGCAGGTGGAGCTCAGAAAAACCTAGAAAGGCTTAAATGAACTCATGCTGAGTGAGGTGAGCAGAACAAGGAGAACATTGCACATAGAAACAACCACATTGTGCAATGAATAACTTTGATAGACAGCTTTTTTCAGCTTTGCAGTGATCTAAGACAACTCCAAAAGACTCATGATGGAAAATGCTATCCACATCCATAGAAAGAACCTCAGAGTCTGAATGCAGATGAAAGCATACCATTTGCTCTCTTTTTTGTTGTTTTGTTTTGTTTCTTCTTTCCCATGGTTCTTTCCAATTCTAATACTTCCGTACAACATGACTAATATGAAAATATATTTAAAATGAATGTAGAGCCTATTATATCAAATTGCATGCCATCTTGGGGAGGGGGAAGGAGAGGAGGGGGAGAAAATTTGGAACTCAAAATCTTATGGAAGTGAATGCTAAAAAGAAAAAATAAATTATTAAATATATATAATACATACATATATATGTATATATATGAATCAATACCTTACTTTAAGCCCCAATCCAAACACTACCTCCTAAAAGAGTCTTTGTCTTATCTCCCTAGTGTTTAGCATAGTCTTTCCTTTGAAATTATATTTTATTTGTTTTGTATGACTTATGATTGTTGACTTATTATTTAACCTCAATAAAATGTAAGATACACTAGGGCAGGGATTGTTTCAATTTTTGTCTTTAAATCTCTAGAACTTAGTAGAGTTATCTGCTACTTCATAGGAATTTAACAGTTGAATGAATGAGTGACAAGAAAGCATCCCAGGTGGAATCAGGTCTTCATCATGGTGACAGCCATGAACACAATGTAACTGAAGCTCTGAGAATCTGGTTCAAGGTTCTCATCAGGATCATGTTTTGCAAGTAATATCTTTGGAAATAATAATTGAATCTATAACAGTGTGAAATTTTCCAGAAGGGATCTCGATAAAATTATATGCTCAGGACCACTCAGATGCTATTTAGAACCAATAAGAACATTCTAGAAAATGTAACTCTTTGCTCCATTCCCTCTAAGAAATTCTGGAATAGATGTGATGGTGAGAGTATGTTACCTAAAGTTACAGAGCCTCATTGCAATAGGATAATTTTAGGGATCTTCTTTTGAAAACACCCAAGTGTCATGGGCTAACGAGTTGAGTGTATCTATTGAAGTCATTCTTCTTTTAGCCATAAAACATTTTCCATATAGTTATTTGGTTTGCCACAAAAGACCTTCCTTTAAAGGAACATGAATTGTCAAACTATGGAGAGTGGGTTAATTCTTCTTGATCCCTGATTTTGTACAGGCAACAGGCAGATTTGGTTTTCAGGCCACAATTATTCATTTCAGCTTTAAAGGATTATCTCACTCGTAGCTAAAGAATGTTAATTTATTTGTATATATCTACAATGTAAAAGGCTTGATAATAAATATAAATTGTTTATAAATTTTACCAATATTAATATAAATCTATTCACATAAACTTTATAATATTCAGTCTCAGGATCTTAGAAGATATAAAACTAATAAAATATTAGTTTCCAAGGGCTAGCCTAGAATTAATCCCAAGATTCAGTTCAATGGACAGAGGTAGTTAAAATAAAAAGTCCAAGTCAGTGATTTTATTATAAGTGGGTGTTTCTAGAATATGGAAAGTAGGCAGGGCTGAAAAATTAGGTGTGCCAGGATACACTGAATATATTTCTCAAAATATTTTATAATGGACCCAAAGATAAATACAAAATCCACTAGATTGTAACTCAAATGCTTCATTAGAGGGGGAAACTGAGGTTTGGAGGTACTGTGACTTATCTAGTGTCATACAATTGGTTATTCGAGGAGTGAGGTAGAAATCATACTCAAGTCTTGCTTTATTCCATGTCAATCACTTTGTTTATTACACTTTGTTGCCTAGGATAAATCAGCAAATGTGTTACTTCCAATATTTACTATGTGACAAGATCCCAAAATAGCAAAATACTGGAAGTGAATATGAAACATAAATGTATGGCAGGATATACAGAGAAATGTTTGGGAATAGTCAATGATGACACATGGGTTGCCTGCATTTCACAACCATGCTGACATCTTGTCCAATACAACATTCTTTACAATATATAGATCCACAACATGATGACATTTTGGTTTGTATTAACCCTTGAAGTACATCTAGCTCCAGTCCTTTATTTTAAATATAAAGTAAATGAGGCCTAGAGAGATTTAATGAATTGCCCAAGATCATACAGTTACACAGATGCAGCAAACTCACAACTAGAACCTGATCTTTTAAACACTAGGCCAAGGCTCATTTCATGAAGCTCCAGTAAAAATTATGCACGTTTGTGTGTTTGTGTATGTAACATCTACTCATCAAGAAAAGTACTGCTATACTTCTTAATACAGTTTTCTGTAGCAGTAGTGCCGCACCATATGAAATTTCTTAATATTCTCAATTTAAAGCTTCTAACTATGCCCTCTTTGAGCAGTATTCTTTATATCCCAGTGCTCTTTATGAAATCCCTACTGAATTTCAAAGTGCAAGGGCAGCACAAAACATATATCTTGCTGTTGAAACCTCCAGTGTTGCTAAAAGTCGTCCAGAATTAGATAAATCAGATTTTTTCCTAACATCGTTCATAATTTAGGGTAGAGATGACTCCTGAAGTCAAGAGAAGTGAAACCTCTGAGGAAAATTGATGGTGTTTCTTACTATAATATTTTAGCAATTAGTTGTAGAATTTTTACACTCGAAGGTGGGCTAAAATCATATCTGAGCTTAAAATATTCAAGAAAATCTCCTCTATGGATATATACACTATTTCTCAAAGGAATATTCTTACCTAGCACTTTTTTTATGAGTTTCTATTTGAAATTTATTATCCCCATCAGGCTCTTAACATCTTTAGTAGGCTTAAATTTAACTTAAAAATCAAATGAAAATGTGATAAATAAGGCCATATAAAAGATCTTGAGGAAACATCTGATATATTACAAGTATGTGTTTTACTATCCATACATTACTCAAATACACTCCATGATATAAAACCTTTGAAAAGCTTATCATGACAGCTATATTTAGAAATGACTTAGTAAACAAACAGCTGAAATTTGTATGCTACACATATTAAAAATAACAAAGAATGAAAATATTTCCAAAGTCTTGCCCTCAGTGGTAAATTGTATTTTGAATTGAGATTAATAAAAAAGTGAGTTTTTGTGGGTTTATAGTACAATATATTATCCTGGACTTCTTCCAAAGTCTGGAATTGGTTTTAGGTATTCTGAGTTCCACCAAACCTGATCAATCAACACTAGGAGTCTCCACAAATAATTCCCTCAGTACTACAGAGAAAATATAAGTATCTTAATGTACTATCAGGGAACAGATAATTTCCAAATATTACTTTAGACTGTCAAGATACAGGCTATCCCCAAAGTCTTAGTGCAGTTTTAAGCTTTAGCGTCTTAAAATTGTACTGATTCTGAAATACCCCAGTATTTTTTGGATTCCAATTCTGTCATCAATTGAATTAACTATTCCTTTCAACTACATGTCATGAAGAAAGTAAAAAAGCATAACCTCTATGACTTTGTCAACTTGTTTATAAAATTATGAACAGCAATTAAAAAAAAATCTCTGCAGCATCCTCTCAAAGACCACCCTTTACACAACCATTGATCTGTTAACCAAAATTATTTGAACTCAGTCATTTGCGTTCCCAACTTCCTGGATTGTTCTGTTATACTGAATATATCTTTCATCTTGTCCACTATGCTATTATAAAGAGCTTTTTCCAATAGCCAGGCATTCTCCTGATCTATTAGCCTAGAAACCATGTAGAAACCATGTAAAAAAGAAACAAGGTTAGTCTGGCATGACTTACTTTTAATGAACTCATGCTTGTTCACAGTGATTGCCTCTTCCCTAAGTGCTTACAAACTAACTCTTTAATAATGCATTTTAGGATTTCAACAGAAATCAATTTCAATTTCACTAATCTATCATTTGAAGTATCTACCTTGTTCCTACTTATTGAAAACTTAAACAATATTTGCCCTTCTGCAGTCCTGTGGCCACTCCTCTCCTGTCCTCCACAATTCCTTCAAGATTAACAGATCATCAATCACTTTTTCAAGTTCTTGAAGTAACCTGAATATAATGTACTCCTATTTGAGCTCACTGAAACAAGTTAGGTAATCTTTGTTTATCTCTTCATTTATTTTGTATTTTAATACCTTGCTATTCATTTTTGTTCTTTGATTCCCTATCTAAAAGTCATTCTTTGATAAAGAAAATAGAAGCAAAGTAAGGATTTATCTAGAAAAGTATATCAAAGAACATAACAATGGCAGTTAAATAAAGATTAATTCACAATGAGATGTGTTGATCAGGAGAGTGCTGTGAATATAGTGAGTATATCTACAATACGTGCAAAAATGAGATAGCTGGAATAATAATGTGGTCAGTTCAGTATGTTTTCTTGCATAATTCAAAATAAAAATGAAGAGAAGTTGGACCACTTTCATACCTCGTACATTGGTATGCCCATTTTTTTCTTCAGTGTCTCTTTTACTCTTCCCAACATTAAAAAATAATTTTTAAAAAGTTTACATATATTTTAATTTTTTTTAGCATTTAAAAATTAAAATAATTTTCTCTCAGTGATTTGGGACATAATTTATAGTGTCATTGATAGTGTACAATTAATTATTCTTTATAAAATTGTTCATATTCTTAGAACATTTCATTATCAGCATGGCTTTTACTAATGTTTGTGTGCATATAATATACACATCTGTATATTTTATGTAACATACTTTATTAAATTAAGTATATTGATAATATAAATATTAATTTTAGATGCTTCTATATATACTCATACACATATATTAATATATTTCACATGTATTTTGTACATCTTTTTTCAGTGATATATAATGCATATTTTTTTCTACTTTACTGTTTCTCTTCTAATTGTATCAATATTTATCTTTTTTGTGCAAAATTGTAGCCTTAGCTGACTTGTTTATAGCACTCTTTTTGGGGCTTCATATTGTTAAGAGTGGACTCTGGAAGAGTGACAGTTACTCAGGACAGAAATCCTCAGCAAGAGGGTAGGTGGCAGAAAAACAGAGGAATTAGTTGTCTCACCCAAACATATACGAACAACCACAGATATAAGCATACCATAACTATTGCTAGGTATCCTTTATATTCTATTCTAGGGAAGGTATCTCCTCTACTTTTGTTATGCTATACCCTTTTATATTCAGTTGTAAAATGTTGTTCCAAGCCTAGTTTTTTTCCCCAAAACACTTTCATTTCCCTTGTACTTATTTTCAAAATGCTATTAATTTCTCCACTGGTTTATATTCTTAGGTTTGTGAAACACTGTGATGCCATTGGAACCCTTAAATGTGTCTATTGCACTTTCTCTCAGTTCTATCAGTGTTAATGTCCTGTAGGGAACATCTGGAGGCTTAAGCTGGTTCAGAAAAGAATCAGAATTATTACTTAAATAGATGAGTCACAAGGATTATTTTCCAATGGTATCCTAGAATCTGCATAGATTTTCAGTTAGCCTCCTTACGTGTCAATTTAATACTAAGTTTTTGTTTTACAAAACCCTCATATCTCTTAAATGACATATGTTTATAATCCATACTTATTTAAAGTTGTTTTGGTTAGATAGGTAGATTGTCGATTTTTCTTATAAGCTATCTCTATTCTTAGACCTATTTCAGCTAATTCAGATAGCACACGTGATCTCCAGATTTAGATTTAATTGACTTAGATGTAAGGAGTTTTAGTGGAGGACTTTAAAATAAGGCCATGCAGAACCTCAATTTAGGATAGTTCAAGATAAGGAAAACTATGTGTTTCCCATAATAGGATGGGTAATCCTCTTGGAATTATCATATTTATAGAAATCTAGCTTGCTGTTATTCTTCAGTCAGTATGATATTTAAATCTACTTGCTGAGGTATTCTAACACGTTTATGATAATTTTTTTTAAATACGTAAGGGAAATGTCTGATTTCAATAAAAGAGGGAAGATCAAGCATGCTTATATAATGTCCTATTTTCCATTTGCCTTTGAAGATGTACTAAGTTTGGTTGGTTCGTGCAAAAAACAGAAAAAAAAAACAATAGGTACGTGACTAATGGAAATAGATCACTGAGATAATTTCTTATTTGAGATCTGCTACACTGATATTCTCACAACTTTGAGAAAGAAGCACTTCAATTTCTTCAGAATACATTAGAAAATATACCAGATGTGCACTAAAAATATTTCCCGCTCTGGAAAGGTAAAGTTTTCTTCCACTCAGATTCCGTTCAGGCTTCTGAAAGGCACTTTGAACTAAATGAAGTTCAGTCAATGTGCCGCACATGATTAAAAGGATAAGCAGAGTCATTAACTAAACTGACTAATGGACTACAGAGTTCTAAAACTCCCAAATGCCATCATGATGAAACGGAGGCATTTACTTATTAATTTTCCTGCATAGATCTTATTTTGTTAGCAAGGGACTGGATTCATTACAACTTCTGAGACAGGGTAAGTGTCATCAGCATGCAGTGATATCGCTTACCTTATCACAGGAAGAGGCCCTCATTTGCATGCTCCCAATATAATTTCAGGCAATATGTTTTTATCTGTCCTGTTTTAGAGGCTATGATTACACTGGGACCTGAGAGCAGTCAACACAGGGTGGCCAACTCAACTATTTACTTTAGTACACCTGATTCATTAAGGAGGGTAATGTCCAATTAAGCAAAAATTCGGGGCACAAAAAAGTAAGATATAATCTCCATGAACTAGAGGGTCTTGTTTGTAAGAACAAAAAGGAATTCATGAAAGTACCTGTCCTATTTTAAAAGACCACACCTTTTGAAAGTATTAGCACAAATTTTAGTAGAGCTGATTTTTCTTCAAGTATTACTTTGAGCCACCCTTCTTATATATTAAATCAAGAGAGTAAAACTAAATCACAAGCAACAATTAAATATATTTTTGAAAAAAACAATTCTTGTAAAATTAAGAAAAAATTCTGAAGGCATGGCTAATGAAAACAAAGATAGTTCCAAAGATTAGTGAGTCATTGATGGGGTCAAAAGCTGCTGTAGCTCTGTGACTGATAGAAAATGCTGCAGGCTAGAAGTCTTTTGACACTATTGAGAGGACAAGAGGTACTGGATACTGAATAAGGAAATCAGAATATAAAACAGATGAAAGCAAGGTAAGCATTAACAAGTCCCTTGGGATTTTTATAAATAGAACAATGGTGACCTGGTTCATAAAATGGATCAGGAGCCACTAGGAACAGTGATTTGAGCCTGACATTAATGACTATGAGTGCAAAATTAAAGGCAGTTGATATATTTGGAAAGTTGCTACTTAGAAGAAAGATTTTTGTTAATAAAGGAAAAAAAGATATAGTCAACTTTCAATTATACTTGCTGGTAGAGGAGAGAAACAGGATGAATGAAATGAAATATATGTATAACCTCAAACCTCACATTAATCAATGACACACAACTAGAAATTTTACCAAGCACAGTGGGTAAAAGCAATTATCAGGAAGACAAGTTTAAATCTCAACCTCAGACAAATACTAACTGTGGAAACCTGATATAGTCACTTGATCTCTCCCAGTCTTAGTTTCCTCATCTGTCAAATGGAAAAATAGAACCTTTCTTAAAGTTCTATATAAATAATGCTAACTATAATTAAGGAATTAAATAGTGTGATATGACAGTCAACAAACTAGTGTGAATTTAAGCTACATTTATAAAAGTCTAATAATTTAGAAAGAAATGTACCTTGTCCTATTTCAAACTACAGTAAATCTGGAACATTATTGTGTCCTGTTTGTTATGGACACTGAAGGACAATGAAAAGTTCATGTGTATTTGGAGGAGCAAAACAAGAATGATTAAATACTTGAAACCATAATTTATTAAGATTAGTAGAAAGGAACTGGGAATGTTCAGTTTAGAGAACAAAAGACTTAGTACATAGGTCATGGTATTTGTACGCACATCCTCACAGGGCTCTTATTTAAAGAGGGATTCAAATTTTTCCTCTGACCTGAGAGATTGGATGACTAAGGGGTGGTAGTTATAGGGAGGCAGATATCAGCTCAATATATATATAAAAAAAAAACATTAGTGTTCCTAAAAACCAAATGGACTGCCTTAAAAAATAGCAAGTGCTTAGTCCCTTCACATATTAAATCAGTGATTAAGAAAATTACAAATGTAGTTCATGTTTCAGGCAAGGGGTTCCATTGGAAAACCACTGACTCAGGGTTTATATGATTCTAAGTATTGACATCAATCATTTATGTTTCTCCATTCCCTTCTAATTGCCACTATCTGGTGGTGGTGATAATTAGGTAAACCACAAATTGAAGAAAAACTACTTTTGAAGAAAAAAGTTTTCGTTACATTTGGAAAGGATGAGGCATAAGGCTATGCTTTTCTGGCTAATTAGTGAATAAGTGCTCATAGAAAAAGCATAGAATTTTTTTTTAGATAATGTGAGAGAAGCAAGCTTAATTTTAACAAATAAAAAAAGAGAGCATATTCTGGTGATTCTTAGTAGTTGCATGTTTTTCCCTCATTTCCCACCTGGCTGCATTCCTCTGGACTTTTCAATCATATCCCCAGGAACCTCATTATCCTGCAAGAATACATTAGCCATGGCACTTTTTTTTCATCAATACCCTCTGGCCCTGGAATCCCTTTGGAAGGTGAAATGGAGAGATCCTCCCCAAACCTGAGGGCACCTAGTCCAACCATCTTTTCCTTTCCCACCAGGCTGCATCAATTGGGACTTTATCATGCCTGCATTCTGGGTTCCTTCCTTTCCCATTTTCGGCTTCCTTTTGTACAGTGTCCACCCCATTAGATTGTAATGTAATATAGGGCAAGGACTGCTTTTGCTTTTTGACATTAGTATTTTCCATCCTTGGCACAGTACTTGGTACAGTCAGACACTTAATAAATGTTTCCTGGCTGACTTTTGACTGTTCTTTCTACATTGTCTTCCTTTCATCATTTCACATGACCATTGTGTCATCATGAGGCTAATCTCAAGGAACTACCACTACTTAGCATATTCAAAGTATTATTTGGGGGCCTTCAATTTTCTATGTTTTGGCCTGAGCACTATGAAGATAAGTTCTCTGCCAGAATAGGAAAGAAAAATAGTATGCTAAAGCCAAGGTAAAAAACGGCATTGAATTAAGATAGAATAAGTATTTATTTAAATGACAGGCAATTGAATTAGGTAGGAAATATTATTTAGAAAAAAAGGTTCTTAACTTGAGGTCTTTAGACTCATGGGGAGCTACAAACTTGGATAGAAAAAAATTCATCTTTATTTCAATATAATCAATTTCCTTTGTAATTCCATGTATTATATTTTATAGATTCTGAGAAGGTCTCTAGAGGCTTCATCAGACAGGCAAAAGGGTCCACTGAACAAAAACAAAGCAAAAACTTAAAAACCTCTACTCTAGCTCCATGTAAAAAAAGTATCTGCTAAATTTTATACTTCTATGATAAAGACTCTCAGGCCCTTCTTTAATCCCTCTGTTCCATAATATGGAAGGGGAAAGAGACTGAAACAGCTCAGGCTCACAGGGGTGATAGTTGAAACTTAAGAGTCTGATGCCATCTGTCTTGAGATGTTTTTATTTTTGTTTTTCCACTCCAGTCTCAGGGAGGCAGGCTAGAGCTATATTGATGCTTTCAGACAGGTTTCTCTACTGCTGCTATTTTGTAACAATCATATCTTGGCTAGGCTGCATCACATGATCTAAACCTATGTTCTTCATGGCTCTCCAGTCCCAGTGCTGGCTTCCCCAACTACTGGTCCTGAGGGCTATTGTAATGCTTAGCTCTGGTTCCATCACCCTTCTCAGAGGAGCTTCACTCCAAGTTTGAGCCACCTGCTTACTAATTACTGCTACATGAATTTATTCTGCCTGTCTTCCAGCTCTACATTTCCAGCTCTCCCAAATCACACAGGTAAGATCTTCTTCCCAATCCATTTCAGCCTGATAAATTTATGTATTCAGCTGTAGGGCATCCTGGGAGTTTTGTGTCCAGAAGCTTTCTCCAATGAAGAGAAGCACTGTCTATGACTCACTGTAAGCTTTCTGAAGCTTCACGGCAGTGAATTCATTAACAGGTTGAGTCAATCTCCACCAGCACATATACATATACATACATACACATATACACAGAGACAGATGGGGAGAGAGGAAGGAAAGAGAGAGAGAGAGAGAGAGGGAGATTGATTTGCAGTTAATTTACCAAATGATATCAAACCTGCAAGGAAAATGTAATATTTTAAAGTTCTAATTTATTTTATTTTAAAATACATAAAAATTTCTAAGATACAGGATATTTTCATTGATGAAGAAAATGCAGAATTCAGAGTCTCATGGATAGCAATTTCATATCAATTTAAAGAGGACCCCACCATAACTCACTTTTAAATTAGACCATTAATCATTACACACAAATATACTCAGCACTTATCAAATGGTTCTCCAACACTTCTTATAAGAAATAAAATGTAAATTCCCATGAGTAAGTTTCATTTTAGAGCTTAGGAAATGGAAAAAAAAATGTGACTAAGTTCTAGTGATCAACTAATAATAGCAAAATGGTTTGTATGGTGGCTAGAAAGCTGGCCTCAGAAATAAGAGCCTGTTTCATGTCCTGCTTCTGTTCTATCCTGGCTATGTAGCCATTGGCAAGTCTCTTAACCTTTCAAGCAACTCTCCAAGAATATGTTACAAAGAAGATGACAATCTGCATGACTAAAGTGAGTTTCCTCATCTGAGATTTCTCTAAAACAGTGAATCTCAAGTTGAATTCTTTCGCCTAGAGAATGGAAAGAGCTATTATTCAACTGAAGAGGCTTGGGGAGGAGGGTGTTTGTTTGTTATCCAATGTCTTGGTCAGAAGTGTGACTACAGGTCCGGCTTGTTTCCAAATGTGAAAGTAACTTCATTCAGATTTGAAAGAAATTTAAAATGACTGAGGGAAACATAGATAAAAGGAACCAGAAGTTCCCTTTTTTATGAAAAATGGTTTTCTCTTATTCATTTTAAATTCATCTGTGATAAATTTTATCTTTCACTACAAGCTTGTAATGTAGCACTACATAAAATGAGTGTGCAGATAGATGAGCTTTGGTGATGTACTTTATAATCTCACATTCCTGGGGCATTTATAGTAAAGAAACCATTTATTGATTTAAAAATTAGTGTATTTTTTCATTGTAACATTTGATAGGGCTAAATCTCTTTTCTTTAAGCAATTTTTTTTATAAAAAAGATTATACTAGGATGAAAATAAATTCCTAAACTCCATTTTGGTTTCAGAAATTTACTAAAATGGCAGCTACTAATGTTAGAACAAGAAAATGAAATGGAAAAGGTGAAACTGTGATCCTTGATTCAATTTTTCTGTGTGAATACTGCACAGTAGTACATTATGCTTCTTGAAATCATACTCATATATCATGACACTGCTGAATAATTTGGCTTATTTATTATTTTTTAAATAGTCATTCAGTGTACTGAGTTGACATTTTATTTCCCATGCTACTTCAACATGGTGTGTGATTTTTACATCAATCCGCAGTAAGCAGAAGTTATTTTCCATAAAAAACAACAACAAATATAATTGACAAATTGTGTTTGCTTGTGGAAACATAGTGCATTATTTTCTAATAATGAAGCAAATAACACATCACCACTGATCAAAGTCCACAAACAAGAAAAGAGCTGGTGAAGTGGATTTGTTCTAAGTCAAGCTGATAATTGTCAGGGCACAAGAGGAACTGAGCTTTGGTATAATAAGACATAGAATGGTGAATCTCTGTTTAAGGAAGTCTGATGCATTCAGCAGAAAGGTCAGTCAGGCAGCAAAAACCAATTATTTTCCTACAGTTGGGACCACATTGATTTCTATACCTGAGGCTGTTCAATGGGTGGGCCATGAATATATACTGAATATTTTTATCTACCCTTACCTGCAGAATAGCTTATAGAGAATCCAAACTGTCAACACACATTGTCCATGAATATTTCTTAAAAATGAAAAAAAGGACATGATTTCTTTCCCAGAAGGACCTATTAAAACCACAGTGTGATCATATAACAAAAGATAGGAATTTTAGACTATAGGTAATTCTTATGGATTGTCTTGGGGATAGCTTCATTTCTTTAAGGTAGTAAAAAACTCACTAAGAACATAAAATGAGGTTAGTTTGGACATTAAATACCATAAAACTTTATACTATATGCATTGGAATAAATGCTTTTGCTGTCTTACAACTTACAAGTTTATTCAAGAAATCAAGGCAAATAAAATGAGGACCTGAGTTCTAAACACAAGCAAAAGATAAAAATGTTCATGTCATCACCACTACACCACTTTTACCATTACTATATCCCTTTAATGTGTCTCTAGTATGTATGACAGGGATAGAAAGGCAGATAGAGAAAAATATATTGAGAAACAGGAGGAACCTAAGTCAAATCCCATTTTATAAAGGAACAAACTAAAGCCCATTAATAAAATCATGCATCTAATGAACTCTTATGAAACAACTAGGACTAAAAAGTTTTCCTTATGCTTTCTACTATACTACTCTTGCTCTCATATGCAGGGTTTCTCAAAAATGCATATACTGATACATACATAGATAAATATGAATAATTATAGGAACATAAGAGTACTGGAAGTGTGATTTCATTGATATAGGGAATTACTAGATTAGGAAATTCTCAACCAATAAAAACTGGCACATTCTTTACAACTTATAGTGTCACTGAGAGGCTAAATGATTTGCCTAGGTATATGCAGTCATTATTTCTCAAATGTAGGACTTGAAACCAGGTCTTCCAGGCACTGAGGCCAGATTGTAAGTCATTATAACATCTGCATATAGCTACCTCTAGATCTATCCATCTATATGTTTGCATCATAGCTATTATATAATTAATTTTCTTGTGAAAGGGAGGCAGATGTGTCATTTACATATGGGTACCGTCCACACCAACAAAGCTCAGAAACTTATCTGCCAATTATAGTTTTAGAGAGTTTCCTGATCATTGGGAAGTTAAATAACATGCACATGGTCACATGGTTGGTATTTATCTGAAATAAGACTTAAAGTCAGGTCTTCCTGAATTCAAGGTTGGTCCACTTTTTCTAATATAATTATTAATAGGCAATGATATGATTATTGTATTCTCAATAATTAATTTGAATTTTGTTGATTTTCTTGGTACATTTAGTGGTAATTTCAACATGTTTCTCTTGTGTTCTAATACTTTAGATGTCTATTGTGATTATTGTCACATAGTTAATGATTCATTACATTTTTGTTTTTTGTAAATAGTATTTTATTTTTCTGATTACATGTAAATGTAGTTTTTGACATTAATTTTTATAAGATTTCAAGTTTCAAATTCTTCTCCCTCTCTTCTTTCCCTCCCTCCTCTCCAAGCCAGACAACAAGGTGTGATATAAATTATACATGTGCAATTATGGAAACATATTTCCACATTAGTCATTTTGTGAAAGAAGAAACAGAACAAAAGGGAAAAGTAAAAGAAAAAAAAGTTTAAATAATATGCTTCAATCTACATTCAGATCCCATAGTTCTTTCTCTGAATGTGGATAGTAGTTTCCATCATGAGTCTTTTGGAACAGTTTTAGATAAGTGTATTGCTGAGAAGAGCTAAGTTGAAAATAGTTGATCATAGTATAATGTTGCTATTACTGTGTACAATGTTCTCCTGGGTCTGCTCACTTTACTCAGCATCAGTTCATGTAAGTCATATGTGTATATGTGTATATATGTACATGTGTGTATTTGTACATGTGAGTACTTTTGCCTCTTTTCAGATCTCTTTGAGATATAGACCCAGTAGGGGTATTGCTGCTTCAAAGGGTGTAAACAGTTCAGCTTCATTTTGGGCATACTTCCAAATTGTTGTCCACATTAGTTGGATCAATTCACACCTCTACCAACAGTGCATTTGTGTCCAAATTTTCCCACATCTTCTCCAACATTTATCATTTTTCTTTTCTATCATTTTAGCCAATCTGATAGGTATGAGGTAGTACCTCAGAGTTGTTTTAATTTGCAGTTCTGTAATCAATAGTGCATTTGTGTAGATAGAGCATTTCTTTATATTCCTACAGATAGCTTTGATTTCTTCATCAGAAAACTACCTGTTCATATCCCTTTACCATTTATCAATTGGGGAATGACATATTCTTATAAAATTGGTCCAGTTCTCTATATATTTGAGAAATGAGGCCTTTATCAAAAACACTTACTGTAAACATTTTGTTTTCCATTTTTCTGCTTTCCTTCCTTTTCTTTAAGTTGTTTCTTACTGGCTGCTTGCAGTATTTTCTCTTTGATCTGGTACTTTTGGAATTTGGCTACAATATTCCTTGGCATTTTCAATTTGGGATCTCTTTCAGGAGGTGATCAGTGAATTCTTTCAATGAATATTTTACCTTCTGGTTCTAGGACCTCAGGGCAGTTTTTTTTGGATGATTTTCTGAAAGATGGTATGCAGGCTTTTTTTAAAATATGGTTTTCAGGAAGACCAATAATTTTTAAATTTTGATTTATTTTCTAGGTCAGTTGTTTTTACCAATCAGGTATTTTATGTTTTCTGCTATTTTTTTTTTCATTCTTTTATTTCTGCTTGACTGAATCTTGTTTACCCATTAGTTTCCATTTGCTCTATTCTAATTTTTAACAAATTGTTTTTCTTCTATTACATTTTGTACCTCCTTTTCCATTTCGCCAATTCAACTTTTTAAGGACTTGTTTCCTATAGTCAATTTTTTTGTCCTTACTTTTCCAAACTCTCTCTTGTAAATCTCTCATTTCTTTTCCCAATTTTTCTTCTATCTCTCTTATTTGAGCTCTTCCCAGAAGGCTTTCTCTTTTGAGACCAGTTCATATTCCTCTTTGAGGTTTCAGATGTGGGTATATTGACAATGTTGTCATCTTCTGAATCTGTGCCTTAATCTTCCCTGTCCCCATAATAAGAATCTATGGTCATTGCAAATCTCTACTTTTTGCTCACAGTGTTTGCCTAATTCCTCTCTTGTAGAGTTGAGCTCACCTGCTGGAGTGCAGGGGGGAATGACCCAAGTTTCCTGCGCTAGATCTGGGACCTGGTCATTGGCCTTGTGTGCTGGGTCCTCAGGTGCTGGCAGGTGGGGGCTTTAGAGGTCTGGTAGTTTACCTGGTATTGAGCGGGAGTCTGGGGTGGGGGTGGGCAGTCTGGCTCCTGGGGTACATCTGCTCACCTGGGCCTTGCACTTGAATGTTTGGCTCCTGCTCAAATGTTTGGCTGCTAGAAGATTTGTGCCCCCTGGAGTTGTGTTGAAGCACTGGGAGATTTGGCTGCTGAACAATGCTGGTGCACCTGGTGGTTTTCCAAGCTTGTGTCTACCAGTTCCCCTGCCTGTGCTGAGGCACTTGAGGGTCCTGGTGTTTGTGCTTGCCCATTCCACCACCCTGAGGCTCAGGATGACCTCCTGGTTTGCTGAGGTGGGGCTTGCTGGGATACCTCCTCTCCTGTACTGCTCTTTCTTCCCCAGAGTGAGAGAGGCCTTTTCTATTAATCCCCCAAGCTTCCTGGGCTACCAGACTACAGAACCCCATCTTTCTGCTGGCTCAGCTGTTTTAGGGTTCCTCCTGGGGCAATATTTTCTGGGCTTTCAAGAGGCCAGTAAGGGAGGGTGAGAATGACTTACGTTTTGTCTCTCTGCTTCAAATGTGTTTCTTGTAAACAACATACTTCAGGATTCTGGTTTTTAATTTACTGCTATTTATTTCTGTTTTATAGGAGAGTTCATCTCATTCACATTCACACTTATGATTATTACTGTGTATTTTCCTCCATCCTATTTCCACCTCTTTATTTTTCTCTTTCTCCTTTCACTCTGTCCCTCCTCACTAGTGTTTTGCCTTTGTCCACTGCCTCCCTCAATCCTCCCTCTCTTCTATCAGTCCCCTCCTCCTCCCCCCATTTTTTCTTATTCTTTCCCCTTTTACAGGGGTATAAGTGTAAGATAGATTTCTTTACCAAACTGCATGTGTATGTTATTCCCTCTTTGAGTCAAATCCAGTAACAGTAGAGTTCAAACAATGCTCATTCCCTCCCTTCTTTCTGTCTACTGTAATAGGTCTTTCATGTCTCTTCATGTGATGTAATTTTTTTTTGCCTTTTTGGAGGGCATTTAGGATTAAATGACTTGCCCAAGGTCACACGGCTAGTTTTTATGTTAAGTGTCTGAGGCCGGATTTCAACTGGGGTCCTCCTGACTCCAGGGCCAGTGCTCTATTCACTGAGCCATGTAGCCACCCCCTGTGATGTAATTTTTTAAGCAAGTATTTTCTTCAGTTAGGTTTTCTACCTCCTTTTCCATTTGGTCAATTCTACTTTTAAAGGAATTGTTTTCTTCAGTGGATTTTTTTTTCCCTTCCCATTTGTCCAATTCTATTTTTAAAGTTTTTTTCTGAAGTTAATTTTTGTGTTTCCTTTTCCAAACTGTTGATTCTTTTTTCATAATTCTCTTGCATAATTTTCATTTCCTTTCCCATTTTTTTTCTATCTCTCTTACTTGATTTTTAAAATTCTTCTTGAACTCTTCCAAGAGGACTTTTTAAGCTTGAGATCAATTAATTGTGAAGCCCTTTGAGGCTTCACAGGTAGGCATTTTAACATTGTTTTCCTCTTCTGAATTTGTGTTTTGATCTTCCCTCTTGCCACTGTAGCTTTCTATGGTCAGGGCTCTTTTTTTTGCCAGGGGCAGTGTCCCAAGCTTTTTGCCCTGGGGCCAGGTGTCTGGTCACTGGCTTTCTGTGCCGGGCTTCTGGGGGTTGTTCATGGAGCTAGGATGGCTTAGCCAAGTTATGCCTGAGTTCTGATGCTGACAGTTTGCCTGCTACACTTGGGCTCAAGGCCTCATAGCTGGCCTACTGTACCACTGCTGAGTTAGGATTATGGGGCTTCAATTTTCTGATCTGTGCTATATATTCACACACAGAGAGAAAGAGAGAGAGAGAAAGATCTTGTTTTAGGTAGAGGTATTAAATAAACATTTGACAAATTCATATAGCCCCAGGCCAATTCAATGATTAACTTTAAACCTTTTTTTAATAACTATTTTCTTTTCAAATTTGGACTTCAAAAAAAGAAATTAAAAAGTCTGATAAAAATTTTTAATTACCTTGAGGCCCCCAAATGTCATTCCTGACCAAAAAAATTCATCTTAAAAGTTACTAATGAATTATATATTTTGGGGGTTTAAATCATGATTCAAAATACCATAATTTAACTCAATAAATATATACTGATACAGAAAAAAATAAACTGAGTTATGTTCATGAGCACATTTTGGGCAGGGGTCAAGATGTCATTAAAGAAGTTTTATGGAGGAAGCTAATCTTGGATGTGGACACTAAATATGACCCAATATAATAAGGACAAGTTTATTTTTGTACAAAAAGGACTAGATCGCACCACTAAGCAGCTGGTGAAATTAACACTTTAAAACATTTGAATGAAAGACTAAGAATAATTTACAAGACATATAACTATGCTCATGCTTTACAGGTCAGATGGACTTTTCAGATAGAAAGACAGGAGTATCTTAAACTAATTATCATGACAAGATAATCTTTTTTATATGCTGTAAACTCAACATAGGGTATATGGGGTTTGAAAGTATAATTTTAAGGCTGTCACAAGCTGTCTGAAGTTTCAACACTGTTTCTTAGAGTTACTTTTAAATAACTGAACACACTGAAAATGATTTCTTGCATCCAACTTTTCATTTGGAAAGGCATATAAGTTCAGCTACGTGAAGTTAAGGAACCTGGAGAATTTAACTTTATCAAAACCAAAAGCAAAAACTTTCATCCCTTTGATTTTGGGGGATTTAGGCTGAAAGATTTTTCAGTAACTGGATTCCATACACCCCCAAGAATAAAGATGCCTAACTTATTTGAGCTAAGGTACAACTTCTTAAGCAAGAGTAAATGTATGGGTTAGTTCATTTGAGGAAAAAATTATATGTGTATAATAATAATACTTCAGAATAGGATAGAACAGAATTAAGTGAAAGTAAGGGTCAACATGTGAGCTCTGGTCATCATGGGGGCGGTGGTGAAAGAACCATACAAGCAAGCAAGGGAATTAGCTTTCAAGTCTGGCTTCACAAAAGGGGCAAAATTCTCAGTTGGGTGAAAATTTAGGAAAGAGAACTGTATAGAGAAGTAGAATGGGAAGATTATTTGGTGAATTAAAACTTTAGCAGATAGGGTTCTAAGCTGAAACTTAGGCCTTATATTTTGGTCTCTATTGTGTCAACTGTGGGTCCTTAGAAAAACAAAGTTTTTCCAGAGATCATCCTCAACTAGATACTAAAAGTTAAAAATTTTCTTTATAACAACCTTTATACTGAAGGTGAGTAGGAAATAGAAGAGTAAAGGAAGATTCCTGCTTCCCATAGCAATAGAACATGCCCACTAGTTTTAGAATGTTCCATGATGTTCTTCAAAACTTATTTTTCCAGTTTAGGACCCTGTCCCAATTAAATTTATTTTCTTTGTCCATTCTAAAATGTCTCCTCTCCTGCCTCAATAAGTCCATACGTCAGGGTCCTGATTTTATTTCCCCTCTAGTAATTATCATAAAAACATCCTTTTATTCTATATCCCTTTCTGTCATCTTGTGTTCATTTTTAACCCCAAGGAATGACCTAAAATTTTAGTGGCCCATATGAAGGCTATAAAATCGGTAAATAAAAAATTAGTTTTATCTACTAATAAAGTGGTGTTAGTGGGTGTAAGAAGTGTCACAAAGGTAGAGATAAGATATGTGAGTTCATTAGTATAGGATGGAAGGAAACAGACATCTATTAAGCACTTACTGCATGATGCCAGGCATTAAAATAATCCATGATCTTAAGGAGTTTACATTCTAATGGTAGGAAACAATACATAAAAGGAAGCTAAAAAGTTGGTAGGAGATGAGAAAGTTAAGTATCCAGAAATGGTACATGATTTTGAAATCCAAAATGTCAGGAAAGGAGTCCAGAAGGGAACGAAGGTGTTGGACCTTTGAATCTCTTCACAAAATGGGAGTTCCAGAATAAAGTCATCAATGGGAGAAGGAGGGTGGGCTTGCAGAGGGATATTCCATTGTGGGTAAGGTGTTTCAAGGCAAGGAAATCCCAGGTGCCCAGGATAAGATAAAAATAGAGGCATGCATTTGAATTCCTGTAGATCAGGAACAGGACCAAGAGGGGGATGGCCTATATGGAGAAATTCTATGTAAGAAAGCTATATCCAATGATATCAGACATTAAGGTCATCTGTTGTATCCTGGGACAACATCTTGACTTTTGTTTTACCACTGGCCTTTGATGATGTAAAAAGAGTGATTGACAACCTTGTGTAACTCTGCCTCACTTAAATTCAATTCACACTCAAGTCACAAAATCACCCGTGATGCCACTGTACCTCTTCAGAAACAAAGGACCAAAGAAACAAGATCTGAGGTAGGACTAGAACCCAAGTTCTTTTAACCAAATCTTTATCCATTGTTCCATGCTGTTTCTCCCACAGTCTCAGGAATATAGATTAAATGCTAGAAGAGGCCCTAGAGACCAAGGAGAGAAAAGGGAGGTGGGTTTTTTTGTTTGTTTGTTTGCTTTGCTTTACGAGAAAAAAAGTACTGCTGTGATAGTTTTAAATCTGTAGGTAACCTAAAATCTGCCATCTTAAAATTCTGAAATGGCCCAAATAAGCTAAGTAGCAGATCCAAAATAAGTTTAAGAAATCATTGCCTCTTTTCAATTTTGGGTTTTATTTTGTTTTTGTAAGAATCTATAGGTGAAATTTTTTATTTCAGGTGATCAGAGATAGGAAAATTAGCCTGCAAGAGAAGCTTGGCAGCAGCATAAAATGTGGGTGGTTAAGGAGGGTTATGCCAGTTTTTCAGTCTTTGATAAAAGTTTGGAGACAAAAAGTATTTTAAAGAATATTCTGTCTGTTAATGGCAAATATTCACGATTTGTGCATCACACGTTCACCCCCAGATACATCCCAAGAATTTCATAGAAGCATTGTACAGTAAGTCAGGTGATTCATTACCTGGCTACAGTGGCCACTTTTACAAAAATGAAAAAACAAATACCAAACTACAAGAATAAACAAAGGAAGAAAGGTGATAGCAGCGTTTCCTCTTTTAATTAGAATCATGATGCTTTTAAATTACAGTGCTGAGTTATTTTAAGGGCCTTTACTTCCTTCTGAGTTTTTACAAAGTCAATTTCAACCCTGAGGCATTGAGCCGAAATGATGCCATAAAGGCATGTTCTTCTCCTCCCTAGGCATTTGTCTCATGATACTATTTCAAGGCCTGTTATGTGCCAGAGGTTTAGTGAGGGTGGTCATTCCAGTGGTTAGGCACCAGCTGCACCTTCTGGTGAGTGAGTACAGAGTGCCAGGTGTTATTAGGCAACCGACAGGGAATGATTGATTAGGAGAATACAGGGGCAGGATAGAGTGTGTTGCTAATGTTAGCACAGAGAATGTGAGAATAGAGCAGAACACTGTATTTTACTGTTGTAATATTTCCTATCTCAAGGGATCTGCCAATCAAGGACTGCTTTATTTATCTACAATTTGTCCTTGTTCTCCAACCTCACAGACAAAGGTCAGGAAAAAGCTAATTTCTGGGCTTTGGGTTGGACAAAATCTACTACAAGACTTATCACATTGAATGAAGGCTAAAACTAGTGGTAGCAACTCCATTCATATGGAACATTCTAAGACGATACTTATTCAAAATGTAAATGTGTTTTCCATTTTCACTTTTACTGTTGACAGGGAAAAGATTGATAACATTAACCTACTTTAAGAATGACATGTGTAGGCTTAGAAATTATGATCCACATTCTTAGTTTAATAAGCTTTTAGAAACACTGAAATGTAAAATAATTCAGTGTGATTATATTAACGGTTCAACCTGACTCAAATCTAGGCATACTAGATAAAGAATTGACCTCTCTATTTCTGGAAATGATATGCTGTTAACTTCTGGAATATTATGTGATTCATAACTATGGACACATTTTGTATATAGAATTAGAAAATTTTCAGCTCCAAATACATATATGCACCTATTTTCCTTGTTTGTCATATTAAAGAGTATATATCCATTTAAGTTGGTAACAAGTAAATATTTGCATTTATGGGATAGGATGTTGAGACAATAACAACATACTGACAATGAAAATGTCAGTCAAAGTTTGTTTAGTTTATAGGGAGATAGATAGATTTACCTAAAAGCATATTTTATGGAGAACTCACACAAGGCAAACACTCAGGTGAAGGTCAGAAGAATCAGTACAAGGACACTCTCCAGTTCTTTCTGAAGAATTTATTATTGATTGTGAAATATAGGAGACTCAGGTATAGGACCATCAGACGTGGTATGACCACATCAAAGAAGTGTGCTCTATAAACAAAGCAGAATTGCAGAAGCTCAAAAGAAACATGAGATAAGCAAACTCAGACATCTCCACTCTGAATGTCTTGTGTTTGCTTTGCTTAAGCAGGACTTGTGTTTGACCTGTAGTGCAGTCTTCTATGCTCATATTGATCTAATCATTTGAACACACTACACTTTGACCCCCACATCATGATTGGTCTTTTAGAGAATGAAGAATGAACAACAAAAAGATAGATCAGACTTCATCTGTTTTAGGAAGGAAGTCCCATGTAAAGAAGTTCCATGTATTAATACAGGATACCTCCTTCTCTGCAATTTATAATCTTAAGAGAGATGGCTTGAGCAATAAGAAAGTGATAACTGGGTTTACACTGACAATAAATGTCAAACACAGGACTTGAACAGATCTTCCAGGATCCAGGGTCAGTTATTGTCAAGCTGCCTTGGTAATTAGTTTATAAAGTAAATTATTGTTTTAATATTATAATGTTCTTATAGTAATAGAGATATGTTTACTCTATAAGAGAGGACAATTTTCAGGGGAGTTTTTGTCTCCTATTTACTACTTGGGTAATTTGGGTCACTTAACTTCAACTCCCTGGGACACTATTTACTCATTTGTAAAATAAGTGGGGTGGGAGGTAGATCAGATGATTTCCAGGTATTTTTTATCCAGATCTTAACCTATCATTCCATTGTCTATTGTCTCATGATTCAAACATAAACTTCTTATTTAAGATATGTTTATACTAGCTTTGATGTGATAAAGTTTGCATGTATTATTTGAGATCCAGAGGGAAAAAGGAGGGATCAAAAGACAAGTAAAAATATTCTTTATATTATTGAAATAATTTTGAATTTTTTTCCCCACATAGAAATCCATCAGTGAGAAAAAAAGTTTACACATAATCCTATGAGAAGAAAAGGGAATGAATTAGATGACAATACTGATTTCACCTTTTATTGATGGATTATTGCTAGATCTGAAAAGACAATTCAAAATTATTTAATCCATAAATGCTTCACAACTTAAGATATTCAAGACCATCCTTTCCATGGTCCCTTTTCTGTGTTTTTTTTAATTGTAGTTGTTTCGATAGAATCCTAGAAATGCAGCAAATTCTTTAGGAGTAGCCTCATTTTCCAGGACGCCTTAAAACTTCTGCTGCAACATGAACTTATAAAGCATCTGTTGTGCATAAATCATTCTGCTAAACTCTAAAGGACACAAAAGAAACACGGAATTAAGTAAAGTTCTGCCATTCAGAATCTTACAGTTATTAGGGAGGCAAAATATTATCATAGGATATAGTTAGTTAACAATATCACATGCATAAGATATATGTATATATATATGTATAATTTGTATCTAAATCTTTCTACCTCTCTATATGAAAATTAGTGGTTCAGAAAAGGTGGAAATAGTTCAGAGAGAAGGAATATATTAGGTGGATTCATAAATTGTTTGAACAACCTAATAAAAGAGTAATGATTAATGGACCTGGATAGGACCTCTCTATTAGAGTGTCTGAGGGAGCTACCCTTGAATATATTCTGTTCAATATGCTATCAATTACTTGGATGAAGGCATAGAAGGCATGATTATCAACTTCATCCAGGATGCATTATAGGTAAAAAGTTGAATGAGAGAATACTGATCATGAAAGACTGAAATAAGGGACTATACGTAATAAAATAAAGTTTAATTAGAAAACAACAATTATGAGACATAAAGATTATTTGACAATGGTAGACTCTTTGTGGAATAAAATTTTCAAATCCTCTAAGCATTCATTCTCTTCCCACAAAACTAAGATTTTGCCTGGTTTTCTCCACCTCTCATAGTTCTCTCCCCTTCCTTTTACCTCTGTCCCCCAGCCACTGTGTGTTCGCTTTCTAATATAGTCCCTAACCTGATAGAAAGCAGTTCTTTTTCTAGAGCTAGATAGAATTTCCCCGAGATGAGTCTTCTGGATTTGTCATAGGTCATTGTATTGATTAGAGTAGCCAAGTCTTTCACAGCTGATTATCATTACAATAGTGTTTTCACTGTGCACAGTGCCCTCCTGGTTCTGCTCACTTCACTTTGTCACTTCATATGTCTTCTTATTTTTTTTCCCTGAAATAATCTTCTTCATTTCTTACAGTACAGTAATATTATTCCATCACAATCATATACCGTAACTTGTTTATCCATTCCCCAATTTATAGGCATCCCCTCAATTTCCAATTCTTTGACAAAGGGTTGGCCATATTTCTATCAATACTCACAGCTAACACCAGCCACACAGTGTTGACACTTGAGTCAAACCTATAATGCTATTTTTCACTTGACAGATCATTGTTGGTTAATATGATCCTGTGAAGACATAGAATCTGAATAAGAGGAAATAATATTTATATATTACACCAATTATGTATGCAACTATAACATATCTATCTATGCTATATGTACACACAAAGATACAGACAAATATGAATTATTATTATAGGGTGATTAAAGTATTTAAATACTACTGCCTGCTCACCAAAAGCAATTGTTTTTCAAGACAACCAATTTGATACCTCTTTGTAGTCTATATAAAAATATGCAAAAAGAAATAAGTATTCATAAATAGATAACTTCATCCACAAAACAAGAATGATCCAGAAGATTTAATGTTTGCTGGAATGCTCTCAAGTTACATGTGTGTGTATATATTATATATTTATATATATATATGTGTGTGTGTGTGTGTGTGTGTGTGTGTGTTTCTCTGATCTCTATATATTTATATAGCAATCTGTACATATCTATCATCTCTACATCTATTTCTTTATCTGTTTCTATCTGTTATCTTAATATCTATGTCTATATTCACATTCACATCTATCTTCTATCCTTCCTAATGATTCCATGTGGGCCAAATCAAAAGCCTCTCTAGCAGGTCCTTCAGTATAAAGTGACCCATGATGCTTACCAAACATTATCTATGTAGTTAAATAGTATGATTCAATGATTAGCTCTAAACTGCTCTTATGGATGAGATGACTGGCCTGCATAGGTAGAAACAACTTCATCATTGCAAAGTCAGATGCAGTCTGGCAAGAAAACTATTGCAGGTATAAATAAGACACAGAGAAGTCCTTTTGAGTGAGTACACATTCGTCATTTCAAGACACTAAAGGAAAAATTAATATAAGGAATCAAAACAGTTCACCTGATGCAAATGTCAAAGTCTTAACTAATGTATGTATAGTAAAAGGAAATTGGATCAAAATAGCCTAGATTACAAAGGACAGATTCAGGTATTTCCTCATACTACCTGATTTTGCTTTTGTCTAAAATCTAATTTTTATTATTTTTTCTTTTTTACTTAATTTATTATTTATTTAACACTTTCCTTTAAATTTTGAGTTCCAAATTTTCTTCCTCTCTCCCTCCCACCTTCTTCCAACCCAAAGAGAAGCAAGCAATGTGATATCAGTTATACATGTGAAATCATGCAAAATATATTTCCCTATTGGTTGTATTTCAAAAATGCAAGATGAAAAAAGTAAGAAAAGTTTCTTTCATTTTGCACTCAGAATTCATCAGTTCTCTCTGGAGGTAGATGGCATTTTTTTTTTCATCATGAGTTCTTTGGAATTGTTTCACATTATTATATTGATGAGAGTATTAAAGTCTTTCACAGTTTATCATCATTACAATACGGCTCTTATTGTGTATGCACTGTGATCTGGTTTTTCTCACTTTCCATCAGTTCATACAATTCTTGCCATGTTTTTTGAAACCACCCCCTTTATCATTTATTTTTTTAAATTAAATTTTGTCTATTTTTAGTTTACATCCTTCATTACCACAAGATATTGAGTTACAAATTTTCTCCCCCTCTTTCCCCTACCCATCACCCCAAAACAGTAATCCCACTGAATACCCCCTCCCCCAATCTGCTCTCTCCTACCAGTATATCCTCCCCCATACCACCTCTGACTTTCCAGTAGGGAAAGATGGATCTCTATACCCCAGTGCCTGTATATCTTATTTCCCAGTTATGTGTAAATAATAATAATATATTTTTAAACATTTAATTTTAAAACTTTGAATTCCATTTTCTCTCCTTTCCTCCCTCATCATCCACCCTTACTGGGAAGATAAGAAATTCAATATGGGTTGTACATTATAGCTATGCAAAACATTTCCATAGTGGATATATTGTGAAAGATTGACTATATTTCCTTCTATCCTATCCCATCCCCCACTTGTTCTATTCCCTACTTTGACCCTGTCCCTTTTCAGAAGTGTGTGATTCCAACTTCCCTCCCCCCCAACCTGCCCTCCCCTCCATCATCCCCCCTCTCTTCCCCTTCCCCTCTACTCTCCGGTCAGGGGAGAAACCTATTTAGTGTGTATGTCATTCCCTCCCTAAGCCAAAATCAATGAGAGTAAGGTTGACCCATTTTCTTTTGCCTTTCTGTTCTTCCCCTCCATTGTAAGTTTTGCCTTGGGGGCGGAGCCAAAATGGCGGAGTAGAAGCATGACCCTCCCGCGACTCCGGTTTCCACCCTCCCCAATCCATGTAAAAAGGGGACTCTAAACAAACTTTGGAGCTGCAGAACCCAAAAAATGACACAGAGAAGCTAACCTCCCGCTGAGAACAGCCCGGCAGGCCGGCAGGAATCGGCCAGCACGACGCTCTGGGAGCTGAGCCCAGCACCACGCCAAGGCTTTAGCCCCAGGGCAGGCCTGACCAGCCGCCTGCCAGAGGGACTCCAGATCAGCAGCAGCTGTGGCCGTTTCCAGATTTATCAACACACAGATGCGAAGGACAAGGTGAGAGGCCAGTGCAGTCTGGACTTTGGGACTGAGTAAGTGGGAGTGCGTGGCTTTTACCCCCGGGGCGAGAAACCGCTGAGACGCCAGCACAGCCTGCCAGCGCCACCTGTCGGCTTCAGCTCCTGGCCTGCAGAGTGTAGGGGAACCAAGCACCAGTCTGAGGGGTAATCGCTCTTGCTTTAACCTGCTTGGATCTGGATTGCAGTCTAGGGTGGAGGTCCTGGGGTGTGTGTCCAGCTTGCCAGAGCGTGTGGAGGCCTCAGAAAGGGCACCCATCTAATACCTCTGGTAGCTGAGAAAACCCCAGCGTTTGGGACGAAAACTCCCCTGTCTGGTGGCAGAGTCCTACTGTGGCAAAAAGCCCAAAAGTCAAATCATTGAGTGGCAAAATGAGCAGGCAAAGGAAACAAAGCAGACAGAAGATTCCAACACTACACTCCTATTTTGGGGATAAGAAGGAGGAAGGCATGGAACAGGAGGAAATCAGTGAAGTCAGAACTCCTGCACCAAAAGCTTCAAAGGAAAATACAAGGTGGTTACAGGCCATAGAGGACCTTAAGAAGCAGAGAAGTGGAGGAAAAATTGGGAAGAGAAATGAGAACAATGCAAGAAAATTATGAAATGAGAGTCAACAGCCTGACTGAAGAAAATAATACCTTAAAAAACAGACTGACTCAAATGGCAAAGGAGGCTCAAAAAGGCAATGAGGAGAAGAATGCCTTAAAAAGTCGAATTTGCCAGATGGAAAAAGAATCTCAAAAGCTCACTGAGGAGAATCATTGCTTCAGAATTAGATTGGAGCAAATGGAAGCTAATGACTTTATGAGAAATCAAGATGCTGTTAAACAGATCCAAACAAATGAAAGAATAGAAGGCAATGTGAAATATCTCATGGGAAAAACCACTGACCTGGAAAATAGATCCAGGAGAGATAATTTAAAAATTATTGGACTGCCTAAGAGCCATGACCAAAGTAAGAGCCTGGAAAGCATCCTCCAGGAAGTTCTCAAAGAAAACTGCCCTGATGTTTTAGAACGAGAGGGCAAAATAGAGGTTGAAAGAATCCACCGATCACCTCCTGAAAAAGATCCCAAAAAAAAACTCCTAGGAATATTATAGCCAGGTTCCGGAATTCCCAGATTAAGGAGAGAATATTACAAGCAGCCAGGAAGAAACAATTTGAATATTGTGGAAACACAATCAGGATAACCCAGGATCTGGCAGCTTCTACACTGAGGGATCGAAGGGCCTGGAATGTGATATTCCGGAGGTCAAGGGAGCTGGGATTAAAACCAAGAGTCACATACCCAGCAAAACTGAGTATCATGTTTCAGGGGAAAATATGGTCATTCAGTGGAATACAGGACTTTCAAGAATTTTTGCTGAAAAAACCAGAGTTGAATAGAAAATTTGACATTCAGATACAAGAAGTATGAGAAGGTAAACAGGGAAGAGGGAAATCATAAGGAACTTATCAAAGTTGAACTATTTTTTTTTTAAACAATCGGGGTTGAGCGGCTTGCTCGGAGGTTGCATGGCCGGTTGTTGTTTCTGGGTGTGGTGCTGAGTGTCTGGGCCCGGATTTGATCCCGGTCGTCCCGGCACTGGGGCCGGTGCTCTTGCTCGCTGAGTCACCTGGCCAAACTTGAACTGTTAACATTCCTACATGGAAAAACAATAATTGTAACTTATGAAACTTTTCTCAGTAGTTGAAGGGATTATATATGTCTTTATATGAAGGTATGCGGGCATATGAATACATATGTGAATGTGTGTATATACGTTTACAGGTATACATAGATAGAGGGCACGGGACCAATTTAACAGGAAGGGATGATACTTAAAAGGTGAAATTAAGAGGTGAGAGGAATATAATGAGAGGAGATGGGGAGAGACAGAGTGGGGCAAACTATCTCATACAGAAAAGGCAAGGGAAAATGGTTACAATGGAGGGGAAGAATAGGAAGGCAAAAGGGAATGGGTCAACCTTATTCCTATTGAATCTGGCTGGAGGAGGGAGGGAAATACACACTAAATAGGGGATCTCACCATCCAGGAGATTGGGGGGGGGGAAGGGGATGTGAGGGGGGATGATGGAAGGGAGGGCAGGCTGGGGGGGAGGGAAGTTGGAAGCACCCACTTGTGAAAAGGGACAGGATCAAAGTAGAGAATAGAACAAGTGGGAGGTGGGATAGGAGGGAGGGAAATATAGTCAGTCTTTTACAATACATCTACTATATTATTGTTTTGCATTAGTCGCACATGTACAACCTATACTGAACTGCTTGTCTTCCCAGTGGGGGTGGGTGGCAGGGGGGGAAGGGAATGAATCTGGAATTTAAAGTTTTAAAATCAAATATTCAAATATATATATGTGTGTGTGTGTGTGTGTGTGTGTGTGTATACTATTATTAATACAATCTTACATGTTATTAAGAAAAAAAAGATATACAGGCACTGAGGCATAGAGATCCACTGGAAAAGTTGAAACGGGTATGGGAGAAAATATGGGAGAGAGCAGATTGGAGGTGGGGATATCATGTGGGACTGCTGTTTTGGGGGGATGGGTGGGGGAAAAATGGGGAGAAAATTTGCAACTCAAAATCTGGTGGAAACAAATGATGTAAATCAGAAGTTAATAAAGCATTAAAAAAAAAAGATCCCAACTCCAGCTAAAGAGAATAATTATTTTAAAAAAAGTAAGTTTTGCCTTGCCTCTTCTATATGAGATAATTTGCCCCATTCTGTCTTTCCCTATCTCCTCTATTATATTCCTCTCTCACCTCTCAATTTCACCTTTTAAGTATCATCCCTTCCTATTCCATTGGTACTGTGCCCTCTGTCTATGTATACCTGGACACATATATACATACTCGCATATGTATTCATATACTCATATACCCTTCTATATGGACATATATATGTATACATATATGTATACATATATATACACACACACAATTATATTCTCTTCAACTATTCTCATACTGAGAAAAGTTTAATAAGTTACAATTATCATTTTTCCATGTAGGAATGTAAACAGTTTATCTCTGATAAGTTCCTTATGATTTCTTTTCCCTGTTCACCTTCTCATGCTTCTCTTGCTTCTTGTATCTGAATGTCAAATTTTCTATTCAACTCTGGTTTTTTCATCAAGAATGCTTAAAAGTCCTCTATTTCATTGAATGACCATATTTTCCCCTAAATATGATACTCAGTTTGGCTGGGTGGGTGATTCTTGGTTTTAATCCCAGCTCCTTTGACCTCCAGAATATCATATCCCAAGCCCTTCGATCCCTCAATGTAGAATCCACCAGATCCTGTGTTATCCTGATTGTGTTTTCAAAATGTTCTAATTGTTTCTTCCTGGGTGCTTGTAATATTTTTTCCTTGATCTAGGAACTCCGGAACCTGGATATAATATTCCTATGAGTTTCCTTTTTGGGATCTTTTTCAAGAGGTGATTGGTGGATTCTTTCAACCTCTATCTTTCCCTCTGGTTCTAAAACATCAGGGCAGGGGCGGCCAGGTAGCACAGCGAGTAAGAGCACTGGCTCCACTGTTGGGATGACCTGAAGATCAAATCCTGGGCTCAGACACTTAGCACCCACCCAGAAACACCTGGCCGTGTAACTTGAGCAAGTTACTTGAACCTAATTGCTTAGGGGTGGCCAGGTGGCGAGTAAGAGCACTGGCTCCAGTGTTGGGATGACCTGGATCAAATCTGGGCTCAAATACTCGCACCACACCCAGAAATAACTGGTCGTGTTACCTTGAGCAAGTTAATTAATCCCCATTGCTTTAAAAAAAAATCAGGGCAATTTTCCTTGAGAATTTCTTGAAGGATGATTTCTAGGTTATTTATTTCTGGGTTCTTTATTTATTCTTTCAGGTAGTCCAATAATTTTTAAAGGATCTCTCCTGGGATCTGTTTTCCAGGTCAGTGGTTTTTTTTCAATGAGATATTTCACATTGCCTTTTATTTTTTCATTTGTTTGGATCTGTTTAATAGTATCTTGATTTCTCATAAAGTCACTAGCTTCCAATCTAATTTTGAAGGAATGATTAGCTTTTGAGATTCTTTTTCCATCTGGCAAATTCGGCTTTTTTAAGGCATTCTTCTCCTCACTGGATTTTGGAGCCTCTTTTTCCATTTGAGTTAGTCCACTTTTTAATGTGTTATTCTCTTCAGTCAGGTTGTTGAATCGCTTTTCATGCTTTTCTTGCATCATTCTCATGTCTCTTCCCAATTTTTCCTCCACTTCTCTTATTTGGTTTTAAAAATCCTTCTTAAGCTCCTTTATGGCCTGTAATCAGTTCATATTTTTCTTGGAAGCTTTTGGTATAGGAGTTCTGACTTTGTTGTCTTCCTCTTATTCCATGCTTTGATCCTTTTTGTCCCCAAAATAGAAATCTAAAATCGGATTGTTGTGCTTGCTTTGCTTCCTTTGCTTGCTCATGTTGCCCCTTAATTATTTAACTTTTGAGCTTTTTGCCATGTAGAATTCTGCTTTCAGAGAGGAGAATTTTGTCTCAAATTACTGGGGGTTTTGCAGCTGCCAGAGCTATTAGTTGGGGCCCTCTCTGAAGCCTCCACTAGCTCTGGCACCTGGTCAAACACCCCAGGACCTCCATCCTAGACAGAGATTCAGATCCAAGCAGGTTAAAGCAAGAGTAATTACCCCTCAGAATGATCACTTGGTCCCCCTATAATTTGAAGGCCAGAAGTTCTGAAGCAACCACACGGTGGGGCCACTGCACCTCAGCAGTTTCTCCCTCCAGGGACAGAGGCCGGTCCCCACTCACAGACCCCCTGTTCCCAAACTCCACAGTGACCTTTTACTTTGTCTTTGGCTTATGGGTTAATAATTCTGGAAACCACCACAGCTGCTGGTGATCTTTTCTCCCAAAGTCCCTCCAGTTGTTGGCTGTGGCTGCCCTGAGGCTAAAACCATGGGGCTGGACTCTGCTCCCAGTGTGCTGCAATGGACCCAGCCTGCCAGCCTGCCAGGCTGCCTTCAGTGGGATATTTGTTTCTCTCTGTCACTTTGTGGTTTCTGTATCCCTAAAGTTTGTTTAGAGTCATTTTTATAGGTATTTCAGGTGGCTATGGGTGGAGCACATGGAGTTTTCCTGATTCTGTGCCACCATCTTGTCTCCACCCCACCCCTAACATCTATTTTAACTGAAAACATATTAATCAAGAAATTGGGGGTTGGCTAGGTTGCACAGTGAGTAGAGTACTGGCCCTGGAGTCAGGAGGGACCTATGTTCAAATCCAGCCTTAGACACTTAACACAAAAACTAGCTGTGTGACCTTGGGCAAGTCACTTAACCCCAACTGCCCTCCAAAAAGAAAAAAAAATTGGAAAACCCCAAAGACTAGTGAAGACTAAGGCAAGACGTCAATCCAAATGCCATTTTTATGAGTGAGGGAGTTATCAACAGACATTATAGGAGGGGAATGGATAGTAAAGGAACATTATCATCAAGGAATAAGATCCTAGGTCATTAGTATGTTTTATTCTGCCTTAAGGACACAAACTGCTAGAAAAAATGTGCTTTCTGTTCTCATTTTTCTCACTTCCTCTATACTTATTCACTTCTCAGTCTTTTTTAATGTAATTTCCAATCTTAATTATCAGTTGAAACTGCTTTTTCCAAAATAACCACTCTGAAATAACCAGCAAATCTGACTTTTTTCCCCCTTGTTCATCATCTTTCATTTCTGCAGCATTTGCCACTGTGGGCCAAGTTCTCCTCCTTGGTACTCTTGAGTCACTGGGTTTTAGTGACATTGACAGCTTTTGATTCTCCTCCTGCCAGTCCGACCACTCCTCTAGCTTCTTTGCTAGATCATCATTTGTATGTGGGTATACACTGAGACTCTGCCCTAGACCTTCCTTTATTTTTCTCTGCATACAGTGCTGTTACAGTCTTTTAGTGCTATGCTCCCTTACTGACCTAATCCGCTCACATTGATCTAATTACAATCTCAGGGCAGAGGATTCCCAATTCTATACAACTTTATTCTCTCCTGAATTCTAGCTTGTATTAAGTTGGGAGGGGAAGACCCTCAGTGGTTTGCTGGCCAAAAGAGAAACAGTTGCTATTTACATTCACCCAGAGCCAGTAGGGCATATTATCAAGCACCCTAACACATCTAAGATGGCTTGCTGGCACAGGTTCTTTGATCTATTTTACTAAAGGAAACACTACTTTAAAGGAGTTAATTATCTTACTGTAATTAACAGACAGATAAGTAGAAAGAAGGGAGAATTCAATAGATTGGGCTCCAACTGTCTAAACAGAATAATACAACCACCTGCATATGCCACAGGAAGTGGGGAGAGGCAGAACACCAACATCTGAGTTGGGGGGTGGGGCTCTTAACAAATGGCTACTCAGAGTCTCATCTATGCAATCAAAAGGTCCTTATCATGAGCCAGCCTCCAAATCAAAATGCCAACCTCCCAGAATATATAACAAAGACTCGGCCCCTCATTGTCTCATAGCCAGAAGGCATGAAACCTACCTGACTCAGAACAGCTGTGAATTATCAGGGTTCAAAAGAGATTAACCCTTCAGATGTTTACAAGTTAGCCTGGGACTGAGAAACTGAATTCCCAAAATAAAACAACAAAAATCCCACCTTGCTTGCTCTTGCATTCCACTCCTCCATGGTCCTGGACTTTACAATCTAACACTTAGCCCTTACAAACTACATAGATGAATAAGAGATTGTTATGGCCAGGAATCCTGGAAGGAATAGAGACATTAACATCTCTTAAGAAATACATATCAGATCACATAATTCCCATAACAATACAAAAGGAATAATCCCAAAATAAACACATCATGCATTTCACATTTGCAAAATACATATCCACATAACAACTTATTACTAAGGTGGCCACATGGCTTTAAACAACACAAAAGTATATAACATAACATTGTATATCCCTCACCTTACACTTTTTTATACAATCAGGGAATCCCAGGCCAGGGTCTTCCCTAGCACCACACATCCTCAGGGGCAGCTGAGAACCCAACAGGCTCCACCCCTAGGTCACAGAGGTTCAGAACAGAGTGTCCAAACAAAGTCCTCTTGGGGGTGTGTCCTCCTCCCCAGGCTGCTGCTGCAGGCCCCACCTGGAACTCTCAGCTGCACACATGCTCTAATGAGCCAAAGAGACCAATTACAAGGCTTAACACTGCTCCAGCCCCCACTTCCAAGTACTGAGGGGTGACTGGGGGACAAAACCAGCAGGGTAGGTCCCCGGGGGTTATGACACTTCCTCACTCCCACCATAAACAACTTCAAGCCCCGGGTCCCAAACCACCCCAGGGGAACATGGCAGAAAAACACCCTCGGCCTTCCTACCTTTCTGTGAAGTTCTCATCTTGACTCAGGTCTGAATTCCAGGCTCTTGGGTTTCTCCTCTTGCAGTCCAGGGGCTGAGCTTTCCTGGCTCCAGCCTGAGTCCCAATGCAGGCAGCTTCTGGCTCCTGCTCCATGGCTCCATTCCAAGTTCTCTCTGCTCCTGCCTGGGTCCAGGCACTGCAGGCTCCTGCCTCCAGCCTCTGTCTCTGGCCTGCACCACCCCAACTCCAGGGCAACTCATCTTCACTCAGTCTTACGTGTGGAGGTGCCTCACCAATCTGGGCTCTGGACACAGCACAGGTCCAGAGCCAACACCCTTCCAGCACAGTCTGGGGCAGGGCTACTCCACCTGCCCTGCTCAGGCACCTGGGAAACTGCTGCCACTACTGTTGCTCACTAGGTTTCTCTCAGATTGCTGCGAAATGCAACAAAATAACTGGGGCGACAGCTATCCCTGTCTCATTACACCCCATACTCTCCTTTAGTCTGTGCAGATCCTGTCGACTATGCTAAATCTATTAGCAAGCACCCTAGCACACCCAGGATGGCCTGCTAGCACCAGTTCTTTGATCTGCTTTTCTAAAGGAAAGGCAGCCTCAGAGGAGTCAACAATCTTACTTTAATTAAACACATATAAGTCATTCACTAGTTCAGGGGAAAGGTCAGCACCCCGAATGTAGAGAAAATACAAGAAGAGAAATATAGAGAAATTAATTCAGGGATCCAACAGACAAGGCTCCAACCATCTGAACAAAGTAACACAACCATCTACATAGACCAGTAGACCAGTAGAACACCAACATCTGAGTAGTGGGGGTGGGGGGGGGGGGGGGGAGGAGCGAGGGATCTCTTAACAAAAAAAGTCAGTCCCTTCCAGGGAATCAAAAGGTCCTTCTCATGAGTGAGCCCCCAAAGTAAAATATCAACCTCCTAGTATATATATTTTTCAACTAATAGGCTCAGATCCAGAAGGCACCACAGCCCTTGTGACTCAGTGCCTAATTAGCTTGTACCAGAAGGTGTGAAAGCCTTACTACGAACAAGCTTCCCCTTAAGCAAGCTCCTCCTTAGGCAGGTTCCTCCCCCAGTGTTCTCTATGTGACTCAGGATATGTCACAGCTGTGACTGAAATATTTTTGTACTTTTAGACATGGGAACACAGCTCCTGTTCCAAGGGAAAAGGGAACACATGTGGGCATATATGTCAATTAATGAACAGGGAAGATCTTCCTATTCCATTAGCATTACAGAGGGTGATAAAAATATGGTGACACACCTGGCCAGTTCTAGTTGGGCAACCCCTCTGCTCTCTTCTGTTCTCTCCTCCCATCCTCTCCTCCATTCCTGTCTTCTCCCATTGCTTGAGGATGTTCTGCCCAAAGGAGGGTAAATCTTGATGGCTGAAAGCTACCTAGTGAACTTGGGGTTTGTTGGATAGATTTCTTCCTCAATGGCTGGGTCTTAAACACTCTGGATCCTATGGATTGGACAACAATAGGTCCCTGCCCAAATACCACTTAATGGCCCTCCTAGATCAGACTGAATGTAAATAGTAACTGTTTCTCTCTTGGGGAGCAACCCTGAGGGTCTTCCCCTCCCAGTTTGATTTTTTTTTTTTTAATTAAAGGGGTCATCCTTTGAGGCACTTCTTAAAGAGGCCTATTCACTGAGTGGGAATGGTCTCACTCAAAGTGAGAACCTGGAAAGACCTTAGTTTAAAACGGCCAAGGTCTCCCACTACATCCTGGGCCATCTCCAGTGGCCACTGGACCCAGATGGTTCTGGAGGAGAAAGTGAGTCTGGTTGACTTTGCACAGCCCTCCCTCACTTGAATCAAAGTCAGTTACAAGTCATTTCCCTGATGTCATGGTCTTCTTAAAGAATGAAGGACAAACCACAACCACAGCTATGTGTCACCTTAGAAATTTACACAAAGGCATCATCATTTCAACCAAACACACCCCTCCTCTTTCTGTTGAAGGTATTACTACTTCTAGTCACCCAAGTTGCAACTTAAGAGGCAGAACTATTCATCATTTCACATATGTCTTGTAAGTCTAGAGCTATTTCTTTTTTTTTCTCTTTATTTTTAAATACCAGGCCAGCTAGGTGATTGAGTCAAGAGGACCTGACCTCAGTCACTTGCTAGCTGTGTGACCCTGTGCAAGTCACTTAACCCTGTTTCCCTTGGTTTCCTCATCTGTAAAATGAGCTAGAGAATGAGACAGCAAACCATTTCAGTATCTTTACCAAGAAAACCCTAAATAGGATAACAGTCAGATGAGACTCAGACAACTCAGCAAGAACAAATCTTTGAGCACTTTAAGCACCTTTTGCATACTTAGGTCAATGCTTAATATTTTGCATTTGGAAGTCTCCTAATTGGTCTTCCTGATCCAAATATTTTCCCTCTTTAATCTGTCCTCCACACAGATCTGTGTAGAGAGCTTATCCCTCAGTGTAGGGGTGACCCATTCATTCCTCTATCCATTCTAGGAAAATACATTAATTACTCTCTTTGGTATTTAAAACCCTTCCCATCTTGTGTCCAAACCAATCTTTGAAGTCACACACACACACACACACACACACACACACACAATCACACATCCTCTGGTCAACACAAGAGTCTTCTTGCTATTCCTGACATAGGAGATTCCATCTCCTCTCTTCAGTCCTCCACAGGCTGTTGGTCACCCCTAGACATAACTCTACTTCTCAGAAGTCTCAGTCTTCCTCAAAACTCAGCCTAAATGTCACTTTTTATTTAAATATTTTCTAGAACTCAAAACTATTGGTGCCTTCCTATCTCTAGATTATCCTGAATTTCTAATAGACCTAGTTTGAACTTTCTCTTCTGTACAATTTCTTTGATATTAGCTTTATGTATCATATTCTAGCCTTTTTTTTTTCTCTTCTGTGGTTCAAGCTTAGAAATAACAATTAAGCGACAGAAGGAATGTCAAATGGAAGTAATGCCACGTGGTAGGAGTAAGCCCACGCCTCAGAACATGAGGTCTGTTCTCATCATGCTCAGTTCTAATCTCTAAGACTATGCTATTCTATTTCTCGTAATGCCAACATCATTCCAGTTGTCAGTTGTACTTAGGAACTCAACCCTAACCCTTGCACTCTCGTCTCTCTTTGCAGTGACCTGCTGTCTATGGAGGCACCACTGTCTGATGGTTTATCTGCTTGTGAACTGTGTCTATACTTTTCCCATTTGGTCATTTGGTGTTTCAGATTTCATGTACTCCCCATTGCCCACTCTTTACCCTACACCCTACTACTCATGATCCCTGAAGCTGTGTCTGAGCGAATTTAGCCTCCTCACACTGGGAAATATGGGCCCTGAATAGGCTGGATCCTGAACTTGAGTAATACCAGGGGAAAAGAGATGGGCCTCAAGACAGATTTCTAGTTCATATTTTATCTTGCCTAATTCCCCTTTGGTTTAGGAATTTTGTACCCCCATACACACATACACATATACACACGTGTGTATATATATATACACACACACACAAATACATACACACAATATACATACACAGGCACATATGTACACACACATATTCAGCCTGAATCAATCCCTTCATCCTTAGCAACCTTCTTTCCTTTGTTGGCCTAAAGAAAATTAGCTACTTCTTGGTGTAGCGGCAAGCACCCCAAGCGTCCTCAGGGTGGCTGCTCACACAGGTTCTTGGATCTGCTTTGATAAAGGAAAGCAACTCAAAATGGGTTAACAAGCTTACTTTAATAAGTCAGATATGTATCGTTTACCTAGTTCAGGGGAAAAAGGTCAGCACCCGAACTTCAGAATATACAGACAGAATCATCAAGACAGAAACAGATCAAGTAGACAGATTTCCAAACTGTCCAACCATTACATCCATACCCAATCAACATCTGGGTTTTTCAAAGCTGGGGGGCCTCTGGACAATGGCTAGCCCAGAGTTTCACCAAATCACAGAACACTTCTCAAAGTGAGCCCCAAAAACAAAGCTACACATCAGGGCTTATATAGCCTTCTGCTGGCTCAGAGAATGTAACAACCTTTTGGACCCACTGGCCAATCAAAAAGTATCTACTGAAAAACAAGTCTCCCACCCCAGGCTCCAGGTGCACTTTAGCCTAGGGGCAGGGAAGATCTTTACATTTACATTCCCATTACACTTGGGTAATGGAAGAGAGTGGTATGGGAGGGGTTGATTGTTAGCACTGCTAAGATTCAGTGTCACAAATCTAAAGGGTTACTTGTACTTAGTCTAGTGGAAGGGGATAGGAATGCTGAATGAGACTTAAAAGAATTAAATTACCTCCAGAATGTTATTTCTAGGGAATTTTAACCTTGTACGTGGTAGAGGGTGTTCTGTCTTCTTATTTGGTTGATACAGCTGTAATTACTCTGTATGTATCACATAATTATTTTCTCCTCAACAGAGGCAGCTAAGTGGTACAGTGAATAGACTCTGAGGCCGGAAGACCGGAGTTCAAATCAAGCTTCAGAGACTTACTGTGTGACCGTGTAAATCTTAACCTCTGTCTGTCTCATTTCTTTCAATTCTAAAATGGGGATAATGATAACGATCTCCCAGGGTTGATGTGAGGATCAAATGACTTATTTTTAAAATGCTTAGCACAGTGTCTGGTATATAGTAATTACTTAATAAATCCTTATTTCCTTCCTTCCTTTTGAGGTTCTAGAGTTCAAGAGGTTTATTGTTCAATCAGTTTTCATTACTCTCTGTGACCCCATTTTGGGTTTTCTCTTGCAGAGATACTGGACTGGTTTGTCATTTCCTTCTCCAGTTCATTTTATAAACGAGGAAAATGTGTTAAGTGACTTGCCCAGGGTCACATAGCTAGTAAGTGTCTGAGGGCAGATTTGAATCCTGGAAGATTGCTCTTACTGACTCCAGGCCCTTGATCTATGCACTGTGTCACTTATCCACTGAACCACCTAGCTGCCCCAAGAAGTCTATAGGAAGCAAGTATTCTGCCAGCTTGCTGTACAGAAATAACATTGTAGGTAGAATTATCTTTTTCATTAATTTTCATTCATCTTAGTGTGAATATTCTTATACTCAAATCTTTACCAGTATCTTTGGAAGAGGAAAAAGAGGGAAATTGACATGTCTGCCCTCAGAGAGTTTACAGTTTAGTTGAAGATATAGGCTTGCACATTGGAAACAAATGGAGAACAAAAGCAATGGGATGTTAACATAATCCACACTGTACACATTGTACAAGAAAATAAGGGAGGCATCAGCGTGGAGTCAAGTCAGTTGAAAGAAGAAAAAAGAAAAGAAAAGTCAAGACACGTGTAAGCATGTCTGATAAATAACTAGTTATCCGAGAAATAGGTTTATTTCACTTTGCTGCAAAATGTGTGTGGTGCTGTCAACACTCAATTTTTCAAGGGCTGATTATCTAGGGCCGATGCGGGAATTATCCAGAGTGTCTGCAGGTTTTTTCCTCATCTCTTCTGCTTAACCTTTTGGCCATTTCACTGCTCATTTCACTGCTCATTTGCACAGTCACTAGAGAGTAAACAGAGGAAAGAATAGGTCATTTTTACTGGTAGGTTTTTGAGGGTTTTTTTCCCAGTTCAATTTAAAGAGTTGGTGAAGGAGCAAAGAAAAAAATAACTAAAAGGATGGTTTAGGATTATTTGTGGAAGAAAACATTTTTATACATCTGTAGCATAATTTTTATTATTCCTATGAACACTAATTTCTACCATTGCTGGTGTCAGTGAGAAATCGTGCTGCATAGAGGATCAAGAATTTCCTTAGAATAAGAAAGACATGGATTTCAATTCTTCTTCTGACACATACTGACCACGGGAACCAAAGAAAAGTGATTTAGCCTCTTATTGCTACACTCTAAGTCAAGTTAAACAGATATTGCTCAAGGTAATTTCAACACTGAGTGTTCCTTAAACTGATGAAATCACAGTACTAAAACAATCAATGTAGTAGAATCCAAACGGAACTTTTATCCCTTTCTCAAATTACCTTTTGGAGAAAGAAATGGCAAACCACCCCAGTATCTTTTCAAAACAAACAAACAAAAAAAAAAAGAATGGGGCCACTGAGTTGGACATGACTGAAATGACTGATGATATAGAAAGTTGTAGATATGGATTTTATGCATATTTATTGTGCAAATATGTGTATATGTGTACAGTTTTGCATGTAATTTGTGGTTTTCCTAAAAAGCCTGCATTCTCTTTTTTAAAATCATAATATATATAAGGTATATGGGGTATGTTATACTATTTTCTGAGAAGGCTAAGGCAATTGTCCATTCAAAGTTACTTGACTGAAATCTAAAATTTTCCAAAAATTGTCACAGTAGGATTGTTACTTTCATATGGTAGTGATTCATTGATAATAGTTAAATGTGTGTTTAAATGCATATAGGAATATAAAAATGCAAGTTCCATGTATATTATTATTATTTCTTTCATTTTGTTTGTATCTCCAGCATCTAGCACAGTACCTACCACATGGGAGACATCTAATATTTTGATTTTCTATTTATATGCATGCTTTATATATGTATATGATTTGCAGAAGTACATGTATGTATATGTGTATGTGTCCACTTTCCTCTACACATAAGTAAGGAAAACAACTGTTTCTTACCCTACTCAGTGACAAAATGAAGCAATTAGGCAAAGGCCTAGAAGCATGCTCTGTACTGTAAAAATAATTGCAATGTAACACATAGCACTATGACAAAATATAAAATTTTAAAGACTAGCTAATGAAATGCATTCACTTGCTTCCTAGAATCATAGAAAACAATCATTATGGTAAACTTCCTAAGACAAATGACGACGACACAAATGGGATTCTCTATGGGAGACAATTCTCAAATAATATCGAGACCCAATTAGAAACTTTTTCAATATGGTATGTAAAACAATTTGCAAATTGCAATGGAGAGTTATGTATATATAGACTCACTCGCAACAGACTGAAAGTAAACTTGAATAAGTCAGATTTTCTGAATGTCCTTATACTATCCATAAAGTTTGTTACCTTAGAAAGTGTCACTCTTCCTTTGATCCAATAGATTATTCTCTACTAAATTATTTCAATCATCCCACAAATCAAGAAAAGGAATTATGTTCATAATTGCCAAAATCAAGGGACTTTAGATATTAACTAATTAAAATTAGAGGAAAAACAAAAATAAAACAACTTTTCTCAGATAAAGTGGTTTGTCCAGGCTACCTAGGAAACATGGGACTATGTTCATTTGTAGTGTTTATTGTCACTTTATAAGTTTGGTTTTGTATATCTAGATACTTAGAGGTATCACGTCTTTCTCGTTATAAGGCTTGTGATTTATACAACAAATTATGAGCATTATGAACAGGCTACACCTCTTGGGTTCAGTCACCTAAGCTTACTACAATCATTTCAGAAAAAGCAGGATTATAATCCAAATTCATTAATTATATACTTATATTAATACACAAACATATATATAATTTTTTAAACAAGGCAACAATGTAAAGCATTATGTAAACAAACAAAAACCTTAAATATAAAACCTTCCTGTTTATGTTGTTAACATTCCTTATAACCGTTTTATTGGTCTGTGTTTATTTAAGGCGAGCTATAATTTTAAGGATTGCCTATTTAGCTTTCATATCCTCCTTTCATAGTCATCCTCCTTATCTTTTCTTTCCACAAGGACACACTGTGATATTCTGTATACTTGACTTAGGTTCATGAATAAAGTTTACTTCCCCACTCTGCATTCTTAACTCGACAAGGGGCATCCCATATCTACTCATTATATCTACTCCCCACTCTCTCTCACCTCTACCCTGTCCAAGCTATTGCCAAGGCCTGTCAAGTTCACCTTTGCAACATTTTTAGAATATGCCCTCTTCCTTTCTCTGACACTACCACCACCAGTGACCACTCTCATCATCTCACGACTCGATTGTTGCAATAGGCTGTTGATGAGTCTGCCTGCCCCAAGTATCTTGTTAATTTAATTCATCATCCATTTAGTCACTTAAGTGATTTCCCTAAAGTACTGGTCTGATCATGTCAATCTCCTACTCAATAAACTCTAGTAACTCCCTATTTTGTCCATATTCAAATACAAAAATGCTCTGTTTGACACTGTAACAACAAGCACACACACACACACTTATTACAAACAGAAATTATAAGCAGAAATTACAAGCAGGGAAAATAGCACAGATCAACAGACAGGACTTCTAATTGTCTAAGAAATTAGTATAGATAAACAGATCCAACCATTTGACCATAGAAATACGTACATAGCTACCAGAGAGGGAGGTGCCAACATATGGGTTTTCAAAACTGGGGAACTCCCTAATGACTATCCAGAGTCTTGTCTGACCAAATCAAAGGGACATTCTTCCGATGAGTGAGCCCCAAAACAAAGTGCTAACCTCAGAGTATATATATAGACTTCTCAGAGGCATAAGCCATTACATGACCCAGTGTCTAATTAGAAATTTGCAGAAGATGTAGGCTTTCCTAAAAAACAAGCCTCCCCTAATCAAGTTTCCCTTAATGGGCTCCACTTGAGACCTATTAATAAGAGAGGAAGAACTTCAACACCCATTAACATTACAGACACTTGAAGACTTTCATATCCTAGCCTTCTCCTACTTTTCTGGTCTTTTTATACTTTAATGCCAGCCACATACTCTTCAATCCAGTGACACAGGCCTCCTGGTCATTCCATAAACAAGAGACTCAATCTTTGTGCTCTGGGTATTAGCTCTGGCTTTCCCCAGACCTGGAACACTCTCTCCTCTCCTCTGACTATTGATATGTCAGGCTTTCCTCAAATTCTAATTAAAATCTCACCTTCTACAGGAAACCTTCCATAATCCTGCTTAATTCCAGTGCCTTCCCTCCATTAATTATTTCCTGCACAGATATACTTTTGTTTGTTTGTTTGTTTGCATGTTGTCTCCCCTTTTAGATTAGAAACTCCTTGTTGTCTCTTTTTGTATCCCTAGTATGTAGCACAGTGCTTGGAACATAGAAGGCACTTTATAAATATTGATTGACTAATTGATCACCAAACAAATACATATTAATAGTTCACTGGCACATCACCCCTTTTCTGCTAATAAATAATCATGTAGCCGACTTCAGCATTTTAAAAACAATCCATTGACTCAGTCTTAAGGCAGAAAATATTTCTTAGAGATGTTATATTTTTTTTCTCATGAACACTTTAAAACACATTTAAATGCAATAATAGTTTTGAAAGGAAATATACATAAATCCATATATAAAATATGGAAATATATCCAATTGAAATTATTATGTATATTGCTATGAATACACATGCACACAATACACATATGCATATATGAACATGTATGAATCCACATACATATGTTAATGAATTATTGACTCACTGTATCTTCCAGCTCTAAATCTATGATTCTAGCAATTTCAACTTCCATCTGACTCCACAAATCAAATACCACTTCTCTGGCCTCCACTTCCCCATAAATGCTGCCTCTCCTATTAAAATGTAAGCTCTTTGAGGACAAATATAATCTTATTAATGTCTCTGTATCTCCAACACTTAGCACAATGATTGAAACAGAAACACTTGATAAAAGCTTTTTTTTTTATCCTTGCCCCTCATTGTAGCTTTACCTTGAGTATAGCACCATCAGTTGTGATCAGGTGTTCAATGGAGGTTCAAAGGCAGATGGTATCCTGATGAGTTATGTGCTATCTGTAGCCAAGGTTCTAACATCCTGTTCTTCTGTAGTGTCATAATGATCTCTGATTTGTCAAGGATTATAATCATGTTCCAAACATTGTAATGAGATAATAAAAATTCCAGATCAGAGAAATAACTGTTCATTCAACTGTTTGTGCAAATCTATTATCATTATAAAAACATAACCAGAGTCAAATATTTATACATACATACATACATATATGTATGTTTTGCTTTTAAAAATCTATCCATTTCACTGCTATTTCAAGTATAAAACAATGTGAAAATATTCATTGAGGGACTTATTTTTACAATTAATTTTCTCAGTTCACATATACTTTTATATATGGGACAACTGAAATTTGAAACTGAAACTAACATTTAGAAATGAAAGATCTTTCTAGCATTATATAATTGATTTCAGTGCAATTTCCATATGGATAAATATTGTTTTTTTTTCCAAAGTTTGGACCATCTACATTCAAAGTGCTATCAATATTTGGTATTTCCTTCACTAAAATTTCAGACCCCTTACCTGAATTTTAAATTCATGCTCTCAATTAAAAAAGTCAAATGTATATCTTTTTTTAATGGAGCAAAATTCCCTTAAATTCATAATGAAACTATACATTGGATATTTATTTTTTTTCTTTGATGCCAATGATTCTAAAGTTGATTTTAAAATAAAACATATCATGGATCATAGACATTCAAAGTATGATTTGGAAAATAGTGTGCATTGCAGAGTTTTTTTTTTTCTTTTGTTCTTCAACATCTCATTTTTAAAAATGGAATATGCTGAATGAAAATATAACTTTTAGACTATTTTGAAGACAACCTTGTGTGTGTTGCCTCCCGAGTGTCCTAAGATTTTCTAAAACTCTTGGGCCCTAGAGATTTCAACTTCATGAATTCATATTAATGTTAATGAGCTGCATAAAATTGAAACAACCAAATCCAATTTGATAGAGCTTATATAAATACAACTTTAGTCTTTCTTTACATAGTGGCAAGCGAAAGAGAAAGTTGGCAATTATCTCTTTCATTTGATCTGTGTAGACAACCAAATCACATCATTCAGGGCTAGAAGAAATTGAGTTGGAGGATTATCAGTATGTTATAGAACATTATATTTAAGTACTGCCGTGCTATGAATATAAAAGTATTTTTGTATGAGTAATAACTCATATTTCTAGAGCAATTTAGGATATGTGAAGGGGTTTTCTTAAAACACTGCTGTGAGGTAGTTAGCACAAAAATATTATTACTATTTTATAGTTAAGGAACATACAGATCCAAGACTGAATCACTTGCCCATGGTCTCACAGGAAGTATTGTGCTGGGATTTAAACCCAGGTCTCCTTGCTGAAGGTCGTGAATATTCAACAAATTCCCAGTGGAGTCTATATTTCTTAATAAAGTGCCTTTATACCTCACCTTATCTATGAGTGCTCTCCAAAGAACTTGAAGACAAATGAAGTCTTGATTCTTACAACACTATAGAAGTAGAAAGGGCAAGTATTGTTATATCTCTTTCACAAAAAATGAAATTCAAGTATAGAGAGATTAAGTGACTTGCTCAAGATTGCACATTTAGTTAACATCAGAGGGAGGATCAAAATCTAGGTCTCTGACATCTAGTCTGCTGTATAGATAAATTGAGACTTTTGTTGCAAATTGTTTTTCAGTCCAGTCTGACTTTCCATAAACCCTTTTGGGATTTTCTTGGCAAAGATACCAGAGTAGTTTGCCACTTCCTACTCCAACTGATTTTTACAAACAAGGAACAGAGGCAACCATGCTTAAGTGACTTGCCTAAGGTCACATAGCTAGTAAGTATCTGAGGCTGGATTACAACTCAGGAAGATATCTTCCAGACTCCAGGACTGGCAGTCTATACACTGTACCACCTAGCTGCCCCTAAATTGAGGCAGGCAGACTGTAGTCAGGGTATTTAGTCAGTTTATTGAGCTAGCTAGGTTTCTCAGCAGATAGAGGATGGAACTTGGAGTCATGAAGTCCTGAGTTCAAATCTGAACTTAGACAATTTGTAAATGTCTGACCTGGGCAAGTCACTTAATTTCTGACTAACTCAGTTTTTGTATCTGTGAAACTGGGAAAATAACACCACCTACCTCCCAGGATCAGAGACTGTTATCTGTAGACATAAATATTCAAAGTCCAGAATCCTTTGGGCAGAAAGTACACAGTTGTTGGAAAGCCTCTAGCATTGCTGGATCCACCTTTTATAAGACAGTAGTGTAGGAGTTTATTTTGGCTCTGCACATTACAACCACAACATAAAAGGCAATAAAAAAAAAAGAAGAAAACCTCATACAGTAAGCTCTTAAACTAGCCTTTCTAAAGGTTCGTTTCTAAATTTATTGTTTGAAATTTGGAAAACATTGTCACATAGATGCAATGTTGGTTGGTTGGTTGTTGTCCTTTGTTCTTGAAGTAGACCAAAAATGACATCACAATGTTAGAGTCAAGTTAGTGTGGCTGACTGTGACTGATGAGACCAGTAAGGACTAGGAATGAGACCGAAGATTCTCAGATGATGTCAGAGTAGGTCAGAAAATTCCAAGCTCTCAAGATTATCTCCCACAAAAGAGTTAAAATAGCACCTTAGGGCAAACAAAGTTACAGTAAAAATAAATAAGAACAGGGTCCCAACCAGGATCTTCCTGGGACAATTCCAGAAGATCAGAAGAAAAATTCCAGGACAAGGTTTGGTCTCTGGGAAGAATAAATACCTCCTATCTAGGGTTCTGTTTAACAAGAAGCTACAAACCCTGGAGTTAGTTGGTTTGAGATGTTGCCTCATCCCTAGCCACAGGAACTTTTACATCCAGGATAGTGAGGGGAGTTGGGCTTCTGAGCCCTGGAAGATTGAGGGAACCTCTGCTGACAACCTCTACCAGACACAGCTGTGCTGGTAAGAGCTACAGGGGCCATAAGGAACTAGCAGACACCTAGTGAGTACAGAAGCAGTGGGGCAGAAAGCCCCTGGTTGTGGGCACTTACAGGAGATTGGCAGTTTGGCTTTGATTCCAGTTTATAGAGGAGAACTAAAGATCTGGGAAAAGAGACACCAACCCTCAAAAGGCTAGAGGTGATTATAAAAAACAAGTCATTACCACAAAAAAATGCATAGGCAAAGTAGAAATAATCCAACCATAGAAAGTTAAGGTGGGAATAGAGAAGATCAGGGTTCATTTTCAGAGGAGGATATTGAAGCAAAGAAACCCCGAAAGAGTAATGCCAAATGATCACCTGCTCAAAAAGAATTCATAGAACGTATTTAAAAAGACTTTAAAAATCAAATGACAGAGATGAAGGGAAAACTAAAAAAAAAAATATCCAAGAAAAACAAGATTATGATAGGAAAGCCAACCAATTAGAAAAGGAGACCCAGGATCTTTTTTTTTTTCTCATTCAACTCTGGGCCCCATTTATTGTTCATTTTATTTTTTTTACCTTTTGGAGGGCAATTGGGGTTAAGTAACTTGGCTAAGGTTACACGGCTAGTTTTTGTTTTGTGTTGGGTGTTAAATGTCTGATGCTGGAACTGAACTCGGGTCCTCCTGACTCTGGGGCTGGCACTTTACTCATTATATGACCATCTCCTTGCCTGAAAGATTTTGCTGATAGTTGATCCTTGGTTGCAGTGCTAGCTCTTTTGCCTTACAAAATATCAAATTCCAGTCCCTCCAGTCTTTTAATGTAGAAACTGATAGGTCCTATGTAATCCAGACTGTAGTTCCACAATACTTTAATTGTTTCTTTTTGACTGTTTCCAGTATTTTCTCCTTGACCTGGTAACTTTGGAATTTGGCTACTATATTTCTTGGAGTTTTCAATTTGGGATCTTTTTCAGGAGGAGTCTTGTGAGTTCTTTTAATAACTATTTTGCTGTCTGATTCTAGGGCCTCAGGACAGTTTTCTTTCACAATCTTTTGGAGGATGTTTTCCAGGCTGCTTTTTTCATCATGGCTTTCTGGTAGACCAATAATTCTTAGGTTATCTCTGCTGGATCTGTTCTCCAGGTCAGTTGTTTTTCCAGTGAGATATTTTACAGTTTCTTCTAATTTTTCAATCTTTATGTTTTGTTTGACTGATTCTTGATGCATCCTAGGGTCCTTAGCTTCAATTTGACTGATTCTAATTATTAGCAAATTATTTTTCTCGGTTAGTTTTTGAAACTCCTTTTCTGTATGTTCAGTTTTCATTTTAAGGGAGGTATTTTCTCCAGTTAGATTTTGAACCTCCCATCCCAGTCACCAATTTTACTTTTTAAGGATTTGTTTTCTTCAGTGAGATTTTTTTCCAATATAGTCACTGTACATTTAAATTCATCTTCTACCTCTCTAATTTGTCTTTTAAAATCTTTCTTGAGCTCCTCCAAGAATGCTTTTTGGGCTTGGGAATAGTTCATATTTCCTTCTGTGATCTAAGGTGTGAGTATAGAGTCCAGGTTGTCCTCTGAATTTGGTTGTTTTTTTCTCACTGTAAAAGGATCGTATTGTTCTTGATTTGACAGATTCCTTCTTGCCCATTATGATTGCCTATGTCTTGAATTTTTAGAGTGGATATCTGCTTCTGGAGTACAGATGTACCATGCTTCTCAGGCTGGGAAGTAGGGTTTTGGTCGTTAACTTTGTGTGCTGTAGCCTCTGTGTGTCTAGACTGAGGCCAAAGCCAGGACTCTCAGTGTTTCCCTTGAGTTACCCTGAGGCTCACAGAGTAAGTTGTGGTAGAGGGGGTAGTCTGGCCACTTCAGGTTTCCACATATGGATAATGAAAAAATAGAAGAGAAAGCCAAGCATCTTATAAGAAAAACAACAGATTTGAAGAATAGATCAAGAAGAGAAAACATAAAAATAATTTGGGTAACTGAAAGTTATGATAAAAAAAAGAACCTTGATTCAATAAGACAAGAAATAGTTAAAGACAATTGTCCTGAAGCATTAGAACAAGCGGGGTAGGGAAGCAGAAATAGAAAAAAAGTCCATCACCACTTAAAAGAATCCTATGAAGAAAACTCAAAGGAATATCATACTTAAATTCATGAAATCCCCAGCTCAAGGATGAAATATGGAAAGCAGCAAGATTAAAACAATTTAAATATAATGGTGTCACAATTAGAATCACACAAGACCTAGCAGTGGAGACATTAAAGGACTACAGGTCTTGGCACACTATATATTGAAAAACAATAGAACTGAGGCCCTGGCTGAAAATATCATACTCTGCAAAGTTAAGCATTATCCTAAACAAAAATGAAAATGGACATTTGATCAACTCTCAGACTTTCAAGACTTTGTTAAAATAAACAAGCAAACAAACAAACCTGAACTTAATAGAAAATTTGACATACAGGAGCCAAGATTCGACATACAAGATTTGACTTACAAGAGCCAAGAAAAATATAAGGTACTGTAATGTTAATGGGAGTTGAAGATCTTCCCACACATTAATAGGCCTCTTATGGAGAACAGCATGAGAATCTTGATTAGGGGAGTCTTGTTTTTCAGGAAGGCCCACATCTTTTGTTACTTTGTAATTATGCACTGGGTCATGAGGGTTGTGATGCCCTCTGACCCTGAAAAAGTATATATATAATTCTGAGATTAGCATTTTGCTTTGGGGCTCACTTATAGGAAGAGTTGTGTGATTTGGCCAGTTGAGACTCTGGGTAGCCATTGAGCCCCCTGTTTTGAAAACCCAGATAGTGCTCCTCTCTCTCCTATAACTATGTATGTATGTAATAGTCAGACAGCTAGAAGTCTGGTCTGTTGGTTTCTTGAATTGTGTTACTTTCTCTGTCTGTATTTTTTGTCGGCTTGTAATTTCTGTTTGTATTTTCTGAAATTCAGGTTACTGATTTTTCCCCCTGAACTAAGTGAATGATAAATATGTTTGGTTAAAGTAAGATTGTTAACCCCTTTTGAATTGCTTTCCTTTAGAAAAGCAGGTCAAAGAACCTGTGTTAGCAGCCATACTGGGTATGCTGGGGTGCTTGCTGTTACAGGTAGATACCAAAGACTGATCATAAGGGATTCATAAGGACAGACTGTTTACTTTTCATATATGTAAAACATGTGTCTAAGGTTCTTATTAATAATCGGGTAAATACCCATAAGAAAAATTGGGATAAACCTGAGTATGATATGAATTTAAAAAGTAATACCTTTTAGAAACAGCTAAAAAGAGTAATTATTTTATATAAATGAGGTGCAAGAGTGTAGCAGCAAGCACCCCAAGCATCCTCAGGGTTTGCTGCCAACACAGGTTCTTGGATCTGCTTTGATAAAGGAAAGCAACTCAAAATGGGTTAACAAGCTTACTTTAATCAGTCAAACATGTATCGTTTACCTAGTTCAGGGGAAAGGTCAGCACCCTGAACTTCAGAATATACAGACAGAATTATCAAGACAGAAACAGATCAAGTAGACAGATTTCCAAACTGTCCAACCATTACATCCATACCCAATCAACATCTGGGTTTTTCAAAGCTGGGGGGCTCTGGACAACGGCTTCCCAGAATCCAGATCAAATCACAGAACACTTCTCAAAATGAGCCCCAAAACAAAGCTTCACATCAGGGCTTATATAGCCTTCTCCTGGCTCAGAGAATGTAACAACCTTATTGACTCACTGGTCAATCAAGAAGTATCTACTGAAAAACAAGCCTCCCACCCCAGGCTCCAGGTGCACTTTAGCCTAGGGGAAGGGACGATCTTTAAAATTTACATTCTCATTACAAAGAGCTAGAATTTATACAGAGGAATTAGATGGGGGAGGAGGGCTGGAAGTTCTGGTAGCCTACTTTCATCGGGAATGGCTCTAAGAGGGAACAATACATATATATTTACAAGAATATAAAAGTCTACTAAATTCAGAAGAAATAAAAACGGTAGGTGCATAGGGAGGGAGGAGAGAACAAGGAAGGGATCTTCAGAGGAGAGGTGAGGGAATAGGTAAAAGCAGGGTTATAGAAGGGTCTCTAGATTTATGGGAATGGGAGAATAGGGGAGGGATCCTTGAAGGGGGCTCAGAAAGTAATAGGAGAGCAAGGTAGAGTGTAAAAGTAAAGTAGAGGAGGCAGGAAGGACAGAAAACGAGATATACACAAACAGAAACAGATCAGGAGTAGAATTTGTTTGGGAAAGTATATATGTATGTATGTATGTATATATGTACATGTATATCTATAGCTGTAGAGAAACATCTGCACTTAATTGTAGATTGGGGTGGGGGGAAGAAAAAAAGAACAAAGGAAAAAAGTACACAGCAGAGAATAAAAGAAAACTTACAAGGATGCAAAGAAAAGATGGATGTTCTCAACACAATATGTATTATTTATCATACAGCCTTTCTTGAAATGAAAATTTATTGTTACATATTTTGAATCCTCTCTTATGTTCAGCTATGCACATGACATGTTTCTTTTCTTTTGTACTTTGTATTTAAGTTCCAGTATTTAAGTTTATGATATGTTTTTGTTTCTTTTCTCTATTCCATATTTGTATTCTGGCCTTTGACTATAAAAAACATTTTTTAAAAAAAGAATGCTCGACCACAGGTTGGGCACAAGTAGGCCATGGGAATTTTGGGGGGTAGATTCTCTTAACCTGTGCATCTTACATTTCTTTTGAGCTACTTCAATTATGCTTTGCTCATAAAACAAAGCACTTTCTTTGATGAGGGTATAGCATGCCAGGCAGTCCTGTGCCAGAACCTTCCATATCATGCAACCAATTCTGAAGTTCTTCAGAGAGATGTTGGGAGTGTTCTTGTGTCATTTCTGACCACCTTGTGAGTGTTTGTCTTGCATAATGTTATACATATAGGAACTACCTTTCGCCTTTCTCTGTATCCCCTCTATCCCTACTTAGTACAGTGAATGGCACATTGTAGGTGATTATTATTTTTATTTACTTGAATTGATACATAATGGTTAGGTTGTTAGGTCCTATCATGAATACCTATTCAATTTAACTCCTAATGTGTCTGGTAAATCTATAAAACCCAACCATTAAGTGTAACATATTTTCTATAGGAAAATCAATCCTAATTCCAAATTGAGAAGCAAAAAAAAAAAGATTTTCTCAGCACCACTTGACCCTTAAAAATGGGATTCAAATTTCTTTGGAGCTCATCTTTTCTTATACCAACCTAACCACAGGAATTCCCCGATGCTAGGCCACTTCTAGAAGTTCCCAGATCATGAGCTTGAACATGGCTTGTCTTCTGCAATTGTTGGGTAGGAGAACATAGATTATATTTAGGGAATGAGGAACCAGAATAGATTTTCTAGGATGATGGACTTAAATATTGTGAGAGACTAGGACATCTTGCTAATGTCAATTCTTAGGAATAGTTCTATTTGTCATTCTTGGACCAAGCCTTTTGGTAGATTTTCTAAGGTTATCTTTATTTATTATAAAAGGTAAAACAAGAAGAAAGTAAAAGTTTCTTTCCTGTAATCCTGCTGCTCAAATTGACTATGAATTCATAGACTTTCAGAACTAGAGGGACATTTACTGTTGATCTAGTCCCAACCCCTCATCTAATGGATGAGATTACTGGTGCCAGGAGAAGTAAAGTGAATTGTTCAAGCTTACAGTGTGTGTTAGTAGTAGACATGGGACAGGAACCCATTTCTCCTAAATCTCAGTTCAGTTCTGTTTCTATGATACTATATTAGTAGTACTCCCTAAACTAAGTATTATAAATGTTTTCCACTATATCTGCAATTTCCCTAAGTTAGAGAAATAAGGCTATGATTTAAAAGAAAAATAAATGTTTTTAGGGGGGTGGATTTTGAATTTGTCTTTGGTGGAGAGAGCAGATTTTAGTCAAGACATATTTTCATTAGTGTTAGGAACTTGCTCTCCCAATACAGATCAGCAACTCATTTGTAATTTATAGTTTTAGAGAGTTGTTCAGGGACACAAAGCAAAAGTAGCTTTCATATACTTATACAGGCAATAAGTGTCAAAAACAGAACTTTAGCCTAGGTTCTCCAGTCTCCAAGGGCAGAGCATAGAGATCCACTATATTATACTAACTCTTGAATAAATGTTATATGGTTCAAACTCAACATTCAAATTTCCAAATATAAAACCTTCTGAACATTCCTTCTCTAAATCTTTTATTTGAATAACTACTTGAATTTACAGAAAAAGATCTGACATTTCCAAAATTATACTTAGCTTCAGTGCTTTCTAAAGGAAAGTGTTCTAGAACACTTTGAGGAGAGGAACACGTGGAAATGTTGGCACATTTCATTGCCTATTTCTCATTTTTCTGTGATAGAGAAAAATAAGTTTTTATTAGCATCAAAAACAAATATGCAACCAGTACCATTTCTATATATTCATGTAGATTAAAGCAAACATTTGTTCAAGTCCAAACAATTCCAATATGTAGTATGAAATGTTTTTATGCTTTTTTCATCCATCTCAGAGAAGCATTCCTATAAAGCCAAGAGTTAGACAAACATAAAAGAAAGGGTTAAGAGTACAAGCTTCCTAAAGCCCATCAGATGACACCCTATGTATGTCTATTTTAGGAATAGATGTCCCATCCTAATCAAAGTGGTACAATGTAGAAGAAAGTTTGTTAATGGTTGTCATTTATGCAGCCTGTGTTTGGACTAAATTTTATTGTTTATTATTTTTATAAGTTTGTAAAGTTATTTAAATGAAGTTTTGTTAAAACTTTTGTGTTAACCTCCATGTATTCTGTTAAACAGAGTTCTCAGTAATATTCAATAATGTCGCTTATCTCTCTTAACCATAACCTCAGTTATAAGATAAACATAATAATATTACCTACTTCCCAGCATTGTTGTGATAATCAAGTGAAATAATATTTGAAAAACATTTTGCAAATTTTAAAGCAACACAGAAATCGCATTATTGTTATCATCATCATCATCATCATCATTCATGCAGACTATAGTTCATATTTATGCTCGATCACACTATTCATCATTCAGAAAGTAATACCTGTGTCCTGCATAAATATTTTGGCAAGCTTAACAAGAGCAAATGATTTTTAACATAAACTAAAAGAGCTTTTGTCTAGAAAACAAAGGTACATATGCTAATTGATATGTAAGTATTTTGAGATGGCAAAGAAATGCTTCACAGTTATCTTAGAGTGATTTGCTTATACTTGTAAGGAATTTAACTCTAAGATATTTCAACCTTGCAAGTGATGATTTTTCTTCATTTAAACAGCTGATTGATCTGGAAAATAAAACTGAAAGTAACAGAGAACTTACATAAATGGACTTGAAATCCATTTTATGCTTTTTTTTTTTTAAAGAAAGGAGGGTGAGATTTTTGGGATTATGGAGAATTAGATAACAATAGCAGGCAAGACCTGTTTCCATTGCCCAAAAAAGAGAAACTGAGAAACTAATCGTCTCTCTCACCATTGAAAAGAAAGCGTGTCACATTCTACACAGTTCTTTGCTACATTTGGTACAGTAATCTCCATCAAGGGGCAAATTGGCTTTTCTTTTACAGACCATTACCAATCACAATCCAGCCAATGGCACTTGGATAAAATAGTTCTAGAAGTATCTCAAGTTCAGATGCAATTTCTTACTGCATTTTACAAAGCAAAACTTTCTAAACTAAAAAAAAAAATAATGGAAACAAAAAAAAACCCCTGCTTCCTTACTGCAGTGCCTAGTTTAGGTCTCTGACATCAATACAATTGTTTGCAATGGGATATATGTTTTACATAACTGCATTGTAAAGGAATTATTTCATACACTTTGAAACAAAGACATTTCCAAGATGATGTTTGGTTAAATCTCACATGCTAACTGAAACATTGACATGCTTTTGCACGTATGTATATATATATATATATATACACATCCATATATGTATATGTGTGTGCACACAGAAACATTTATGCATGCATTATTCCTTTCCTCATTATTTGAAAAAAAAATTATCCTTTTACCATGTTCAGATGGTAATTATAAAAGTTCCATTTCCCCATGATGAAGGATATCTGTGACATCATAGATTGAACATTTCTATTCCACGAACTCTGGTCAGCTATTCAAAGAAGAAATAAGAAGTTTATGGTGACTAGGAACACTAGTGAAATGGTGAAAAGTTTATGGTGAAAGGAACACTAGTCTGGACAAAGATTCAAATGATAACATAGTTGAGGAATAAAAGAAAAAAAATATGTTGAGTTGACCTGTCTGGGAATTTATCATAGATCTTAAAATCTTGACTTCCAAACACATCCTAAATGCCCAGAAAAGAATTACTCCACAGATTTTTCCCCTTGCAATTTTCTCTACAGTCTTCAGCAATGCTATGAAACTGAGTGGTAGAGTTCACTTACGTTTCCAAATGTTTTGGCAAAAAGGTGTCTTTGACTTGTGATGTTTTCTGCAGAGCATGTTTTATTTTACCTTATGTAAAACAACTATTTTATTATTTTTCCTTCCCTAATCATGATCAACATGAACCTGACAGAATTCTATTTAGTACTGCAAAAGTTGGCTGACTTTTCTAGTTAAGAGATTCTATGCTTTCTCTAATATACTGAAGACTTGTCCCCTGGCCCATTTGCTGGAACTATCTGCTGTTGCCCTGGGCATGTATTCAGTCATCCTCTACTCTACAGTATGGCTTCCGATCCATAAGGCTTTGTAAACATCAGGATGTTAATTTGAGTTGAGGATAAATGAATACAGCTAAAGGCAATTGCAACAAAATAGGAAAAATTGAGCCTGGGGACATCTAAGTAAAAAGTAGGCTGTATGTGCAGAGGGGGAATGGAAATAAGTAACCAGCTGGCAAGAAGTGGAAAGACAAAAGAAAAAGAAGAAGAAATTCAGGGGCTTATGATGTATCTGCAGCTGGATGAGTGAAAGTTAAAGGTCAAAACCAGGATTGTTATAACGTGGTAAGTTTGATCTGAAAATTCCCAGGTCTCATCTCATTGAGTGAAGGAAAGACTGATGAATGTGAAACTTTCCAGTATAAAATAAATGATTATATTGCTATTACTTATCAAGAAATAAACAAAGTTGTTTTTTAAACTATTTTTCCCTATCTAAAAAGCAGCATAACAAAACATATAGGGAGTTGGATCAGGACTAGTATAACCTGGGTTCAAATCCTGCTTTGATAAATACTAGCTATCTGACCCTAATTAAATCACTGTTTCAGATAGCTCTGAAAGATTATGAGCTGCAGAAAAGGTCCTGGCCTGACTCAGGTAAGCAAGAAGGACTCTTTTGTTACTTCTCAGAAGAAGCACACAATATAATAGAGGAATGACCATATGTACGAGAAGTAGGCAAGATACAATATGATAGGTGAAGGATAACCAAAGGAGAACAAAATATTCAAAGAATATTTTAGGTGGGAGAAATCACTTTTAGTTAGGTAGACCATGAAAAGCTTCCTGGAAAGGCACGTGAATCAATCATTGAAGACGCAATCATTTAAAGAAAGAGGGTTCCAAAAGACAAAGTGTAGAGAGATGAAAGTTACAGGTTGTGTGTGTGTGTGTGTGTGTGTGTGTGTGTGTGTGTGTGTGTACACATACCATACTAAGGTGTTTGTATTTGACTCTTTTATCCTGTATAAATTAATCAAGCATTTATCCTGCAGTACCCTTTTTGTTCCAAGGGAACTTTATTAGGTTCTGAGAATACAAAGACAAAAATGAAACAGTCTTTGCCCTCAGGGAGATTACATTCTTTTGGGAGAGCATGTTTTTTTAATATGGGAAAGTAATTTGTCTTTGAGAGGGAAAGGAATTGTATGGATGAACCTGTGTGGTTGCTGGGATTTTGAGTTTTTGCTCATCTCCTGAGCCCAGGAATTGTTTCATGCATGGTGTAGGAATGGGAACAGAATTGTAAAAGATGCTTTGAAGCAGGTAGGCAGAATATATCTAGAGGAAGCTGGTCAGCAGACTTTGAGAGAGGACATGGAGGTGACAGAGAAAACAATTTTGAAATAGGCACTTGTGTGGTAGTGTGAATTGCAGCAAGAGATGCATACTTTTTGTTTTATTTTGTTGGGGTTTGAATTTCTCTCCCCAGACTACAGGAAAGGAAGTGGAAAGAGAGGAGTGGTCAAAGAGGTCGTCACTACTGTGCTTAATGACGTAGGATCTCAAAACAAACTATTCCTGTTCCCGATCCCTTCAACTGGGTATGACAAGTGCCTGTTTCTAAGTTTTTCTTTATTCTTTTATGGAGCTAGTTGCTTCACATAAACCTCTCTGGTATGCTCAGTATATTTATTTCCAGGTGTTCAGTGGTTCCCTTCCCTCCTCTTCCTTCCCGTTCCCTCCCCTTACTCTCTCACTCTCTTGCTCCTCCACCAACTCTCTCTCTCTCTCTGTCTCTCTCTCTCTCTGTCTCTCTCTCTCTCTGT
>NW_027187278.1:1791504-1839332 GCF_028583685.1 Petaurus breviceps papuanus | reverse complement strand
TCTCTCTCTCTCTGTCTCTGTCTCTCTCTCCCTCTCTCTGTCTCTTCTGTCTCTCTGTCTCTGTCTCTGTCTCTCTCTCTGTCTTTGTCTCTCTCTCTCTCTCTCATCCCACATGCTAATAACTCATAACTAAACTCTCAAAGACAGAATGGATATTAATCTGAACCCATTTTTCTAGCCTACCATATTATGGGTCAAATTTGTTGTTTTGTCCAATAATTCAGGTGACTGATTTACTAAGAGTTTTAGGGTCCTGGTATTTAGTTTTACACAAAATATTTATAAAAGAGAAATAATTTTGAAATGAAGAGAAAGGTATAGGAACTTGGGGAAGGGAATAAGGAAAACAAAAAAACATATAGAGGGTAGTACTTGAAATGAGTCTTGGAAAAAAAAACTTGAATTCTAAGAGGCACAGACAGGGGTAAAGATTATATTCTAGGGATAGGGGTGTCAAATGTCAAGGTACAGAAATGGGAATGGGAGTCATGTAGATAAGAAATGGTAACAAGGTCAAACTTATTGTGCAGTAGAATGAATGAATTAAATATTATGTAATGATTTTGGAAAGGCAAGATGAACCTGGTTGTGACAAGCTTTACATGTCAAAAAATGAAGTTTATTGTTCCCTGGTCTTCAAAGGTAATAGGGATCCAATGAAGTCTGTTGAATAGGGAAGTTATATGGTCAGGTGTATACTTTAAAATGATTTTCCTGTTGTGTGAAGGACAGATTCAAGTAGGGAGGGCCTTATGATATGAAAACCGGTTAGAAGGGGGTTAAAAAATTCTACATGTTGTCTAAACTCTGGGCAAGAAAGAGCCATTGACATGTTTTGAACACATCTGTGATGTGCATTAGAACTAAGAAGTTTTACAGCTATGTGAAATACAGATTAGAGAGGAAAGGAACTAAAAACAGAAATTTCTTTAGAAGTTATTACAAGTGTTTTATTAAGTGAAAGGTCATGAGAGGATGAGCTAATGTAGTGGCAGTGTAGATGAAAAGGATAAGATGAATGTGAGAAATACAAGAAAAGTGGAATCTAAAGAATATGAACCTGATAGGGTATTATATGTGGAGAGGGGGAGGAGGGGAGCCAAGAAGGATCCTGGGCCTGATTAAATAAAATAATGAAGGTGCCATTAGGAGAAAAGACTAAGTTGGGAATGGTGATTTAAAAAAAAATAAGTGGTTGAGAACTGAGTATAGACTTTCAAATAAGACAACAAAGAAAACACTAAAGGACTTAGAATGAGCAGTTTCACTAGAGTGCTGAAGATAGAAATTAGATTGCAAATGGTTTAGTGGACTGATAAGGAAGTATATCTAATGAGTATAAAAAAAGAATCTTACAGAAGCTTAGCAGTAAAGGGAGGGGAAATATAGGACAGCAGGTTTTTTGGTGGGGGGGACTTGTAAGTTTAAGAGAGTTTTTTAAATGAGATATTTTGCATAAAATGCTTTAACAATTTTAAAATGTTATGCAAACATTACCTAAAATTATTGTTTATTTCTTGGAAGTGGAAATCCCAATATGTGTGTATGCAGAGGGAAGAAGTAATTTTAAAAAAATATTTATAATAGCGATTGAAGAAAGATGAGGGATGATTGATGAAATAGAGCCTGAGAGGAGATTAAAAAAGGATTGCATCAGGACCCAAATAGGAAAGCTAGCCTTGACAAAGATGAGGAACAGGTCATCTTCAGAGGTTAACACAATGGAAAAGAAGATGGGTGAGAACATAAAAGACATTTTGCTGTATGTAGGAATGGAGATAAGAGAACTCATGACAGATGCTCTCAGCTTCTTAGTAAAGCATAAGATGAGGTCATATGTCCAGAGATTAAGAGTATACTAAGGTTTCCTCTTAGTCTCTGAGCAGATGACCTCATCTTATTGGGAGTTTGGAGCTTGAAAAAAAGAAAAGAAGGTTTAGAAAAGCCACTGTGGTAAGGGTAATAGGAAGTCAGTCAATCAAAGATGAAGAGAATTGTGTAGCAGTGAGGGTTCAATTGAAATTAGATAGCATATCATTGAAGTGGAACCAGTCAACATAATTTCTTTATTCCTTTTTCAGTGCCCTGGAGCTTGAATGTACCATCAGAGAAGTGAGATTACAAATATAAGGGTGGCTACAAATCTTTCTTGAGACATTGGTGAATAATATTCCCAATCTTCTTATATATAACAGTAGATCTTAAAATGACCATGGGAGTTAGAAGATGCAAAATATTACCATTGAAGTTGCATCTTTAGTGAAGGTTTTCACTGTTGTTATAAGGGAGAAAAAAAATGAGTCATTGTTATTATTGATGAAAAAGGTAAATAGTTGTAAAAATAAGATTAGATTTAAAAAATCCATGATTTTAATTCCTCCAATATATTAGAAAGTAATATGTATTGTACATCATATATGACCATCATATATTGAACCAACAGACTGATAAATGAACACCTATTATGACTCAGGCAATATGTTGATTACCTGTTAGTTGATAAAATGTTTGATGATGTTCAATATTGGTCCATAATATATTATACCAATAGTAATTTTCTCAAGTTTCAAATCTATTGGGAGAAATACAAAGAATTATTTACAAAGAAGATATAGACAAGATGAATTGGAGAATATCAACAGAAAAAATGTACTAGATTAGACTAAAGAGAATCCCAGGAAAGGGTTATAGAAGAAGGGATTTTAGCTGCTCTAGATTTAAGAATTGGTAGCCAAGATGGTGGAGTAAAAGCAGGAACTTACTTGAGCTCAGCCCCAATTACCTCAAAAACCTGTAAAACATGACTTTAAACAAATTTTAGAGCTACAGAACCCACAAAATGACAGAATGAAATGCATCTCCAGTTGAGGACAGCCTGACAAACTGACAGGAAGGGTCTATTGCACTGAGCTGGAAGCAGAGCATAGTCCCACATGGGCACACAGGCACAGATCAGCAACACAGACCGACCAGAGCAGATCTCAGGGGACTGGATCACTGGCAGTTGTGATGGTTTCTAGACTTCTCAACCCATAAATACCAAAAAGAAAGAAAAAGGTCAGTAGGGAAGCTCAGTTAGACATGGGTGAGAGAAGAGAGCTGTGCAGCCCCTGCCCCCGGGGCAGTAGAGGGGGCAGCAGATGCAGCTGCTGCTAAGGCGACTGCTTCAAAGCTCCAGGCCCACAGATGGTGAGGACACCAAGCAGCTGACCAGAGGGCAATTGCAGCCATCTCTTTGTTGGCATTGAGGCAGGATTCCTTTGCTTTGCTCTGCTTGGATGTGGGTCACAGTCTTGGGTGGTGGTCCTGGGGTGAGGAACATTGATATGGCAGAGCTTGTTGAGGCTGTGGAGAAGCAGCCTCCTCACAGTTCTGAGGCAGGTGCATAGAAGAAGCTCTGACAACAGCAGTACAAAATCCCAGAAATTTGGGACACAGCACTCTCCATTCTGCAAGCAGAGTTCTGCTATGGCAAAGGGCTCAAAAGGCAAGTATTTGGCTGGCAAGAAGAGCAAACGGAGGAAGAGAAATTAGACTATACAATCTTTTGTGACAAAGAGGATCAAAATGTAGAACCAGAAGAAGACAACAAAGTCAAAACTCCAGCATCAAAAGACTCCAAGAAAAATAAGAATCGGTTGTAGATTTAAGAATAATATGTACAGACATACTTGAATTCATGGGACCTGGTCAGACCACCAAGTGAAATAGTATAGAAGGAGAAGAGAAGAGGGCAGTGATATGAAGGACACCTACCATTACTAGAGATGACAAAGAACTAGTAAAGGAGACTGAGAAGGAGTTATTAGAGAGATAGGAGGTGAACCAGGATAGAAGAAGGCCATAAAAATCTAGAAAGAATCATATATCTAAGAGAATAGAGTGATTGATAGTGTCAAAATTTGTAGAGAGGTCAAGAAGAATGTGGATCAAGAAAAGGCCATTAGATTTGAAGGTTAAGAAATCATTGGCATATTTAAACAGAACAGTTTCATTTGAATGATGAAGTAGGAAGTCACATTGTAGGGTGTTAACAATAAAGTGAAAAGAGAACAAATGGAGCCATCAATTATAGATAGATTTCTCAGGGAGTTTAGCCTTAAAATGAAGGAGAGCTAAATGGAATAACTGCTAGCACAGATGGATGGATGGATGAAATGAAATCATTTAGAATGAGGAAGACATTGTCATATTTGTGGATAGTAGGGAAGCATACAATAGACCCTAAATGATCAAAGATAAGTGAGAAAGTTGGGGTAATATGAAGACATATGATGCATAAGATGGAGTGGGATAGTATACATTTTAAATGATATTTTTAAATTTAGCAAAAATCTGCTCTCTTTTTTCCCCTCAACTGAGAAAGAAAGAATAATAAATCCCATTACAGACATTAATGGTCAAGTAAACCCAATTTCTGTACTGGTCCTCCCTCCACCTCACAATATAAATCTCATTCTATACTTAAGCTTACACTTCTTTCAAAAAAGTCCCTCTGCCTATCAGAATGTTTGGTGTATGTATTTTTACATTATCTAAAATTGTGATTGATCATTATGCTGATCAAAATTGTTTTATTTTTCAATTAAACATATTTTTTGAATTTTTTTCAATAACTTTTTTTTTCCAATTACATTTAAAAACAATTTTAACATCAATTTAAAAAAATAGTTTGAGTTTGGGGCAGCTACATGGCACAGTGAATGGAGCATCAGGTCTGGGTCAGGAGGACCTGAGTTCAAATCTGGCTTCAGACACTTAACACAAAACTAGCCGTGTGACCTTGGGCAAGTCACTTAACCCCAATTGCCCTACCTTCCCCCCTCCAAAAAGCAAAAAAATAAAATAAAAATAAAATAAATTTTTGAGTTCTCTCCTTCTCTCTTCTCCCCTCTTCCTAAACCAGTAAGCAATTTGATATACATTATACATGTGCAATTATGCAAACTATATTCTCATATTATTGTTGTAAAAGAACCCCCCCCAAAAAAACACACCAAAAAAATGAAAAACAGCATGCTTCTATCTGTATTCAGATTCTTGTTTGTTTGTTTTTTTTTTTTTTTGCTTTTTGGAGGGCAATTGGGGTTGTGACTTGCACAAGGTCACACGGCTAGTTTTTGTGTTAAGTGTCTTAGGTCAAATTTGAACTCAGGTCCTCCTGACTCCAGGGCTGGTACTCTATTCACTGTGCCACCTAGCCACCTCCTGTATTCAGATTCTATCAGTTCTTTTTCTGGAGAAGGATAGAAATTTTCATTATGAGTCCTTTGGAATTTTCTTGGATTATTGTATTGTCAAGAATAACTAATTATACACAATTGCTGATCAAAGTTTGCAAGTCTTTCAAATTTATTTGTTTTAGTATTATTGTTATCATATAAATTGTGCGCTAGGTTCTTCTTACTTCACTCTGCATCAGTTCATACAACTATTTCAAATTTTCTTTGAAACCATGTCCTTCACCATATTATATTCTAAGTTCTCTGCTCTTTTATACTGGTAGACTAAATTGTGATTCATTCTGATTATGAATCCTTTCTGGCTGCTTAAAGGGATTTTTGGGTGTTTTTTTTTTAATCTAGAGGCTATGGATTTTAATCACAATGTTTTTTTTTATTTTGCCATTCTTTCAGAAGGTAACCAATGGATATTTTTTTCTATTTCTACTTGGCTCTCTTGTTTCAATTTATATAAATAGTTTTCTTTTTATGTTTTCTTTAAATATTATTTTTATGTTCTTATTTTTGGTCATGGCTTTCAGGTATTACAATGATCTATATTCCAAGTCAATTGTTTCTTCCATTTCTCAGTCTTTTGACTTTGTTTCAGTATTTACTGTTGTCTCACAGAGTCATTGGATTCAGTTTGGTCCTTTCCAGTTTTAAGAGTTTGTTACTTATGTAATGTTTTGTACCTCTTATGACAAGCTATTAATTCTATCTATAATTCTTTCTGCCACAGTTATCATTTCTGTTTTATTTTATTTTACGACAGGCACTATCATTTTGTTAGTTATAAAATTTCTTACTGAAAAACAAAACAAAGCAAAATAAACCAAAAAAATCTCCTTGCTTCATGTCTTCAAGGAATTAATTTAATTTGTGCCCAAGACACATTTCTCTTTGAGACTCTCCTTAAAGATATTTTGGAATCTTTCTCTTATTCTGGTTTTGTATCTTGAGCATACCTATGATCATAATAGTTTTCATGGTGGAATTTTGTGGTTTGCTGTTTACCTCCTGATTTTAGACTTGACGTTAGGACTGAGCTCTGCACACTTCTGATGAGAATTTCCAGGCTTATCATGTTGCTGCTTTCTAGGTGTATTTCTCAAGATTTCTCCCACAGTGTCTGATCCAGGGAAAAATCTGATTGCTACATCCTGGATGGTTCATGTTTTGCAAATTTCTGACCTGGGCTTAGGTTTGAACAACTATCTCAGTTTATTTCTTGTCCAGTTTGGAGTTCCAAGAGACTGCTGCTGGGTTTAGCCATTATCAGCCAAAGGGAAAGCTCTATTGATTCAGTTTGAAAGAAGTGTAAGCTTTCACTTGATCTGGGATCTCTACCCTGGTTATTCCTCTACATAATCCAAAAATTTGAAACTGAAAATGAGACCCAATTTGTCTCTTGAGATCTGACTCACACAGTTACTACTGACTTGTTAATTTGCCCCTGGCTTGGTACACATCCAGCCGGGGGCTCATCACCACTAGTAGGTACAGCTTCCCTTCTCAGTCAGCTCTTGATCTATGACTCAGTAATAGGTAATAAGCTACTGAGCTGTTGTTTGGCATCCGTCTCTTCATCTTTCACAAATGTGGACCTTTCTGTGCTAGATACAGAATTTTTGTTGCCTTATACAAAGACTATAACTGTTCGGGAATGCTCCAAGTAGTCTGCTGCTGGTCAAGCCCTGTCCCTAGTGTCTTAGAACTGCCTGTTTCCCAATGCCAACCTGGGCTAGAAAAAATAACTCACTGTGATTTTTTCTTAGATTCCCCAATTAGGATTAAGTCTAGCATATTTTCTAGGTCTGTTTGTTGGAGATGTGGAGGTGGGAGCTTGCTGAAATTCTTGCTGCTACGCTGCTATCTTGGCTTCATTTCAGAGAGAGAACAGGATCACTTGCATATACAGTGTTGTTTGTCTTGGCAAGGAGAAAGGCCATCTCTTCATGATCAACAATGTAATGCTGCAGAGAGGTCAAGGAGGATTAAGATTGTGAAAAGTATATTTGATTTGTCAATTAAGAGATCATTGGTAACTTTGGAAAGAGCAGATTCAGTTAAATAATGAAGTCAGAAGTCAGCTTACATAGAGTATAGTTCCCTTCCTCCAGGAATTTATGTGAGAAGGAAATAGAGATTATGAATGGTAGATAAAGAAATGGCAGTTCATTTTTTTTTCAGTCGATCAGAAAGAATCAGTATGTGTCTGAAGTTACCATTTTTTGGTTTGTTTATTTCAACCAGTGATTTTATTAATTCAAGGATCTGCAAAGAAATCCACTCTTTCAATATAAATGAAATATTATACAACTTTAAAAATATCTTACAAAATTTCCTGAGGGTATTGTAAATGTCTTACCCAGGGTCCATTATAGTCTGTATAGGAAATAGGACCTAAACCCAGGTAATCACAACTCCCAAACTGGCCCTTTATCTACTATGCCACATTGCTTCTCTAGACTGGCATATTTAAACTTAATGGGATGACTCTTCCCTACACACTATGCCCACTGGAGTTCTGAAGACCTTGTCAAAATGCTAGTTTTAAGAGATGTTACCAGTGTTTCACAAACCACTAAAAGGTTCATTACCATTCTCCTGCTAAAAATTCTTTTATGATGCTTTATGTACAAAATAATGACATAATTTTGTTAGAAATATATTTTGTATATGTACATCTCATCCCTAGAGGTTCACATTTGTTCTTGTTGTTGTCTAAAGGCATTCACAGAATGAACATTTTGGGAACCACTGAATTACACTGTGTGGTAGGTAACTTTAGATTTCAAATTTAAGATGCAGAAGTTTTTAAAGTCTCATTAAATGATTTATTGTATTTCTTTCTCCTTGTATCGATTGGTAAGAATTAGGAGTACAAATTACAAAGAAATAAAAATTAACATATTTTGGTTAATATGCTAGATTTTAATGTGCACTTTCACTAGAGGTATTTAAAGTATGAAATTTGAAGGTAAAAAAATAAGGGAGAGAGAAAGAAATCCTGTCTATTCAAGGCATAGAAAATATAAGCAAAAGATCAGATGATGTTTTTATGCTGTTCTTTGTTACAACAAGGTTACTTGCAGTTGCTGTATGGGTGTAAGACCAAAAACACCAGTACCCAGGAGGGCTGCTGGCACAGGCTCTTTGATCTGCTTTTCTAAAGGAAAGCGACTCAAAAGGAGTCAAATATCTTACTTTAATCAAATGTATAGACACACACACATATTGTTTATGTAGTTCAGGGAAAAAAGTCAGCACCGTGAACTTCAGAGAAAATATAAATAGAAATTACAAGCAGAAATAATAGCATAAAGATCAACAGACAGGGCTTCTAATCATTTGACCAAATAATACATACATCACAGATCAACAGACAGATCCAACTGTCTGACCATTACATACATACATAGTTACCAGAGAGAGAAGCACCAACATCTGGGTTTTCAAAGTCAGGGGGCTTCACTTAATGGTTACTCAGAATCTCATCTGGCTATATCACATGAATGCTTTTCCTATGAGTGAGCCCCAAAGAAAAATGCTAACTTTAGAGTATATATACACTTCTTCGGGGACAGAGGGCATCACAACCTTTGTGACCTAGGCTCATGTGACTCAAACTCTTGTGACTTAGGCTTCATGTGACTTAAGTAGGTTGCACAGGTCTATTAATGAATGGGAAAGATCTTCCGATTAAGCAAAAAATACTATTCAAGGCATAGAAAATATAAGCAAGCGATCAGACAATGTTTTTAAACTCTTCTTCTATGAAGATAAACCTACGTTTGTTTCTCCAGCTGTCATCTCTATCTCCTTTGCACTCTAACAAACTAGTGCCATTCAAATCTTAGAGCACTATATAATGGTACTTATAACTGTTAATACTTCGACACACCCAGAAGTCAGCTAAAGTGAGGCAGTAGAAAAGTGGACGATGTGAGGTGTAGTGAGGAAACTTCCAAGTGAGGGAGACAAATTCAATTCAGTTCAGTTCAATTAACCAAGTATTTTATAAATGCAGGTGTTGTGCTAGATATTGGGGATACAATTACAAAACATCCCGCCTCAGGCTTATACTCTGTAACCTCTCTTTTAACCTCTCTTTGCTTCAGGCTACTCTCTAAACTGGCATTTTAAAGGTTTAAAAAACTCTACTCCCCAGGGTTATTGTGAGACTCTAAAGAGATAATAATTTTGAAGGGCTTAGCAAAACTCAAAATGTTATATAGAGTATCATCTTCATCATCATCATCATCATCATCATCATCATCCTATTGTGAAAACATTCTGGTCTTGGAAATTTACAGAAAACCTGAGTGCCCATACGTTGCAATAGCATAAATGGAGATACACTTTGCTATTGTGTTTACTTTTGGCATTCTATATGAATATATTAAATTATATTTACTTTTTAGTTTATTTTTGCTTCATCTTTTGCATGAGGATTTTAAACTATACACACATGCACATTCATACACTCACAGGAAGAAAGGGAGCTTTGGAAGACAGTTAAAGCACCAGGAGGTTTGTAGGTGGTGAGTGGGTCGTGAAATACTCACCTCATTCACTCATAAATAAATATAGTTGGGAGGTATCCAAATTTTTCAGAATACAATAGGCTGTCTCTAATGACTTGATGTAAGTTGCTGAAATGGATACCATATGCATAATTAGAGATGAAAGAACAAGAACATGCTTTTCTGAGTTAAGAATACACTTGGATCTAGTAAGATCAGTGCTTTTAATTAAAATTCAAACCTTCTGGGATATAAGCTTTTGTTATTTTTGGCAATATGTAATGTTTTATTTCTAAAGAAAAGCACAAATGTCTCATGAAATATCTACATTGAGCAAAACATACCATCTTATCATCTGGTTCCTCTTCAGTGTTTTCATATGACTGGACATTGAAGGCCAGGCCCCATTCCTTTCCCAGGTCCTGGGAATTCTTTTGTCTTTAGAACATCAAATATATTTGTGTAGAAGTCAGACATTGTAGAAATATCAAAATCTGATTATTTGAATCACAGATCACAATGAAAGAAGAAAATCAATGCTAAAGTCATTATAATTCCCTTCCTTTGATGAATTTCCAAGAGCAAGCTACACACCGAGATTACAATGAGTGTGATAGTAGTTGGAGGGTAACATGGATAAGCTTGCCAATCTTCACAATGGTGAGCAGATAACACAATTTTAAATGCTCTTAGGATAGCCAACTTTCCACATACAAAGGGACATAATGGTGAATTTCCTTATAACTACTGAAATGAATAAAGATATACCTATCAGGTTTATGTTTATGTAGAGTAGGCATTTGGTTAGGAAAAAGATCTAGTTTTTGTTCCTCCCCTCGAATCTAATAGGTTAAATTTAATAACTACGTGGCCAATGATATTCATGGTATAGAAAATGATCATTAGCATTGAAATCTGCATGTAGTCTAATATTTAATACATCTATGATTAAATTAACGTGGAGATTCCTTCCAACAATATGTATCATAATCTATCCAGTCAGTCAACAACAGTTATTACCATCTTGCTATATGACAGGCATGGTTCTATTCACTTTGGATGCAAAGAAAGAAAAAAAAAACACTGCCCTTGCCCTCAAGGATCATACATGTAGATAACCATCCATGTCTATCTATTGTATGCCACTTCTATCCATGTCCTTCTGTCAATTTACCATAAGGGATGGACTTAAGATTCGGTAGAGGAAATTAGCATATAAACATATAAAACATGTTTAATTTATATGTATACACACATATGTAAATAAAATTAAAAATAATACCATAGTAAGTATGTGAGATACCAGTAGGAAAAGCCATTAATATTAATGACAAGGAAGGGAATCAAGGAAGGTATGCTTCACGATGGTGGTATTTGTATTAGTTTTTAAAGGATGAATTATAGTGTTGCATGTGAACAGGTGAGCTCTGGTATTTCAGGTATGAAAAAAAAAGTAAGCAAGGTACGGAGGTGGGATTAAAAAGGATAAGTGCCAAGAAAAAGAAACATCTATTTAGAAAAAGCAGAGGAATAGAATGTTATGATGATAATTCAGCACCTTGAACATTAGGAAAAAGGATTCTAATCTTTTTTTGAATGAGAACCATTGAAGGAAGAGTTCTGAGAAGAAGAATGTGACTGGGTATATCCATTGGAAAGATAAACCAAATAGTAGTATGAAGGATATTTTGAGTGAGAGCAAAAATGGAGATCAAAAGATATATTGGAAGACTATGGGAATAATATTATTATATCCATTTGGGAAATGTTGTAAAGCCCTATACAAGGGTGGTAGCTGTGGGATTAGAAAGGGGGAAATAGATGACAAGTGACTTAGCAAATGGTTAAATTGAGGAATGAGAGAGATGGAAAAGTAAAATGATGTCACTAATAGAAAATGATGGAGATGGAAAAGATAACCTTTTTTAATATTAGTTTGTTTACTTTTAGTTTACAAGATTCAATTCCACAATTCCTTGAGTTTCACATTTTGTCCCCCTCTCTTCCCTCCCCCACAACGTGGCATACAGTCAAGTATAGGATCTGTAAATACTTTCACATTATACATTAGTCAGGTTATAAAGACAAATTGTATCAGATGGAATGAAAAATGGTAAAGAGGACATAAAACCAAACAAGAAAAGGGAAAAGACCAGGTAGTTTGCTTCAATCTGGATATAAACTCAGTTCTTTCTAGTTCTTTCTCTGGATGCACACATTTCTTTCCATCATGAGTCTTTTGGGGTTGACTTATATCGCTGTATTGCTGAGAAGAGTCCAGTCTATCAAAGTTGGTCATCACACACACATTGTGCCTGTAATTGCGTACAAATTTCTCCTGGTTCTACTCTTCTCACTCAGGATCAGTTCATATAAGCTTCTCCAGGTAAATGTCAAGTCCATCTGTTCCTCGTTTCTTATAGCACAATAGTATTCCATAACATGCATATACCAAAACTTGTTCAGCCATTCCCCAATTGATGGGCACCCCCTTAATTTCCAATTCTTTGCCACCACAAAAAGAGCTGCTATAAACATTTTTGTACATATGGGTCTTCCTCCCACTTCTATGATCTTTTTGGGATATAATCCTAGGAGTGGTATTGCTGGGTCAAAGGATATGAAATTATTTATAGCCCTTTGGCCATAATTCCAGATTGCTCTCCAGAAAGGCTGGATCAGTTCACAACTCCACCAGCAATGCATTAGTGTTCCAATTTGCTCACATCCTCTCCAGCATTTGTCATTTTCCTGTTTTGTCATCTTAGCCAATCTGACTGGTGAGATGTGGTACCTCAGAATTGTTTTGATTTGCATTTCTCTAATCAATAGTGATTTAGAGCATGTCTTCACGTGCTTATAGATATCTTTAATTTTTTTCTCTGAAAATTGCCTGTTCATATCCTTTGACCATTTACCAATTGGGGAATGACTTATATTCTTATAGATTTGACTCAATTCTCTGTATATTTTAGAAATGAGTCCTTTGTCAGAGACATAGGTTGTAAAAATTCGGAAAGGATAACATTTTAAGTAAAAGATAAAAGTACAAATTTGGACATGAAACTGAGGTACAAGGTATACATTGAGTTAGAAATGTCCTGTAGAAATCTGAGAGTTCATATCTGAAGTCTGGGAGAGAATTTGGGGTTTGTGATCTATGCTTGGGATACATTTATGCAGAAATTACAGCTGAAGTCATGGGGGCAAATGAAATTGCATAGAAAGAGGTTATGGGAAAAGGAGAGAAGAAGGGTGAGGAATAAGTCTTTGGAAGAAAATCACTATGAAGAATTTGGGAAAAGATGAAAAAACAGCAAAGGACTGGCTAAGAAGTGGGAGATGAATGAACAAAAAGTCATTTACATTTAGAAACAGAAGAGTGTGTTGTGTAGGAAACCAAAGAAATAAGAGGGTATCTGAAAGGGGCAGTGGAAAACAATACTAAAAACTGTACATAATTTAGGGAAAATACGAACAGAGTAAAGACCATTGGAATAGATATGAATAAAGCCATTAAAACACTTTTGAAAGCACTTTCAATAAGGTGAAATGGTAGGATTCAAATGAGAGAATCAAATTTATGAGAGAATAAGCAAATATATGGTTGGAGAATGGAAGCTTTAGATGTATCAATTTTTTTTTTTCAAGAAGAAGAGAAATCATATGGTAGTTAGATAAATTGGAAAGATTATTGAATTTGTAATTTGGTAAAGTTAAACATTTTAGTAGGCATATGGAAAGAATTCAGTCAATAGGAAGTAGAATTAAGAGTCTTAGAAAGGAGTATTTCCATATCTTTTTCTGTGACCAGAGGGAAGGGGAGTGAGAGTGTGTGATGAAGCTGAATGGTCTTGGGGGATATAATAGGGGAACAATGCATGCTCTTGTCATTTTATCTTCATTTTCCCAATGAAAAATATATTATGTCATTTGTAATTCATGGGATACCTCTGCTTTATAAAGTTAAACATGGAATCCACAGCAGTAAATGATCATATATATGTACATACACATGTTATATATATATATATACACACACACACACACACACACACACATATATATATATGTATGTGTATATACACGTACGATAATATTTAGGACATAAGAGAACTGTTATTAATTTAAATATCCAATATGTTTTTAGTGTGGCTTACACTAAAAAACATCTTATTTAAGACGTTTGGATAATGATGCTAATGAGACTAGAGTAAGAACTACTAGAAAGTAGTTTTAACCCAACCAAGTGCAGATAACTTTATACATATATAGAAAGACTCTTTTACAAGGCCACAATGCCTAACATAGGCCATCTATCTGGGATATACTTATTATTGGTCATAGCATGCTCAAATGAGAAGTCTAGGCATTAAAACAAATGTTTAATAACAGGGTAACAGAAGAGTTCATTATACATGCTATAGTTATGAAGTACAAGTGTTTTACAAAGACAACACATACCATGTATCATGTGGCTTATAGGAATGGTATCATTCAATATCTTCTAAAATTGTCACTGGGAATATTGTTTATAGAAGTCCTAGAAGCCTAGTCGTAAAAATATGCAATGACATAATGAAAAAGAGAAGCTAGGTTTTATGGGGTAAATTTGTTGTTATTGCTGCTGTTAGCAATGAAAAATCTAGCTTTTTCTTTGTATATCAGTTTCACATATAGTGGAGGTCATCTCAGGACTCTCTGACAAGCCTCAGATGGTCTAACGAAAATGGCTATGTTTTTAGTGGACAACTAATTGACACCTTTATGATGTCAAATTCAAGGTACTCTGGATTGAAAATAGCCTTTTCCCCATAGGTGGTTGCTCAAGCTTAAGCCTAAGGCACTGTCTCTGAGTATGGTAAAGAATGCTATAGTGATTGTACATATAAATAGCAGACTTGTCATCATGGCCTGTCAAACTGGCATCTCTCATGAGTATTGAATTCATTTTAAAAATAGGAAGAACTATATAGGATAGTAACCCCAGAAGTCACTCCCAAAGAGATCATAGAAGGCCTTGAAAAAGATATATGCAAAGCACATTAGAGAATAAGTAACTCAAAAGTGAATATCTTTGAAACGTCCAATTCCACTCAAATTAGATACCACTCACTGTCCTGAAGTAAGTAGTCTAGACCATTTTCCCTCCAAGTAACTTTTCCTTGCCTTTTATACAGAGCTAGCAAGCAAAGATCATCCATTAATGGAGTATCTTGAACAATGTCATATACCCAGCAGGTACTCAATAAATGTCATTTGATGATGGCATTTGAATAATGCCACTGCTAGAAATGACAAATATATCCATGGAATATAACCTGTTGCCTTGATTCAAGTCTGACCCTTCTAAAACTATTGAGTTCATATGTTTTCTCTGCAGTCATCACAAAAACAGAAGAAAGAAAAGTGTTTGTTGCATTCAAGAACTTTTCCAGATGAAACCTTGGGGATCCATTTTCTAATTTCATCTTTTACAACTATTAATTGTATATTTAAAACAAATTTGTAAATGAGTAGTTCAAGATTTATCCATGATAAATAGAGAAATAGTACATTATAAGAGTTAAATGATAATTCATCTTTTAGTTTCTTAAATCAATATAGTACAGTACTCATACTGATAACACTAGTGAAAAATTATTCAGAAATTTTAAAGCGCAACAAATATTACCATTTATATTTGAAGATTATGAATTTTACATGACAAAATGTGACTTTCTTAGGAAATAACTCATAGTGATAGCTATCCTTTTTTTTTGGTAAAATAATGATTGATTTTAAAACAGAAATGGCTTCTGACCCTAAATACAGAATGGTGATGTCTTATAATCATCCTTAAGAATAGATATCTTAATAAGTGAAACATTTGACATGGTAATTTTAAATATACTTTTAGATTTCTTGATAATGTGGGGAGGAATTTGTTACATTTTATTGCTATATATTATTATTCTTACATATCATATATAAAAGAATAATAAAATATAATATAGTAATAATATATATAATATAGTTATAATATATATTACTCTTAAAAAAGAACATTAAATCGGTGATGATACTATTTGTAAAGGACATAAGTATTGTATGGGTATAGGGAACTCCAAGACGAAGGAACTCTCTATCGGAGTGCAGGTAGATGCCCTCTTTTCAGCTTATATACTCTTAGAGAACTGCCTGTATCACTCCAAGGTTAGACAGCTGGTACTTCTCAGATGTGGGATTTGAACTCAGTTCTATTCTGACTCTGATGCCAGTTCTCTAGCTACTACATCAAAGTACCTCTTTTATGAAACGAAAATGTTAAAAAACAAAACTATATACTATTTTAAACAGAGGCATGCTAACATCTTTTTAAAGAGAGTATTTGCATCTTACACATAACTGTCTTACAAATAATAATATTAATTTAAGATTTCCCCAAATGGTAATAATCAGGAAAATATTTTGAAAATTTAAATAGAAAACTTAAATCAAATTTCTAGTTGGGGAGGAGGGGTTGACAGTAGGACACTCACCTTGACCTGAAATAATTGTGGTAGAATGTGACTTTTGTTTGTTCATTACAACTTTTATTTTGATTGTTTTCTTAATGGGCAACAGGAGGAGAAAAGGATATTGGTTGTGAATCCTGCAATTCATTCTCAGAATGTAGAAGTGCCCCAAATAACCGGCTGATACTGAAACTGACTACATAGTAATAAAAAATGCTTGTTGAACTTGCATAAACAACTTTTTAGCCTAGGCTAGAAAACTAATTTTGGTTCTAGGTACTTTGCTCCTAACACAAAGATACTCCGCATAGTATCTCTAAAATTATAAAAGGTATAATAAATGTAACTGTTGATTTGAATTTGTTGTTGTTCTGTGCAATGTGATCCAGTTAGAGCCCTGAGCAAACTTTACGTCTTTAAATGATCAACAAAAACAGTATTTCACCAGCATGTTTCCACTTTTCAGTGGACTCTGACCTTGTACTTCAATACAACAATTTCCCATTTTACGTTTCCTTACATGGCATTCACAGATGAAAATGAACCATTAATCATTCTAAGCACTCTTTTACAGTATCTTTGCAACAAACTCACTTCACATTTACACAACACAGCTTTTTATATGCAAATAAAGCTCCCCAGTTTCCTAAGATGTCTTCTCTGGCAATGGAAGTGATTAGATGTTGGCATTCTCAGTGGCAGGCTCCTGACAAGCTGATTATCCCCCTCTGTGCGTGCAGCAGCCACAGTCTGTAATAAGTAAGAGGCTGTAAATTCTAGGGACCAGTCATTTTCCCATTTTACTGTCTGCGGGAGCTAGTGAGAGTTGGAACCCTCCAGTTCTGTCCTTTTGTGTCAGTTAAAATAATACCCAAAATCCCTTTTTTTCCCCTACAAAACATAATTGAGCTATAGACAGTGATTCTAATCAACATAGCATATTTTGTTCAAAGGTTAAATTAGTTTCTTATTCTATAAACTCAACAATTCAAGGGTTTCTGGTTTTGTTGTTAGCATGGGAAATTCTGAGATAATCCCACCAAGGACATGAGTAGTCTTGCATTTCCCAGTGGTCTTCTGTCATGGTGTTTTCTTGCACTGCTGTGTTGCTATGACATTTTGCATTATTGTTCTGGGCTCAAGGACATGAAACCTTTCAAGAAAGAAATCATGAATAGAAACATTATTCTCAAAAATGGCTGATCATGCTATGTTGTCAAAGTGTTATATGACAGTAGGTCTTCCAAGGGAAAGAAAAATAGGGGAAAAAGGTAAAATATATTCATTTTGTTATTTTCTATCTTACTGTGTAAATGTAGACTTAAAATTAATATCTTCCATACCCAAAAATAATCCTGCAGCATTGTTTAATGACGACAAAATTATATATATGAAGACAGAAGTAATATAGACCAGTGGAAGGAAGCATTCTCATGTAAAGAGGACAAATAATAGTTGAGCTTGCTACTCAGAATGTTCTTTTTTCTGGTTTTAATGTGATAGGTGTATATTTGCTACTTTCTAGGTAATGTGAAGGAGAAGTAGAAATTCTGTGTAAAATATTTTTTTTTCTTTCTGTTTTAACATTTAGGAGTTTTTAAAAAGTATATAAGCAGATATTCACCAGTTAGGCCTCACTAAGGCTAGCACCTTTTGCTTTTTTGTATATTATTTTGCATAAAACGTTGCATATATATGCATATAATACTAAATAACTTAGTGTATTGAGATAATTAATTGAATATCTCTCTCTAGGAAACAAAGAGTCATCAGAAGTTTACATAAAATATAGTGATGTAGGGATCTGATAAATATAGTCTAAAAACCAAAACCTCAGAACAATGAATAAATCTACCAAAAATAATTCTGGGAATTTTCCATAATATGTATAACATGTTGGTCTTTACCAGTCAACTCTCCAAAGAATAAAATTATGGTAATTTTCAATATGATTGTACAAAAAAATTGAAATTATTTAATGAGAATACATTAATGTTAGGTATTTTAACAAGACATAGAGAAGGTAATAGAATGAATATAAATCACTGATTGATTGTAGGAATAGCGATAGGCCCATTAACAATCTGCCCTGTTGGTCAATGGACATACTTTCTAATTCCATGTTACCTCTCTAGACAACTCAGTAATATATGTATTTATCTTAGTTGAATTTCTAACATGCCTCTTATACCATTTTTCCAACCCTTTTCCACACTTTTCAATCCTGAACCATGGGCTCTAAAGATAACCCTAATTCTTAGTTTGCTGAGAATGAGGCCATTCCTCAACCTTCCTCACCGCTACCTAAACAGTTCTATGTATCTTCATGCAACTATTTCTCCTTGCCTTAATGTCTTAAAGGAAGAGATGTCCTTTGTCCTTCATTTGGGACCAAGATCTTATCCCCTTCTGTCTCTTTTGGTTCTTGCTTCATAAATCTTTCCTTCCTTACACTTCAAATAAGATTTTATAACTATTTTCCTCTGGAATTTTCTTGTTGCCTATAGTACCAAAGTTTGTGTGTGTGTGTGTGTGTGTGTGTGTGTGTGTGTGTGTGTGTGTGTGTGTAATGTCCAGTCATCAGATTTTTAAGCATCTTGAGAAAAGGGACTGTTTTCTATCTTATTCCTCTACAATTTCACAACTATCTTCTTAACATGGAAGTTCAGTCCACCACTGGCCTTCCCACAATGGAAGTAAATTCTACTCCTTTGTCTCCTTCATCTGACTGGTCACATCTTCCTAAAATCTGCGTTTAAAGAAAATGACAAAGCCAGCCATGTCTGCATTCTTCTTCAGGCTTCAATCCAGATATTCCATACTTTTTTTCCAATAATGTCTCCTCATGGATACCTTGTTGGTTTTTATAATTTCTTTTATAACATGGATCAAGCTTTCTCTAAAAATAAAAACAAACAAACCCAATAATTTGTAAATCTGAAAGAAATAATTGCAGTACATGGTCAGTTCTCAAATAATTGTTATTTAATCTTCGTGTGTTTCTGTGGTTTACGTAGTTTACTTGTAAATGGAATAAATTATTCACCTTTGAGTTTTGTTTGTTTATAGGAATGAATATTTTCTTGAAGATATATTGATCTTTATTTTGATGATTAGGCTCATGCCTATAGTACATTTTATTTGACTTACAGTTAAAACTCATTTGATTTTTGGAATATACTATTGCATTCTCTTTTGTGATTTATGATTAGAGCATAATAATTCTTTGTTATTGTAATTAACTTTCCTTCACATAAGGAAGTACTTCTGATGACTCTCTTAAATTTGCTGTTTTCTACAAAACTATTAAAAATTAACCACATTGAACCATTTTCCCCCTTCTAGAAGAGTATTCTCTCAATCAATACTTTGTATATTAAAGTTCTAAGCAGATTATTTTTTTTGCTTTATTTCTAGTATTTAGTTTTGAAATATTTAGGTTGACTTCCCAGATTCTTCAGGAAGCACTTAAGATTCTTAAATATTCTTCTGCACATACTATCTTCAAGTTGAGACACTTTTGACAGTATAGTATTTATAAGTAAGGTGGATTTTAGTGTGTGTAAGGTGGGTTTTTGTTTTTCTTTCTTAGAGTTTAGTTTCTCAGGATCCATGGCCATAACAATTGTTATTTCCCAGGTTCATGACTTGTAAACATCTCCACCACATTTGTGCAGCATTATATAATTATAAATAATGTAAACATTTGTGCATAAAATTATAACTATTAACTGCGACTACACAGTGATATATAATGTGTTGTGAGATAATGTAAAATTGTGAGGCTATTGTTGCGAGGATGACTTCTTTGTATGTTGCCCTATAAATCAAGTCGGCACTGGTCAATGAGTGGGGAACATATAGGAAATATGACAGTATAATGCTGTGTATGCTGTGATGGACCCCCATCAAGAGTAAGGGTGAACCCATAGGGGAATAGGAAAGTGTAATCTATATGTTCCTCAACCAGCCCCCATTGAGGTTAGAGGGGATTTGGGGGAATGCAGAAGCTGGAATGCTGTGCTCTCAACTGACCCCATCAAGATGTAGAGTTAGTTGCCCCCTTTCTTGTTGCCCCCTCCAAGAAAGGTGATTAGGGGATCCTGTAAGAGTTGGTGCTCTCATTATCGGGAACCCATTGAGAAGAAATATAAGGTTACTAATCCCTACAAAACTGTTTTACTATCTGCCCAGATCAGGAGTTAACCTGTGTTACTGTCTCCACCAGTCTTACAACACTCATATCTTTTCTTAAGGTTGTGGCAGTTGGCTTCTATTCAGCAATATTTTCTACAATCCAGTACTTTCCTAATTCATATCTGCCATTTTTCTCTTAGAGCTTCTACTTTAAAAAAGAAAAAAAATAATAATTTATACCATTTATTTATTTTTCCTGTTCTTCTGTGTAGTTTGTGTTGCATAAATAGCTTTTCTTTTTATCCTATACACTATCCTAATTTCTTCTTATAATTTTTTTTTAAATTTTTAAACCATGCTGGAGTTCCATAATGTTATTTAATGATCCTTTGGTATCCAAAGTATTCTGTCTTCAGAAATATAATATTTATCTACTTTTGCATTTAGAATATTCTTTATCTTTAACATTCTTTTCTTTTTTAAATTTTAGCTCCAAATTCTCTCTGTCACTCCCACTCTCTCCCCTAACCACTGAGAAGTCAAGAAATATGATATTAATTATACACGTGAAATCATGCAAAACCTATTTCAATGTAAGCCATACTTAAAAAAGAGCAAAATAAATAAGAAAAGTGAGAAATTGTACTTCAATTTGCAATTAAGAGTTCATCAGTTCTTCCTCTGAAGGTAGAAGCATGTTTTATCCTGCTTCCTTTGGAATTGTACTATATCAGTGTAGCCAAGTTCTTCATAGCTGATTATCATTACAACATTGTTTGTACTGTGCTCAATGAGGTCTTGGTTCCTCTCACTCCATTTTGTTTCAGGTCATATAGGTTTTGCTGAGTTTTTCTGATATTACCTTCCTTGTTATTTCTTACAGTTCAATAATACTCTATCACAATTAAATGCCACAATTTGTTTAACTGCACCCCAATTGAGGACTATCTTCTTAAGTTCTAATGCTTTGTCATCACAAGAAGAGCTGCCATAAATATTTTTGTACACATATGTCCTTTTTCTTTTTCTTTGATCTCTTTGAGATACTTTGCTAGTTGTGGTATTCTGGATCAGAGTATGCATGGTTTCATAACCTTTTGAGCATAGTTCCAAACTGTTTCCCATAATGATTGGACTAGTTCACTACTCCACCAGGGATTCATTAGTGTACCTTTTTTTCCCCCACCCTCTCTAACATTTTTCACTTCTGATAGGTGGGAGGCACCTCAGAGCTGTTTTAATTTGCCTTTCTCTTATCGAAAGTGATATAAAGGATTTTTTTTCATGAGAATTCCAATAGCTTTGGTTTCTTCTTCTGAAAATTGTCTTTTCACATCCTTTGACCATTTATCAATTGGGGAATGGCTCTAATTTTTATAAGTTTGATTTGGTTCTGTGATCAGTACATATGTGAGAAATGAGGTCTGTATCAGAGAAACATGATACAAATTATTTCTTTATCTATGGTACCTTTTAGAAAAATAGTTTCCCTGAATATTCATTTTAATAAGATTTATTTTTGCTTTTGTTTTGTTTGAGATCATGACTACTAACCCTGTATTTTTTACTTCAGCTGAAGCATATTAGATTCTATTCCAGCTCTTTGTTTTAACTCTGTCTTTCTATTTTAAGGGTATCATTTGTAAACAACATATTGTTGGGTTCTGGTTTCTAATCCATTCTGCTGTCTGCTTCCATTTTATGGGTAAGTTTACATTTACATTCACAGTTATGATATGAGCTTCTCTCTTCAGATAATTGAATGATGCTTACCAATTGTTTGACCCTGGGAAAGCCACTTAATTGCTTTATACCTCAATTCCATCACCTGTACATTTAGGTGTTTTGACTATATGGCTTCCAAGGGCATTAGAGCTCTAAATTTCTGATTCTGTGATCTCTGGTTCCCTGATTATAATGGATATTAAATTTATTTTACTTCCACCTTTGTTCTTTAGGTAATTTCTTTTTTTTAAACTCCAGAATATCCCTTTTCTGTTATAATGCCTAGACAAAGTATAATTCCAAGAGATCTTAGAATGAGAGATTCATAAATGGAAGGGACCTTAAAGCTGAGCTATTCCAATATCCTCATTTTACATATGAGAAAAGTGAGACATAGAAAAAATTAGAGATTTGCTCAAGGCTGCACAGGAAGAAGCAGAGTTATGATTCAAACCCTTTGCCTCCAAAATCATTGCCCCTTTTAATGTGCACTTTTTAAAGTATAAAATCCATTTATCAGGTGTACTTGTCAAGGGATTTAAGTTTGTTTCCATTTCCTAAATTTGCATTTACATTGGAATTTGCTTTTCAGAAATTTTGGTTAATGCTAGTGTTTTTTCAAAACAAGTTTGGCAGTGATCAGCTTGTTTAAAAGTTCTTTTCTATATAGGGTAATGTTCAATATCATAAGATGCTATTTTATATAGAGGGCAGTTTTTTATATTAATCTTTAGTCCTTCCTCTGCCTCCACAACTTTAAGTGCTCTCTCCCTCTTGAAATTACTTCAAATTAAATTATTTTTATAGACATGTGTCTACATGCATATGCTCAAGTTTAATAATTGTATGTGTATCCACACATACACACAGTCCCTACTGCACACATTCATACACATGCACATACATTCACACACATTTACACACATAGGATATATGTAATACATACAGATATAAACATTTGTATGCCTTCACACACACTCATACCCTGATATACACATTCATACAGGATATATGTAAGATAGATAGATAGATATATCTATATATATACAGATCTATATGCATATATAATAATCTAACAATTTTTATATCATTTGACATTGCTCTAATATTTCTTATAGCATAGATTTATTGAGACTCTATATCCCTTGTTTTTTCACTGTTCGTACTTATATGCTAAGTTATTTCAGTTTATACTTAATAGTATAAATAAATTTTTCAATTTTTATTGATAATTCCAGTTATTAACTTTAGCTTTTCTTTCAATTATTTTATTAAACCTTTCATCTATTGCCTGGGTTCTTTTTAAATAATTAATTTATTTTCCCAAATTCTATTTATTCATGTTACAGAATTTTTCTTTTCCTCTAGGGATTTCTCTTGAACTTTTCTTGAGTAAATATATCTATATATCTATATCTATATAGATAAATATATATATCTTCATTCTTATATGAGTTTTTCTTTCACTCCTTCTTTCCTCAACCTATTTGCTGATTTTCTTTTCCTTCATGTGGTTTTCTTTCTTCTCTCTTAGTTGTAATCATGATGGTTGAAGTTAATTTGAAATTTGTTTATTTTGAAGTGATAAAGATGAGAAAGACTTCAAAACAACTATTGTTCAGCCATCTTGATGAGATGCCAGTCTTCAAGGATTTGAGATGCTGACATGTAGAAACAAAATTGCTTGACCACAGAACTGGAAAGAAGAATGTGAGGTAGATATTCCAAAAGAATGGATTTCTTTTTTTCTCAACATAAAGAAAAACTCTCTAAGAATTGAAATGATTCTACCCAGTGCATTTTTTCGAGACATAAATGGACTCTCCATCACTTGAGATATTCCATAAGGTCTCATATTATCAGATTTTAAGATTTTTATGAACAGAATGCTTACTCAAATACAACTTGGTCTAAGATGACTGACTTCTGAAGTCTTTTTGAGCTATCGCATTCTCTGATTCAGTGTTCAATGAAATAGAGAAGGAAAAACAATACCCATATAACTAGAAAAATCTACTTAATGGTAATAACCTAGATGCATTTGTTTGGGTTTTTTGCAGAAAAAAAATCTCTTTCCACTTTGTTTATTGAAATACAATATAACTGGATTCTGTCTAGTGAAAAGAGAGTATTGTACTTCATTCATTCATCCATTCAGTTATTCTTTTTTTTATCCATCCATTCATTTACTTGTCCATTGACTTGTTTGTTTGGTTTTATAGCTGACATTTTCTATCTTTGAAAGAATTACTACTGAAGATCATAAGATCACAAGTTTAGAAATTGAAGTCATATGAAAGGCCACATAATTAAAAATTTGGCATTCTACAAATAGGGTAATTAAGGCCCAGAGTTTAAGTAACTAGCTCAAGGCCAACAATGCTTTAAGAGTTGCTGATATTACTCTGTGTCCTAATTTTTCACTTTTCATTTAGCTGCATGGATTTCATGAAATGCTCATTGGTTTGAAAAAGTATAAAAATGAAATAGAACGAATACACCTATTTACATAAAAATTTTATTGATAGACAATCAACTGTTACTCCATTGAAGCAAGAAAGATCTATGTTTTTGTCTGAAACTAGTAAATTTAACTTGGTCATTAAAATTATATCTAGATATTGACATTGATCTTAATTTTTTGTTGTTTTTGAAGAGTTTAATAACAAAAAAAATAAAGTTGTGCAATCTTTATGTGAGTATAGATTTTATCTTTCTATCAAGGATTTTACTTTCCTTTACCCTTGAGCATTTGTGATCTACATTTGGCATCAGTTATTTGTGTGGATTGCTAAAGAACACAATGATCTCTCCAGTAGGAAATTATATTTCTTTACATTCCAAAGGAAAAAATTCCTCATTCCATCATTTCATTAAAGATTTAACTTTTATTGCAAATCGAGAAATTTAAAATTGTCTTGACTTTAAGACTTTTGATTATAGTTACTGCAGTTCTTCATTTAAGTATTGTAATTATTCTCTTCCCAAATTCAACTAATAAGAGAACAATCACAATGAATGAATAAGATTGTTTCTACAATTTTGACTTTCATTCAATTCATGTGGCAACAAATATAGTTATCTGAAAAGTAAAGAGAATTATAGGCTAGTAATTCACTATTTAAAAAATGTATAAAGCACCCTATTGTGTATGGCTATCTTTATTACATAATGGCAAATCTCCCCCTCCCATCCCCTCTCCCTACCTCATTGGAAAAAAAGAAAAGAAAAACAAATTACTTTGATAACTAGGCATAGTCAAACAAAATAAATTCCTTAATTGTCTATGTTCAAAATTTGCATGTCTTTTTATGTACCATGAATCCATAACCTTTTTATCAATAATTAAATATCATGCTTTTTAATAAATGGTCTGGAATCATAAATGGTTATGGTGTTTAGCAGAGTTCTTCAAAGTTGTATATCTATAAAGTTTTGATATCATATAAATTGTTCTAGTTTTGCTCACTTCATTATGTTTCAGTTCACACGAATCTTTCAATATCTCTGAAATTATCTGCTTTCTCATTTCTTATACCACACTAGTATTCCATCATATTCAGATATGGCAACTTATTCAGAAGTTCCCCTACTTAATGGGCACCCCTTTGGTTTCTGTTTTTTCCCCACAAAATAAAGAACTGTTACAAATATCTTTGTACCTATTAAGAATCTTTTCTTTTTCTTTCATAGGCCTAGTTTTGCTATAGCTGGGTCAAAGGATCTGTACTCTGTAATAACTTTTTTCCGAATAATCCCAAATTGCCCAGAATTGTTATGCCCACTCACAGTACCAACTTAGGCATCTCAAAATTCTGTGTTCAAAGTGAAATTTTTTATACTTCATCAAAAATTTACTTCTCCCCCCAATATTACTTTTATTTTTAGGGCATGAGCACCTTGTCATCAAAGTTCACAAACTAAAAGTTAATCCTGGCTCTTCCTTCTCTCTCAGTCCTCATGGGTAATTAATTACTGTGCCTTTTGGGTTTCTATCTTTTCACCAGTACTTTGTTGCCATTTCTCCACTCATGTAGTCACTGCCTAAATTCAAATTTTCATCTGGATTTTTACATTAATCTCCTAATTAGTCTCCATTTCTTCTCTCCCTCCTCCAACCTGTTTTCCACACAAGCATCAAATTACTATCACTGAAGGAGAAGTCAAATCCCTATTCAATACACATTTATTGGCTTCCTATTCCTTAGAATAAAATAAAACCCCATGCTATGGGATTTTAGAACCCTCCAGAATCTGGTTCCCATAAACCTTTCATGGACCCTTAAATCACCTTTCTTATATTAAAAAAAAGAAGAAATAAAAGGAAAGAAATATGTTCTGTTAATTGTTTCCTGGACTTTATTGGCCATTTCCAATTTTTGTGCCTTTGTAACCTTTTCTTCATATCTAAAGGGAATCCCCCACAACCTTCTGTCAACCTCATGGAATCTTAGCTTCTTTCAAGGCTAATTTCAGGTACCATATTTTTTTTTTGCTTTTTGGAGGGGAAAGGGCAGGGCAATTGGGTTTAAGTGATTTGCCCAAGGTCACACGGCTAGTAAATGTTAAGTGTCTGAGGTCAAATTTGAACTCAGGTCCTCCTGACTCCAGGGCTGGTGTTCTATTCATTGCACCACAGGTACCACATTTTAAAAAAGACTTCAGATACCCACTTTGTTTACAATTTTATCTCTTTCATAAATTACTTTGTATTTATTTATGTATATATGTGTTCTACCCCCTGGAGAGAAGTTAATCACTTGGACCTTGATAGGAGTTAGGCAGTTTTGTTTTTGTCTTTAAATCCCCAGTATCTTGCATGTAATAAGCAGAAAATATATCTATATATAATTGAATTAAGTCAAATATTCCCTTTAATATTTGAAAAAAAACTTTATAAAGTATTCATTTTTATATTTCTGAAATGTTTAAATTTTTGAATATACATGTCTAACAACATGAAAGGATTAACATCTATAAAATCTAATTCTAGAATTACTAATTATTATGTTGAATTTGTCTCATTCGAGTTGAGCTAAGGATATGGGCAGTAAATAAGCTGGTATGAATGCCTTCTGGCCAGCACATGTTGATATGAAAGCTATGAACACTCATCCCAGAACAGATTCTGTTCCCAGACAGTAACTCCAGGGATCTTATCATTAGCCAATAGAGCAAAGAACCTTGTGGTGGGTTGAATCTCACTCAATAAAACTGACATGACTTTCCTGAAGAGAGGAGTATTTGTGACTATAAAGCATATGGTCTTTCTGGTGAAATTCTGCCAGAGTAAAAGCATTTAAATTTATAAAAATTATTCTGTTATATGTACAATTTTGCCTACACATGTTAACTAAATTTCTTAACATCATAAGATGGATAATACTGTGAAAAAAATGGTAAGAGATTTCATTGATTATTTATAGTAGCTGAAAATCTTTCAATGTTTCCTTGTTACAAATAATTCTAATGCTTAGTTTTACATGAATGTTTTTTTTTTTATTCTTAGTCTTTTTCCCCCTTTTTTTCTTTTTGGAGGCAATTAAGTTTAAGTGACTTCCCAGGGTTATGCAGATAGTAAGGGTCTGAGGCTGGATTTGAGCTAAGGTCCTCCTTGCTCCTGGTCAGTATTATCTCCACTGCTGCACCTAGATGCCCCTCTTCTTAGTCTTTTCAACAGTTGCATTATAAATTAATTTTTGGTTGTCCTTGAAGGTTTTTATTGCAGCTATGGGATTTTTGTTGAATTTATTATTAGTATAATTTGCTTTTTTTTTTGTAGATTTGAAATACCTTTTCATTCCGCCTTGTAAATGAGACTTTACAATAGTGAATAACTTCCAACTTGACTGTTCTTTTCTCAGTTGCCAACTTTTGTAGACCCTATATATTCATACAATCTCTCTATTCCTTTTCTCTACTCACTCAGTCTCTGTTTACTATCATGGCTAACTTCCTCATCATTAGCCTTTGATTTTTTCTCTCTCCTCTTTCAATTTGATATCATACAGGTATCATTTTTCTAACATTTTGACTAAAATTATAACTTCCATATTCATAAGGGATATTGATATATATCTTCCTCAGGATATATATTTTCCTAAGGACCATATTTTTTAATAGAAAAAATGAGTTAAATTTTTCTAATTTGAGAAGAGTTTAAGTTAGCTTATGTAGTAAAAGAAATATTCATCTTTAAAATTTGAAACAATAAATATCATTTTGGATGAAATGTGTTTTTTTTCTTCTTTAGTTGCTTATTTATGTATTGCTCAATTTCTCTTTCTGAGATTTAGTTGCTGAGAGTCTTTTTTCTTATTTTAAGTATATTTTATCTTGTAAATATCAATCCATTTATACAAGTTTTGAGATTTGTTACAAGATGATTTGATAAAACTTTTAAATTTACCTTTATTTCTTCTCTACTGGTTAAAATCACCTTTTATTTTAAAATATTATCTAAATATAAACTTATTAAATATATGAAAATATTGATTATTTGAGTTTCTTCTCTGTTTATTTTCTCAAATTAGCTAAAGGCTTCCTGTCTTTTTATCTCTTGAAAAAAATCTAATTTCAGTGATGCAATATTCTTTTTATTTCAAGTTTACTTATTTCTCTTCTGATTTTCAGAGTTTCCACTTTTTCCTTATTTGGAAATTGCTTATTTGTTGGTTTTCTCTATCTTATTGACTGTTCAGTGCATCAATAAGACAGTATAGACAAAGTGAAGACAAAATGATTGCTTTTTTATTCAGATGATATGATTGTGTACTTAGAAAACTCTAGAAGTCAAATGAAATTTAATTGAAATAGTGAATAACTTCAGTAAAGTTGTAAAGTATAAAATAAATCTACATTTACTTTCTGCATTCTTAAATATAACCAGCAGAACTAAAAAGGAAGAGCAAGAAAGAGAAATAACATTCTATATCACTATAAAATTTTTTTAGTGTATCTCTATATATTATGGAACTAACCATAAAATTCTATGCAGAAATAAAAATGGACTAAATAATTAGAGAAACATTAATTTCCTCTGAGTATTTTTTTAACAATCTTAATTTTATAACTACATCATGTATACATTTGGAGTTTATTTTGGAATACGATGTGAGATGCTGATCTGTCAGCAGGTTTGTTGGATAATGTGCCCTTATTTCAGTAATTTGTATCCTTATTTTTATCTCTATCATTTTGTGTTCCTTTTCTATGCAATATTGTGAATCTCATCTGTTCTACTGACATTTTTTCTATTTTTTTATGATTGTGAAAAGTTGTTATGATTATTCTCTTCCTTCCTCCCATTTTTTGTCTTTAAAAATATAGGATAGATCTCTTGGAGGGGCAAGGGAAAGAATACTGGGGAAATCTAGGTGATGAAAAAATTAAAATTAATTTTTTTTTAAAATATGTCCCGGGCGGCCAGGTAGCACAGCGAGTAAGAGCACCGGCTCCAGTGTCAGACTGACCTGGAGATCGAATCCCGGGCTCAGACACTCAGCACCACACCCAGAAATAATAACTGGCCGTGTAACCTTGAGCAAGTTACTTAACCCCGATTGCTTATAAAAAAATATATCCATAATCAATCAACAAGTACATTTTGAGCTCCAATTCTGCTCAGCAGTCCTTGTAATATATAAGGAGAAATATACAGGAAGTGTAAAAAGTTAGTTATTTCTCTCAAGGAATGAACATAAAAGAATTTGTGAATAATATTTCACAGTATATGCAAATGCAAAATTATAAAATATAGACTATAAATGCTGGTAGAGTTCAGAGTAGAGGGTGATAACTGAGATCTGGAGTAATCAGAAAGGATTGACATAAGTAAGATTTTATCTGGACCTCAGAGAAAGGGTTGGATTTGGACAAGTGACTTGGAGAAACAAAACCATATCAAGCAAGCAAGCATAGCATACTAAAGGCATGAGGACAGGAATGAACATGTCACTTTGTGGACTATTGGGATGATTGCTCCAGAAGGAGCAAGATATGAGTCTGAGAAAAGTGAAATAAGGCTTAGAGAACCAAAATGGAATGAACATTGGATTTGAAGCCAGGAGATCTTAGTATGACAACAAATTTTTCCTATAACAACTGTGTAATTTAAGGACAAGCTATTCAGTCTTACTAATCGTGGCTTCCTCTCCGTGAAATAAGGAAAATCATACTTTTCCATTACATCTTATCTGATGCTTTGCAATCTAGGTATAGGCACAAAGGCACAAAGATGAGAGATGGGAGGTTATTAAGGAGAACAGTAAAGAGGCTGAATTGACTAGAACATAAGAGCGCATGAAGGAGAATACTGTTTAATGAGAATGGAAAGAGAAGAGTCACCCAGATGATGAAGTGGATGGATCACTGGATCTAGGATCAGGAAACTTGAGTTCAAATCCAGCCTCACATAGGTGCTTAGTCATGTGATCTTGGGCAAAGCATTAAATCGCTGTCTTTCTTAGTTTCCTTAAATATAATATAAGAATAAGGATAGCTCCAAACTCCCAGGGTTGTTCTGAGGATAAAATGAGACAATATTTGTAGTGTCTTGCAAAATTCATTTTCATATAATAATGTTAAATAGTATATAAATGCCAGAATTTGATTGACTTATTTGTTGTTATTGTTTTGTCTTTTATTTTGCATTTTATTCTAGAGGTTATGCCTTGTTGATGTTGATAGTGATGATGATGGTGATGACACAATGATTTCTGAATATATAAAATATATGAATATGAAAATAAAATTTTTATCATTTGATTTTATATAATATTTTTATTACAATATTTTATATAATAATAATTTTTATCATAAAAATGATTCAGCCCAAAGATGCTAAATCATTATGACAAAAACTGTCTTCAAAAAATTAATGCAGCAATGGTGTATGGTATGAATAGGAAATGATTTTTCACTGTCAAAGACACTAGCTAAAGTTGAGTACAGATATAATAAGGATGGATTAGGGTACTATAAGCAAGAAAAAATATTAAAATGAAACTATATAATGAAATGTTAATTTTATTTAGTCATTATATTTTTAAATATGTAAATCTGTATTCCAAAACTGAAGTTTGTTTCAATATTTTTGCACATGATTTAGCAGAACAAAGTCAGAAGCCTGAGACTGATAATCTGCAAGTGAAAATAGTTCTCATTTAAAAGAAGGAAAAGAGTTAACTTTCTTGTAAAACATTTTTGGTATTTTTGTCTATGTAATTTTCAAATGCCATACTTTTTTTTAAAGCAATTGGGGTTAGGTAACTTGTTCAAGGTTACACAGCCAGTTATTTTGTGTGGGTGTCAAGTATCTGAGGCCGCAACCAATCCCGGGTCTCCTGACTCCGGGGCCAGCACTCTTACTCACTGTGCCACCTGGCCACCCCAAATGCCATACTTTTGAATAAAAAATTTGCTGTTCAGACCCTGGAGAGGAATATTATACTTCCTGTCTCTAAGTTTGGGCCTTAATCTTTAGGGTATGGTGGTTATGAGTGTCATACTTCCAACTATCTAAATCCCTCATTAATAGGAAGTTGTTTAGGGAGGTGTATTAACTCAGGTCACTAGGGTACCATTTAAGGCACTGAATCTGTTATGACAAATGATTGAGACATTTATTAAGAAACCTGATTGAGTGTATTTTGTTTTATTTAATTAGTAACTGATAGTAACTGATCCAATAATTCCTTGTTATTAGGGCATTATAAGAGTACTTGTGTAGAAACATTTCCCTTTGGACTCCTGGAAGATACAATGTCCTAATCCAAGTACTCATTTTTGAGGGAGCAAATTCAATTCTGGAGAGAACACAAGCCAGTTTCTCAAAGTTGCTCAAAAACCTGAGATGTTTTCTAAAATGCTTAATTGATACCCATAGGTTTTAGTCCTTTGCATTGCAAAGACATTTTTACATTTTTTTTTCCTGAGGGATGAGAATTTAACTTGGTTAGCTTTAGCATGATAGTACATCTGAGACCTGCTGTCTGACTAGAGGAAAGAATCATAGAGGACAAAGGTCTGGCTGGCTGCCCTATAAGTGAAAGAGGAAAGAAAGCCAGATATGGTTCATTCCAACATTTTCTGTTTCGAAAATAATTGGACTTATTGATGATCATTAATTAAATGCAATAAAGCCATTTAAATGGAAACTTTAATAAATGACACATTGATTTAATTAAATCAGTTGCCATTGAGTATCACTTGAATGTTTTTCTAATATATTAGTATATATTATTAATGATGTGTTTTATCTAATCACATAGTATTTTCCTCATACCTTTATAATCCAGTCAAACCGATCTTCTATTATTGAACTTATGCTGCATTCCATTTCCAGTCTCTTTGCCTTTGTACTGGAAGTCCCTTATACCTTCAATACAATCTCTCCTTATCACCTGCCATTAGAATCCTTAGTTTTCCTTTAAGCAATACCACCTACCTCCAACATTTTCTGATACCCAAAATTACTACTGCCATCCCTTAAGAAAAGCACACCTTATATTTATTCTGTATCTCTTTTAAATATATCTATACCTATATATTTATATAAGAGGCTCCCAAACCTATCTGGGCTACTGCCCCCCTTTAAAAAATTAAAAATATACTCAGCAAATCCCTGGAAATCTTTAATATTTTAATTTATTAAAAATTTTGCATCATTTCAAAAATATAAAACATTTTTTGAGATGATGCATCTTAAATTTAATAATTTATTTTAAGTTTGCATTTTTCCTGCATTGAAATTTTGATGTCACAATATTGTATCATATAACCGTATAGCACTGTACTGTAAACAAGTCATTTCATGCACATGTAACTGTATAGTACTATATTGTAAACAAGTAATTACATACACATGTTCCTGCTGATGCATGCTGGACTCACCAACAATGCACAACACACTCACCTGCCGACCTATGCTTATTAAGACCTGTTGGGGGACTTGACCACTGATCAGTTATAACATGTATTTTGTGTGTTTATTTGGACAAACTTTTTTTTCATATTTTTCCTATGTTCTTATCTTTCCTTATTCTTTCACCCCTCTCCTTATTTTTATTTGATGCCTGCAAAATGCACACAAGGCTACTACCACCGCACTTGATCATTCTAGTGCCCCCTGAAGGAAGTAGTATCCATTTTGGGAACCTCTGTACTCTCTCTCTCAGTCTTTGTTTCTGTCTCTGTCTCTTGTCTGTCTGTCTGTCTCTATCTCTTTCTCTCTCTCTCTCTCTCTCTCTCTCTCTCTCTCTCTCTCTATATATATATATATATATATATATATATATATATATATATATATATCTGATGTCTCTTTATATAGAATGTAAGACCCTAGATGTCAGGGGCTATTTCAATTTCGTCTTTGCACATCTAATACCTAGAACAATGCTTGTCACATAGTGGGAGAGGATTAAATGATCTGAACTTAGTTGAGGAAGGTACTAGAGGGAATTCCTGTTCATATTTAAAACAGAAAAAAATAATTTGGCACAAAAGGACACAGAAATCATTCATCCCATTTATACAAGGATTTCTTTATCACCTTTAATTTTTCTGTTACTGTTATATAGCAACCTGCCCCATAGATTGCAATTTAAAAGTGTAATAGTAAATCATATGCTGCTGTTCCTCTGTGAAATGGCCTCTCCACAAATTCCCTTCTAGACACACTTGTAAGCCTACTGCAAATTCCACTTTCTCAGTGGAAATTTCCTTAATCATATCTGACCTCTCTTCCTTTCACCCCATACCAATTACTTGACACTCAATCATAAATACTTTGTTTTGTTGTTAACTCCTGTGTGTATGTGTCTTACCTTCTTAATTAGTTTTTAAGCTCCTCAAAGACAGATACTGAATCTAGCTGCTGCTTTGTAGTAACCTCATTGAGAATCTCACTGGTTGGGTTAATTACTACCAATTACCTTGCTCATAAGAACTGCCCAAGTCAGGACTTTCAATCTATTTAGGCTTTGCACTTGCCCCTTACTGTGGCCCTTCTTCTCTACAGCCTGTCCCTTTCAGAAAAGCTCATTGTCATTTCCTCTGTCTTATTACATAATAAATAGCATTTAAATACTAGTTGAGATTTTATAATGGTTTTCATAAAAAAATGAATTACATAGACATTTCATCCACCCATCCACCCATTCACCCATCCATCCATCCATCCATCCATCCATCCATCCATCCATCCATCCATCCATTCATCCATCCATCCATCCATCCATCCATATATCTATCTATAAGAGAGTAATAATGAAGGGAGAAATAAAGAGCAAAGATGCTTGAATCAGCAACTATTAATGAAACATATATTGAAATTTCCAAGTTATTCATAGTCTTGAATATGAAGGCTCTTTTTCCTTCTCCCTGACAGCCCCCATTGTTTGAATTGGACCACTGTTCTCTGTCCATGGTTGGGGGGATTTCTTTTTCTTTCTTAGGTAATGCCCTTTAGAGATCTGAGACACAAAGAGCTTAAGTAGTGACTGACTCATACCTAGGGCTGGCTGATTCTAGGGCCAGTACTCTATTAGCTAGTACACTGCCTCAGTTCCTATTATGTAGTGATTTACAGGCATTCCCTTAACCCCATGACCCTTCACTCACAATCAGGATATAGTTACCTGGGTAATCAATCTTCTAACATAGGCAATCCCAATTCTCTTTTCTTCCTAAACTAACCAAGCTCCTAAATCGATAGCCCTTAAGCATATAATGAAATTCTTTCCTAAAACAGGCCTGACAGAAGTTTCAAAGTTTCTTCTTATCCAAAACCTTGCCTTTTATTTTTAACTTGAGCTCTTAAAGGGGTCAGGCCATTTCTTGTCTGAAACTTTAAAACCTAAATTGAACATTACATTCGAGTTTTAAAACAGTTACCCATAGAAATATCTATGACCTATTATAACAGTGATAATACTGTTTGGGTCTTTATTCTCTAGCTCTCCTTTCATTAAAATTGATCAGTGACAGTGGGAGTTGTTATCTTCGTATATCATAGGAACATAGAATTTCAGAATTGTAGGAATCTCAGAGATCTTCTAAACCAATTCTCTCATTTTTCTTTTGAAGAAATTGATGCCCAAAGAGGTTAAGTAATTTGAAAGGCAGCATGATTTTGTGGAAAATCTGCTGTACTTGTAGTCAGAAGAGATTTGGGTTCAAATGCCACTCCTAGCATTTGCCAGTTAGTGACAATAGACAAATTATTTAACCTCTTTGAGCTTGAGTTGTCTCATTTATGAAATAAGGATAATAATACCTGCCCTGCCTACCTCACAGGGTCATGCTGAGTGTTAAATGAGATAATGCATGTAAATTGCTTTCCTCACTTTAAAACCTATGTAAATGCCAGTTATTATTATTGAGCAAGGTCACAGAACTATGCTTAGGCAAAGAACACCTCGAGTTCCCTGAAATGTCTTTGACAATAAAATAGACAAGTTAAAACCATTATTATCTAGTTGAAAAACCAGTTACAGTAATGAAAAATTTATCAGAAAAGATTTTCTGATACTCTAACCACTCAACATTGTCACAGAAATAACCTTCAAATATTATTAAAATTTTATGTGAAACTAAATAAACTTAATAATCCACCTCACATTATTAAATCTTATAGGGATAATTACAGTATATTATAGAAATCTTGCAGAATGCTGGACATGGAGTCAGGAAGACCTGGGCTTAAATAATTTCTCTGACATTTATTTACTAGCTGTGTGACCTTGAGCATGTCACTTAAATCACTTTGTCTCAGATGCCTAACTCCCTAAGACTTACTAAATCATATATAGGTTATTTTTTTTTTAAAGCAATCGGGGTTAAGTACTTGGTCAAGGATACACAGCCAGTTATTTCTGGGTGTGGTGCTAAGTATCTGAGCCCGGATTTGATCCCCAAGTCATCCCGACACTGGAGCTAGTGCTCTTACTCGCTGAGCCACTTGGCCGCCCCCATATATAAGTTATTGTCTGCATTGGCAAAGGGTATTACCTTACCAATAGTAGCCATTCTAATACAATCATAAATTATTCTTATATTCAAATTTAGGTTATCAATTCAGACAATTAAGCTTTCTAAAAAGTAAAATTACTAAACCAATGAAATATTTTCCCCCACTTTTATCACTAGCATAGGAAAGTAACATTTATTTTTTGCCTAGCCTCCATCATTATCATTGCTTTATTTGAATGCAATATTCTATAGCTATGAAATAATGTCATCAGCAATTCCATAACTACCCTGAACATTTAGGGGCATTGTCCCCACAAGGAATGCCTGGACCACAATGAAGCATCCCATTCCCCTTTTGCTTCCTCTTGAAAGAGAAAGGATACACTAATAGTCCAAAATGTTCATAATATCCGCTCTTGGCTTAGTTCATAGATGAGCCAGAGGAATTCTGATTCCTCAAGACATTACTCAGCCCTCTATCATGCAATAGGTCTAATGAAGTTATGCTTGTAAAAACTTTCATTAACTTATAACCATCATGAAGTATCTGCCACAACATTCCCACCCCTTCATTAGTCTTTAGAAAAAAAGGGGGACTCATGCATTATTAAAATACCCTACTTGGGCCTTCCCAAACTCATTTAGAGGGTAAACCAAGCAATGTGGAAAAGAGGTTTAGAGAAATAATGGGGCTACAGTGGTTGTGTAGGTGATTTGACACCCTATGGGATTCTTATGCTTACCCACCCCTGCTTTCCATTTGGTCAAACATTATTTTTAAGTGGTAAAGATGTTTTTCTTTATAGAAAAATTCTGTTAAGACAAGGACTGTTATATTAGCTACCTTTTATGTTTCCTTAGAGCTTTTGCAAGTATTTTGTACATTTGTAGAGGAATTGAACAGAATAGAACAGACTAGAGGGAAATAGAACTTAAAGAAAGAGAATAGAATGATAGAGAATAAGTATGACAATAATGCTATATATTGGAATAGAATTCTAGGAGGAAGGGGTCTGACAATTTCTAAAAAATAGGATCTCCAAATTGGTTCCTTTGAAGAAGGTGAAGTTTCAAATTTGTGCCGGTGTGGGGAGCAGTTCTGGGGGTAGACTATAGGTTGTACAAGAATGTATTGTATGGATCACTTCAATACCTCAATCACTCATATTAACCTATTGTATCCCATGAGTGGTGTGCTGGCAAATGTTTAACTGCTGACTTAAAAGTACACACACACACACGTATTTCATATTTTAATCTCTACAATTAAAAATGTCTCTATCAAGTTCTTAAGTCTAGACATTTCACAAAACAATAAATCTATCCTTGATCTGTAACATTTGCTGATTTCCGAAGTATAATACACTTTAATAAAAGTCAGTTCTTGGGGAAGCTAGGGGGTGCAGTAAATAGAGGACCTCAGGAGGGCCTTTGTTCAAATCTAGCCTCAGACACTTAACACTTACTAACTGTGTGACCTTGAGCAAGTCACTTAATCCTAATTGCCCTGCCTTTCCCCATCCAAAAAGACAAGAAAACAAACATCAGTTCTCAATATAGTTCAAGTTTGCTCCAGCACCAGTGGATCCCATTACAAAATGCTCAGAAAGGAGAAAGAAGAAGGAAAGAAGAAAAGAGGAAGCCACCACCTCATGTACTGTTTGGATAGATTGTCAACAGGATCAAAAATACCAGGTATGGCATAATAATCATTTAAAACTAGAATGAATGGCTGTGTAATTTGACATTAATGAACTGTTTAGAAAACTATGACAGTAATTCAAAGGGGGAAAGGAAGTTGTATCCTCCACCCATAGTTGAGTCCAGTATGAGTAGTTTATGCAAAGGAAGCTTTTTTTTTCATGGACAAGTTAGTGCAGTGTGAATCCTTCTTTAGCTGTTTAGGTGTGGCCAATTCTTCATGACCCTGCATGAGATTTTCTTGGCAAAGATGGTGGAGTGTTTTGTCATTGCCTTCTCCAGTAGATTAAGGCAAACAGAGGTTAGATGACTTGCCCAGGGTCACACAGCTACTGAGTGTCTGAGTCAGATCAGAACTCAGATTTTCCTGACTCCAGGCCCAGTGCTCTGTTCACTGAGCCACCAAGCTGCTTCCTGAAGCATGCTTTCTGCGTTGCAGAATGTTGCAGATCAGTACACACAGAATTTCAATGTCTCCCATTAGTATTTATGGCATCCCATTATTAGAAACTTCCTGTATACAGACTTGGTCTTCTATATAGGATTTTATTGATTCATTATATATAAATTCTCAGAGTACAAAAATTAGAGGATTCCATAGCAACTATTTGGAGGGCTTTTTCCATATAACTATCATCTTTTTGTTTATGAAAAGTAAAAAGTGTTTACTTTTACTATTGTTTCTAGAAATGAGAGAGTACTTTAACACTAAAAGGCTTTTTCTTAGTGTCTCAGGAGACAAATTATATCTTAGCTTACATATGACAAGTCCCCAACTGGGCTATTGTTATTGTTTCAGATGCTAAGTCAATGCTGATTTCAAGAAATAAAATGTTGCTTCAGATACTCACATTACAAGACAACGTCAATGTAGATCTACATAAAAGGTAAAATAATTAGAGCTTATTGATATAGTATTTAAAGGCCTGAATCTTCATTTGAAAACCATGCAGAAATCTCATATTAATTTTCATGAATGGATTTAACTATTAAAAATGTATATGACCTAGATTTTAAAGATAATCCACATTATTGAATCTATTTTCTCCCTCTTTACTTCTATCAGTGTAATTTACTCAAATTTAAAAAAAGAATATTAGGAAAGATATAATTCTTATTTTTTCCACTAGATTATAAACAGTATTGGAAAAAAATTCACAACTTGGTACAATAATCTCCTCTCTCATTTGACTCAAACTTTTGACAGAGTCAAGCATATCTGTATTTTGAAAAGGTTAAACAGTTGGTACTGGTAGACAAGTTAGAGGCAAAATGAATGCCAAATCCTGTAGCTAGCAGTATGGGAAAATAATCAAAGAAAATAAAGGCCATTTGGACAAAGTAGCAAAATCTCTATCTATTCAGTTAAAAAATATAAGTTGCATACTTGAACACCTTCAAATATGCTAAGTGAATATTATTCATGATAACATAAAATGTACATCCATTTAGATATATGTAGAATAAATACTGTATTAAATATCACATGGTAGGATAAGCTTCACAAAAGTTTTCTGTGTTCTCCAGATTTTGAAGTTTTGTAGAAGATGAGATACAAAATGAGTTACTATTAGTTTGTTGTATGTTATTCAGTTAATCTATTGTTTCCTAATATAATTACTAGTTTAACGTCACTAAATGAAAATAGAAGCACTTCAAAGCATCCATGTCAGAGAGGAAGAAAGAAGATGGACCAAAAGAGATATGATGCCAGCTTATGATTCTGACACTTACTAATCATTTGTCTATTGCAAGAAATGCAATCTCTTTTGATGTCTTATTCTCTTCATTTGTAAAACAAGGATAATATCTATAGGATCTAACTTATAAGTTTGTTTTTGTGACTGAATGGGAAAATATGTTATAAATGCCCTCAAAGTATTTTGTAAATATCAGCTATCATCATATTCGTCATCAAACATCAGAATCATTATCACAACTATCATCTTCATCCTAATCATCAACAACTTCATCACCATCATCATCACTTGTTCACATATTTTTGGTGAAGTCCAGAAAGAAGCATTCCTGGGACAAATTCTGAGACAGTGACAATGACAATTTGAGATTGTAGCCCTGTGAGTCAATCAAATGTCTATGAACACCTCAATATGTTGTAAGGGAAAGCTAGTCTAACCTGCATGGGTGTTGAGGAGGACAAAGGATTAGGATATTAAGTCTATCAAACCTATTCTATTATAACAAAATTATTATATTAATATCTTTCTAATTATCTTTAGAATATGTAAATGCTAGAAATTATTAGGTTATTATTACTAACATTTACATAGTACCTACAATGTGCCAGCCACTGCTATGTGCTTTTACAAATATTTAATCCTCACAAAAATACAAGGTAAGTACTACTATTATCCACTTTTATGGTTAAAGAAACTGAGACAAACAGAGGTTAAGTGACTTGTCTAGGGTCACACAAATAATTTGTGTTATGAGATCGGAAAAGGGAGAGAGTACTATGCAAAGAAGTGATCAGAGAAGCCTTAATAGAGAAAATGGACCTTCAACAGACACTTGAAAGATGACCTTAATTTAGCACATGGAGATACTGAGAAACTTAGAAAAGATAATAACCAAAATTCATTTAAGTGGGAAAATGTAAGAAATATTAAGGTAGCTCAATTTGGTTAAAGGATTTGTATTGGAGAGTAAGGAGAAATAAGACTGGAAAGGTAATCTGGAGGAGCAATGTGAAGGGGCCTTGAGTGCCAAATAAAGGGGAATTATATTAAGAAAAAGGAATGCTCCTTGGTGGCAAAGATTATTTTCATTTTTGTCTTTGTACCCCAGTATCTGGCAAGGTATATGGCTTATAGCCTAAAAAATGTTTTTTTAAATTAAACTAAATTTTAAATTAAATTAAACTACGTAGCAGGCCACAAGAAGCCACTAAAAGATTTAAGATAAGGAAACAGTATCCAGGGAACTGGTTTTTCAAGACAAGTTCAGGAGAACGTAGGTAGAATAACTGGAAAAGCAGAATGGCTATGTATAAGGAACTTAGGAGACCATTGGTATAGTCTATTAATGAAAGTATAAGATTCTGTGGAAGGGTAATATTAAGACAAATATAAAAAGGGGGTGAATATAAGTGACGTTACAAAGGTAGAATTAAGAGTGTGTGGTTAGTAATTTCCATTGATTAAATAACACAACTACTTCCAAATATTATTTCTGTTTAATCAGAAAAATAAAGATTAACTTCTAAGTTTTTAAAAGTATTCTAATTGTATTTTAAAATTTTTGTAATATTCACAAAACAGAAATCATTTCATTTTTTTCTAAAAGTAGTATCATATAAAGGATATGCCAATGTCTCTACTTAAATAAAATAAGCTTGTTGAAGTAAAACATGTCTATTATTTCAATGAAATCATTACTGAAAAGATTGCAGAGTACTAATTGAGTGTAACTTTATGAATGGCAATATGCTAGATGGGGGACACAAAGAAATATGTCATTGTCTCTCATTCTCCAGGACCTTACAATATTAGGGAATGTTTATGAAGTTAGGGAGCAATGAAGGAGACATCCTACCAAATAGATGAATAGAGACCACATATATATTCTTTGATAGGATAGTCATAGAAGATTTAACTGTCTGAATACTTACTGAAGTTCCCTCCATGTGCCAAAAACAGAGCCAAAGATAAATTATTTAATGTCTCCAAGAAAATTCCATAGTTCTTCACAGCATGTAAGAAGAATTCTCTGACCATTAAGGAGAAACTGACTTTTGAACTGTGAAAGTTTCACCACAGATTTAGTGACATAGGAGTAGAAAATTAAGGTAGACTATTGGACTCTGTAGATTTGAGGAAAATATTTCCAATCTTATGGTGTCGTAGGGAAAATCTTTCGTGAGCAGTATAAATTTTAGAAGAATTTAAATGATTTTTGTGCAGTTTCTTCCTTGTTTATCTTGTCCTCAAGATTATCAACTCAACTTTAACTTAAAGGACTCATCTTTACTTATATTCATGGATTTGGAAGAGAGCCTCATATCTGCCTTTAGTTGCAATAATCTGAGTTTCACCTTTCCCATACTAAAAATCAAACAAAATAAAACAATAAAAACAAACAGACAAAAATCTAAGAGCATTGTTGCCTAAAGGACCTTTATTTTTCTCAGAGTATGAAGGTAGCAAGTGTGGAATATAATCAACTACGCAGCAACATCAACTGTGGTATACTGCTAAGGACAACAGATCATAACTGGATTTGAATTCTGGGTCTATAAATTTCAGCAAGTCCTTTCACCACTATATGCCACAATTTCATTATCTCTAAAATGGTAAAAATAATACCTGCACTTTGGAGGTTAGAATCAATAGCTCATTTTCAGAAGAAAAGACTGAGGCAAATAGGGTTAAGTGACTTTCCTAGGGTTACACAGGTAGTTAGTGTCTGAGACTAGACTGGAACTCAGGTTTTCTTGACTCCAGGCCAGGCACTGTCTCACTCTGTTGCCCCATTGTTATACAATATAAATCTTTATATTATATTACGTTACAGTATGTTATGTTATATATTATGTTATGGTATGTTATGCTATATTATATTATATTACATTATATTGTATGATATACCATGTCATATCATGTCATATTATATCACATTACACCATATTATGTATATCATATCATATTATATTGTGTACAATATAATATATATTATAGCATATTATAATATACATTATATTTGGGACAAATTAAGTTGGATGAAGGAGAATACTTTAAAGCAGAGATTAATCCAAAGAAGAAGTCAGGTATGGCAGCATAGAAATGTGAAGTGGGTAATGGGTAGGGGTGTCCCAGGTCCTTGAGGGAATGAGAAGGTTCATACATGGCATAGGCTGAGGTTGAGGAGAGCAACATCCCCTTCTTTTCTCCTGTCTTCCAATATCAGTGACAAAAGCAAGACTTCTTTGTCTATTGCAATTTATGGCTCTGATACACTATTGGTTTGAGTCTAAAATCTATATAACAACTTCATTTTAACAAATCAATAAATGCCTATTTCACAATAGCTATGTGCTGGGCATTCTATTGAAGAATACTCCAAAATTATGTACATTTAAAAACACACACGAAGTAATTACAAAGTGATTTTTTTCAGCACTGTCACCTGAGAGCATTATTGATGTCCCAACATAAGAAGTGATACTTGAGCCAAACACTGAAAAGAACTTGGAATTCCAAGAGTAAGCAAGGAGGAACACTGGAAGCATGAGCCATAATCTGTGGAAGATATCAAAGCAAGAGACAGAAAGTTGTTGTGTCAAGGGAATAGCAAGTGGGTCACTGAGTGGAATGTAAAGTGCAAAAGGAAAGAGATGATGAAATTACTTTAGATAGAGAGATTTGAGCCAGTACACGAAAGTCTTTGAATGTCAAGTAAAGAGTTTGCATTTCATCATATAGATAATTTAGAGCCCATAGGGATTTTTGAGAGTGGAATCAAAATGGATGTCTGTGCTTTAGGAATATAAATTCACTTATTTGGAAGAAGAAGAGAGAGTGGAGACAGGTAAAAACAATTAGAAGACTATTCTAGTAGTCCATGCAAAATAGGATAAAAACCTGACCTAGGAGAGTAGCTTTGTGAGTAAAGATAGATGTCAGAGATATTGTGGGGGTAGAATCACTAAGTGTTGGCAAATGATTCATTATGGGGAATGAAGAAAAGGGAACAATAGAGGCTAATTGCCAAGTTGTGAACCTGGTTGGAAGGAAATACAGGAACCAGAAACAATAGAAAAGATGTTTCCATTGAAGGGAGTTGGGGGGGGGGGTAGTAAGATAATAAGGTGCATTTTGTACATATTTCTTTTGAGGTGCCATCTAGGGCCAGAAAGACCCGTGGAGTGGAAAACAAAATGCATGAATCACTTGTGCATGTCTGTTGTGTGCTATGTAAATTTAATGAGAAAATGCATAGGAAATTGTATTCTCTGATTATTTAAGCAGTTTTTTTTACCCCAAAATGAGTTGTTTCCCACCGTGTCTGTATTAGTAGAACTATAAATCAACAAGGTCTCAGTAGAAACTTTTTTGATTTTATTGCAAAAACCTTTGTAGAGCCAAGTAGTTTTCATCTTAAGCATTGTGTGCATTTAAAGCACATGTTAAAAGAAAGGAGATAAAAGTTTTTCTCTAAGCACTTAAATGATGAATTTGTTGTTAAGAATCACAAGGAAAAATAATATTGGAGTGTTTTAAAGCAATTGCAGTGACTGTTAAATTTGAAAATTGTAGGATAAGCTTTAAATTTTTATTTATCAAATGTGAAATATAGGTATGCCTATAACTATACTGTTGGTTCTGTGAATGAACATATATTTGTAATTAAATGAGTTTAACTAGAAGTATTAAGGTTTTGATATGTTTCAAAAATGTGTTTGAAAATCAGTCTGTTTAGAAATTTTGTTTTATTTGATATTTTAAAATTTAATTTTCATACTTTTATTACTCTTAATTTAAATCCAAATTTGTTCCGTGGATCCATTGGGAGAACAAATGTTAACTGTTAGGATAATGACTTCATTCATATTTTTGTAATGACATCACTCTTTCATTGTTTTGTAGTTGATTATATTTATTTATTTTTTAAAAGCAAGTACTGTTTAAAGGGGCAGCTAGGTGGCACAGTGAATAGAGCACTGGCCTTAGAGTCAGGAGGACCTGAGTTCAAATTTGGCCTCAGACACTTAACACAAAAATTAGCCGTGTGACCTTAGACAAGTCACTTAACCCCAAATGCCCTCCAAAAAGCAAAAAACAAAACAAAACTAAACACACAAAAAAGTACTGTTTAAGCTTTATTTCTATTCTATAAACAATTTTACTATTCAAATAAAAATGTTCGGGAGGCAGTTATTGATGTGGGACTGAAGCTCAGCTAAAAGATGAAGGGTGAGTATGCATGTTTTGGAATAATGTGTATGAAGACGATAATTGAACCCAAAGGAGTTGATGAGATCCACAAGAGGGCTAGAGTGTAGAGAAAGACAAGAATCAGGCCTAGGGCAAAGTCCTTGGATTACATGTACTCATTGATAGGACATGGATAAAGATCCCTCAAAGGAGACTGAGGGAGAAGAGGAGAAGTCTTAGAGAGTTGTATCTTATGACTTTATATTTCTTTTTATAGTCATACCACATGATAGTTATTTCATAATTTGACTCTAAGATTTGGGACAAGATCTGCCAATAATTAGGGCAGAATTTTCTAAGTTCTAATCAAAGATGTATTTTCTGAAACAATAGAGAAAAAACAATAGCATCCTGATATTTCACTCTTTCCCTCTCTTATGAGTTATTTTTATTGTAAATGTTAATTAATACTTTTTAGGTAGAAATCATACAAAATTTAAAGCATATGTATGTATATATGTATATGTCACAAATACTTGGGGGGAAAGTAAATAACTGGCTTCTTTTTGGATAAACACTGTCATGTTTCACTCACTTTCAGCAAAGTCATACTTTCATCCTTCAAGGCTTGGAATTTATTTTTGTGACACAGTAAATTGATTTTACTTTCACACTAATTACAATGCAAATTGAGACTAATGGTTTATAGTTCAGATCATAGACTTTGAGTTATATCAGAAGTTTAATTAGTATTATGATATGTTTTATTTTACTATATGGTGGGCTTAATTGTCTTATCTATTTTTCTAGTTGATGGAGATTATGATTAAATGATGAAATAGATATTTGGGGAAGGAGTAGAAGCAAAGAGAAAGATCAATCAGTCCATCAACAGACATTTGTTTAGTGCTTATTCAAAGTCTGTCATTGTGTTAGCTACTGGCATAAAAGTGAAACCAATCCTCCCCTTGAGCAGTTTATCAAGAGGGATGACATGCAACATATATGTACATATACACACATATTCAAATGTACAAATAAATATGATTTAATTTTAAATTTCAGAGCATATGTTATAAATCTGCTTTAAGATATAAGCCATGTGAGCAGAGTCCCACTATATGAATCCTGACTCATACTCCCATATAAGTTTCTGGTTCCCAATCAACCAACCAACCAATCAACGAAGAAAATATAGTTGTTGGGTTGTTTTTCCTATATCAAAATGGGAAGATGTGTGAGATTTCTCTTTTTTTCCCATGCCACTAAAAATTAGTTCATAATTGCTGATATTTCGTAACTGCAGTTTTACAACTTTCTCTGAACTTATATTTTAAGTTACTTGAATCCTTTGTAACAAAAACAACAAATTGACTCACAATACAACTGAAATCCTTAAGCTATATTATCAGACGTAATTATAGTTATGTGAAGCACAAATGATTAAATAACATTGTCTTGTTTTTTTGTCTTTACTCTTATCTCTAACTTTTATTAACAGAATGAAATTAACAATAAATAGACAAGAATAGTTTGAACATATAAACATACTAGTTGACTATTCTGTTTAATTGGTTTTGGTTATCAGAATTCTATTTTTCTTTCTTTATATTTGGGTATTAAGCATTCCAGTTAAATTTGAATTAAAATTACTTTTAGGAAGAAATATTCACTAAAAGACTGGAATATTTTCATTTATTTCAGTTCAAAATGTCCAACTTTGAAGAAAGTTACAAACATTGGAGGCTGAAGTATAAAGTAGGCATTTTGGTGACATTTCACTGCCCTTTACTAAAATGTTATTGGAAAAGGATTCCTAGGGAATATATGCTGCTAAATAATCAAAAGACACAAATTACATAGTCAATTCCTCATCTTACATCATTAAAATAATGAGAAATGGAAAAGGATGATGATTTAAGCTTCCCCCCCCCCAATTAGGACAAGTAAGAGTATATGATTTTAGTCTAAGTTAAAACTGTAGGAGGAAATTCTGTATTCTGATGTCTTTAAATAGCTACTGTTAGTGCAGTTCATCATTGCAATGATACTCTCAACATCATAAAATATAGGAAATAAGTAAATATGTTCACTGGTAAAAAGATATTTTACTTTTATTCATCGTAGGACTAATATTTAAAGTGCACAGACTTACAGGTATTTTGATTGTACAATGTTTATTTACATTTTTAATACATAAATGCTTCATGAAAGTAAAATGTGTAAATATAAAATTGAAATATGTGTACATATAAATAATAGGTATTGAGAAGATGAAAGAGAAAATAAAATATTGCATACTATCAACAGTATGTATAGTAGAAACAGAATCACTTCTCCAAAAAAAAAATATTCAACCTTCCTAGATAGAAAGAAATATTCTTTTCTATTTCTCTTCCTACAAGAATGATGCTTTTGGAGGCAGTTTTATTGTTGCTTGTCCTTCATTACTGAATAGGACCAATGACATCAGGAAGGCGTTGTCATGACTTGCAAGTGAATTGGATTTAAGTGAGGCAGGACTGTGCAAAGTCAACAACCTCACTCCTCCAGAGCAATCTGGGTTCAGTGGTAAGATATAGATCAGGACAACTGGAGATGGCCCCAGATGCAGTGGGAGACCTTGACCTTTTTAAGCTAAGCTTTTTCCCAGGTCTGTTTGTCTTTGCCTCACGATGTCCATTCAGTAACTAAGGCTAGGTAAGAAATCAGGCAAAGAATGGCTTCTTTTACCTACTCAAAGAAAACAAAAAATTAGTATGGGTAAGGAAGGCCTCAGGGTTTCTCAAAATATAAACAGTTGTTATTTACACTCACTATGAGCCTTCAGAACACAAACAATGACCAAGTGGGACTTGTCCTGGGAAGTATTATTGGCCAATCAATGAGAGCCAGAGTGATTTGGGTTTAGTGCATGGTTATTAAAAAGAAATCTAACTCATGAACCCCCCAGATATCTTACAAAATTACAGCAATCAAAATTTATATTCCTTTGGGCAGAGCACCCACAGGTAAGGGTATGATTCCTTATGTGGACAGAAGAAGAAAAAGGAGGGAGAGCAGGAAAGGAGAGAAAGGAAGGAAAAAAGAAGGGAAGGAAGGAAGGAAGGAAGGAAGGAAGGAAGGAAGGAAGGAAGGAAGGAAGGAAGG
>NW_027187278.1:1775648-1791494 GCF_028583685.1 Petaurus breviceps papuanus | reverse complement strand
AGGAAGGAAGGAAGGAAGGAAGGAAGGAAGGAAGGAAGGAAGGAAGGAAGGAGTATTGCCCAACTGGAACTGGCCAGATGGGTTCCCAATGGGTCAGCTACTACTACTCACAGATTATTGTTTGTCCTTCATTCTCAATGACATCAGGAAGATAATGGCATGACTTGCAAGTGAATTGGATTTAAGTGAGGCAGAGCTGTGCAAAGTCACAACCCTAACTCTCTCCTCTGGAGCCATCTGGGTCCAGTGGCAAGATATAGATGGGGACAACTGAAGATATCCCCCAGGTTCTACTTTAACTGTGAAGATAAGACATTTTCTATGTAGAGCTGAACATCAGGATATTTGTTTAATATGAATTGTGGCATAGCAAAAATTGTTGTTGTAGGCTGCAACACTACTCATATAGTACCTGGAACATAGTAGATACAACCCTAGTCTATTAAACTGTGGTATGTGGAGTCTATGACAGAGTTTACTATAATAAACTATTAACCTGATTGTCATGCAATACTCCATGAAGGTTATGTATATCTTATTTCTTCATGGACCCTAAAGTGTTTGACCCACTCATTATTAGCGGGTTAGGGAAAAAATATTTGCTATTGTATGTAACATATGCTAAATAATTTTTTGCTCTTTGACACCTAGAGTCTAGAAAAGAACTCTGCCAGGGAAAAAAAAGCTTAAGACACCCAATTCAGCAATCTAAGCATACAGAAAGAAGGAGAGGGAAAAAAGTGTTTCTTCCTGATTGGTTCCAGATTGTAATTCCCCCAATGATATAAAATCCTGGAAAATGGAGAATAAGATGATTGTAGGACTGCCACCAAAAATTTTTGTTTTCCGACAGGTAGACTAATTAAAACTGGAAATAAGAATTAAACTGAAAAATGCATAGAGACAAAATAAGTGGAAGGAACCATTTCAGCTTCAACTTTATGGTAAAGGTATCAAATAGTGTACAGTAAACAGGTATCTTTGAATTCTATGAGTTTGAAATGGATTGTATCCCCCCAAAATAAGTTTCTTTACCCAACTACAACACACTAGGGTGATATGGAGAGATATAGTTCAAAAGCTAAGTATTTGTGAATTTACTGTGATGCCTAATTTCTATCTGGTTGAGTTTGACTCCTATCCTTAAGAACCAATATGCAACTTAGAGATCTAAAATCTGACCAGTTAGTTAATTAATTAATAGAAATAACTTAGTGTGGCTAACTCATGATCATTATTCAGAGCAGGAAGTTTTTATGTCCTGCCTTGTTTTGGACTAGGGTGTGTGGAGGGACATGTGTACATGTGTGTGTGCGTTCAGAAAAGCTTCCTCTCTTTCTTGGTCCAGGCATCTCAATAGGTTGCCCATTTTAATTGATTACCCTTTTGATATCTTATATCAATCCCAAGGGAATACAGAATCTTGTCTATTCATATAGCATTTTGGTCTCTTGTATGTATTAGAGTGGTAGAGTGGTGGGAAATGGAGAGGAGGTGATATAGAGATAGTCTTTTTCCTAGAGATAGTCAGATCATTGAAAGTTAGGAAAAATTTAATCTTAGTTTGGTTATTATTTCCAAAGTTCTAGGCATTAGAAGGAAGAAAATAGTTCAGTGTCTTTCTCTCTGGGTCCTTAGTAACTTGAAAGTTATTTCAAAATCGTTAGATAAGCTAATCTATGTTATCAGGGTAGAAAATTCAATTTTGTAGTTAAGGGTGTACTATTTTTTTTAAAGCACCTAATAGAATTACTTGAAACCAGCTAGGACAGAGAGAATGGTTCAGATAAAGGATATACAAGAAAGTCCAGAAAACTAGAATCATGAGTATCACAAGGAGGGCAAAAGGTGGGAAGCTCAGTGTGAAGTCTTTTTGGAAATACAGGCAAGGAAGAGCAGTTATCATTCAGGAAGTTGAGGAAAAGACAAAATTCCTCTCAAGATCCATGGCAAGGAGGTGGAGAACCTGCTATTAAAAGAAGAGTATGAGAAGAGAATGCTAGGCAGGGCCCAAGACACCCCGAATCACAGACATCAGTGAAGTATATTTCTATATCATATGAATGTATGTATGGACATATATAGTGTGTGTGCACGTATGGTGCTACTACTAACAGGAAGAGTACATTTCAAAGTCACCAGACCCCAAAGTTCATTTTATAAGCATCCTACCAAAACCCTTTCCTCTTTTTAACTTCAATATTTCTCTCAGTGGCGTTGTCATTCACTCAATTTCTCCTATTTAAAATTGTAGACTCAGGACCTTTGATTCTTTTCTCTACCATAATCTTGGTGATTCCACCTCCATACATCTCACTTCTGCCCCCTCCTTTCTATTCCAACTGTACTTCCACCTACCAAAATCCTCCCTCTTCTTCACTCCCCAGTACAGTTCTACCTCCTCTGTGAATTCATAATTAATGTTCTTCAATAGCATGTGACTTCTCTGACACTCTTTAACTATCTTTGGGCACTTACCATCATAGTCCACCATATGGCATTGTTATTTGTAATAGTACATTTGTTTTAAGAAATAGTATGTCTTAGTGGATAGAGAAGTTATCTTTAAATCAGAAAAACTTGGGTCCTTGCTCTTACCCCAACAGGTCACTTAAGTTCTAATGCCACTAGGCAATTGATTAAGACTCCAAGTTGCAGAAAAGATAACAATTTGCCTTGGTAGAGGGAGTTCCCAGCCTACTGGCAGCTCTCTACATGGATAAAATTTAAGTTCTAGTCCTTCTCTTCCCTCCTATTGCCCAGCTGGAAATTGATAATTGACTAAATAAAATTTTAAGGCAGAGATAAATTAGAAGTTCATGAAAATCAAACTTGTTTTACATCTCAATCAGTCAATCAGTATGAATTTAGTAAGCACCTACAAGGAACCAAGCATTTTAGTAGACAAGGAAGAGCAGCTCACATTTCTGTAATTTATGTCATTTTGCCCTTCATGAAGTTCTTTCTTCACAAAAACACTTTGAGAGAGCAGTCCGGAACTATTCCCAAAGAGCTATAAAAAAGTGCACACCCTTTAACCCAGTAATACTACTTCAAGGTCTGTATCCCAAAGAGATCATAGAAGAGGGAAAAGGACCCATATGTACAAAAAGTATTTATGGCAGCTCTTTTTGTGAGAGCAAAGAATTGAAAATCAAGGGGATGCCCATCAATTGGGGAATGGCTAAACAAGTTGTGTTATATGAATGTAATGGAACACTATTGTTCTATAAGAAATGAGGAACAGATGGGCTTTATCATAACCTGGGGAGATGTATATAGACTGATGCTGAGTGAGGAGAGCAGAACCAGGAGAACTTTGTACACAATTACAGATACATTGTATCGGTGATGACTAACTTTGCTAGACTGGGCTCCTCTCAGCAATGCAAAGTTAGAAGACAACTCCAAAAGACTCATAATGGAAAGGGCTATCCACATTCAGGGAAAGAACTACAGAGTCTGAATGCAGATTGAAGCAGGCTGCTTTCTCTTTCTCTTTTGTGTTTTGTTTTATTTCGTTCCTTCTTATTCCTTGTTCATTCCATTGGTTATAATCTTTTACAACTTGACTAATTTTAATGCAAAGGTATTTGTAGAACCTATATCTGATTGCATGCCCACCATGGTGGGGTGATTGGGGAGGAGAGGAAAGGGGAGAAAATTTGGAACTTAAGGGATTGTGGAACTGAAAGTTGTAAACTAAAAATAAATAATTAATCTTAAAAAAAATAAAATCCCCCCCCCCCAAAAAAAACCAATAACACGTTCAGGGAAGTAGGACTGGTAGAATCATCTTTGTATCATAGGTAAAGAAATTGAGTACCTGAGAGATATTATGATTTGAGAAAAAATGGTTGACACAATGGGGCAGTGAAGAGGTCAGGCCTCCTGATTTCAAACCAAGTAAGTATATTTTCTTTTATATTTCACTTCTCTCCCCCCTTCCTCGATTACTTAAAATTGAAGTTTCGCCATTATTTGCCTATAGATAGAGAAAAATATTTGTTTAGACAGGCTCAAGTGATGTGCAAGTAAGCATTGTTTTGGGGTAGCACTTGTTTGGACGTGGCTATTTCATCTTTGGCACAGAAGAAGACAAAGTCAACTGCTCATTTTATTTCAGAACTGGAGCTTATCATGGCATTATACTTTTTTTAAAAAAGAATTGTTTTTTTACCCCTCCTGTCTACCTAACAAGCCTACCAGCCTTATTCGGACCTGCATCTTTTCTCACCTAAATTGCTTTGTCTATCTAGGTAAGTAGCAAAATGTCCCAAATGGTTGTTCTCATCTTCAGGCTCTCCCCTCTCTAATCCCCATATCTTCCTAAAGTATCTCTCTCACTACATTCACCTCCACTTGAAAACCTTCAGTGATTATGTTGCCAGAATAAAGGTTAAAGCCCCTATATCATTTAATGTTATCATTTGGCCCTAATTGACTTTGTCATATGATAATCTTCATGTACACCCTGAGCTTGCTTTAGTTGAATGAGCAGGGTCCCACCTTCTGATCCAGCCACTCTCCCTGTTCATACCTTTGTTTGTTTGTTTTTTAATGCCAAACCCATTCTTGAAATCCCCCCAATGCACCTCTGTCTGTGGTAGGCCTTTCCTTCCTTCCACCTCTGGCACTCTCACCTACATGAAATTTATTCTCTCCCAAGAGAAAAGATTCCCTTCCTCCTCAAATAGAGTATTATATTTTGCTTGACCTACCTTTCTTTTTTTAATTATTTATTTTTAAATTTTCAACATGCATTTCCACAAGCTTGTGAGTTACAATTTTTCTCCCCATCTTTCCCCTACCCCCACCCCAAAATAGCAAGCCTACTGAATACCACATCCTCCAATCTGTTCTTTCTTATATCCTCCCCCATAACCTTCCTAACTTTCTAGTAGGGCAAGATGGGTTTCTATACCCCAGTACCTGTATATCTTCTTTCCCAGTTGCATGTAAATTTTTTTTAAACATTTGTTTTAAAAACTTTGAGTTCCAGAATTTTTTCTCCTTCTTCCCTCCTCACCCACACCCACTGGGAAGATAAGCAATTCAATAAATATAGATTGCACAAGTGTAGTTACCCAAAACACTTACATAGTAGTTATATTGTGAAAGGCTAACTATACCGTGTTTTCCCGATAATGACACTGTCTTATTATTTTTTTTGGACAGAAAAACACCAGAGGGCTTATTTTCAGGGGAGGGCTTATTTTAATGAACATTGACAGCAATTTTAATAAACAGGTAAATGTGAACAAAAAAATGTACCTTTATTCAATAAGCAAATCACTGGGGAAGAAGAGGATGACACGCTCACTGCTGCAGCTCTGATTGGATGCAGCTCGGAGCGCAGTGTGCGTTTCCCGGGGGGAGGGGGGGGCGGTGCATACAGAGGGTACCGTAATGTAGTGTAGCACAGGGGATAACCTTCACTACAGTAGCAATCTCAATAGGGCTTATTTTCAGGGGAGGGCTTATTTTAGAGGAATCTTACACAGTAAGGGGAGGGCTTATTTTCGGGATAGGTCTTATTATCGGGGAAACACAGTATTTCTCTCCATCCTATTCCACCTGCCACTTATTCTCTTTTCTACTTTGGCCCTGTCTCTTTTCAAAAGTGTTTGACTACCCTCTGCCCCAATCTGCCCTCCCTTCTATCATCCCCACTCTTATACCCTACCCCTCTATTTTCCTGTAGGGTAAAATACCCAATTGAGTGTGTATGTTATTCCCTCCTTAAGCCACATTCAATGAGATTAAGGTTGACCCATTGCCTTTCACCTTCCTGCTCTTCCCCTCCATTGTAACAGTTTTCTCTTGCCTTTTTTTATATGAAAAAGTTTACACTAATCTATCTCTCCTTTTCTCCTTCTCCCAATAATTCCTCTCTCACCTCTTAATTTTATTTTTTAAATATAATCCCTTCATATTCAATTGATCCTGTGCCCTCTGTTTATGTCGACATGTACACACACTCATATATGCATTTTACACATATACACCCTCCTGTACATACATAAATACATATATATATATATGTGTATATATATATATATATATATATATATATACACATATATATTCCCTTCAACTATCCTCATATTGAAAAGTCTCTTAAGTTAGAACTATCATTTTTCCAGGTAGGAATGTAAATTGTTCAACTTTAATAAGTTCCTTATGATTTCTTTTTCCTGTTTACCTTCTCATGCTTTTCTTGCCTCTAGTATTTGAAAGTCAAATTTTCTGTTCAGCTTATTTATTTTTCATCAAGAATGCTTGAAAGTCTTCTATTTCATTGAATATCCATATTTTCCCTGAAGCATTTTACTCAGTTTTGCTGGGTATTTAATTCTTGTTTAAATGTTATTTCCTTTGACTTCTGGCATATCATATTCCAAGCCCTTCAGTCTCTTAATGTAGAAGCTGCTAGATCTTGCATTATCCTGATTGCGTTTCCACAATACTCAAATTGTTTCTTCCTGGATCCTTGTAATATTTCCTCCTTGATATGGGAACTCTTGAATTTGGCTATAATATACCTAGGAGTTTTCATTTTGGTATCTTTTTCAAGAGGTGAACAATGAATTCTTTCAATTTCTATTTTTCCCTCTAGTTCTAGAATATCAGGGTAATTTTCTTTGAGAATTTCTGGAAATATAGTGTTTAGGCTCTTTTTTCATTATGGTTTCAGGTAGTCCAATAATTTTTAAATGAACCCTCCTGGATCTATTTCCAAGGTCAGTGGTTTTTCCAATGAGATATTTCACATTGCCATCTAATTTTTCATTTGTTTGCATCTGTTTAATAGTATCTTGATTTCTCATAAAGTCATTAGCTTCCATTTGCTCCAATCTAATTCTGAAGGAATTATTCTTTTCAGTAAGCTTTTGAAATTATTTTCCATCTGGCAAATTTGGCTTTTTAAGGCATTCTTCTCCTGACTGGCTTTTTGAGCCTCTTTTGCCATTTGAGTTAGTCTATTTTTTAAGATTATTTTCTTCAGTGTATTTTTGAGTCTCCTTTAGCAGGCTGTTGACTTGATTTTCATTATTTTCTTGCCTCATTCTCATTTCTCTTTCCAATTTTTCCTCCACTTTTCTTACTTGATTTTCAAAATCATTCTTGAGCTCCTTCATGGCCTATAACCAGTTCATATTTTTCTTGGATGCTTTTGATGCGTGAGTTCTGACTTAACTCTCTTCCACTCCATACCTTGATCCTTTTTGTCCCCCCAAAAAGAATCTATGGTTTGATTATGTTTCCTGGGCTTGCTCATCTTGCCAGTCAATTACTTGATTTTTGAGTGTTTTGCCATGGTAGAACTCTGCTTCCAGAATGGAGAGAGCTTTGTCCTCAATTGGTGAGGTTTTCAGAGCTGCTGGAGCTATTTGCTGGGTGCTTTCTTTACAGATACCAGAAGCTCTGGCTCCCTGGTCACACAACCCAGGACCACCACCCAAGCTCATGAACCAGATCCAAGCAGATGAAAGCAAGAGCATTTATGCTCTGAAGGGTCACTTGGGCCCCCTGCAATCTGTAAGCCAGGAGCTCCTGATACAGCCAGGCAATGGCAGCTTCACAACCACCACACTTCTGCTGCTTCTTGCTCCAGGGGAAGGGGCCAGATCACACTCTTGGTCCCCCTAGTCACACAAAGTTCCACACTAATCTTTTACTTTCTTTTTGGCATTTATGGGTTGATAATTCTGTTAACCACCACAGTTGCTGGTGATTCTCTCTCCAGAAGTCTGCTCCAGGCCTGCCATTGGTCTGGGTTGGCCTGGTGCTAGGAATCACGAAGCTCACATGGGGCTGTGCTCAGCTCCCAGCCTAGAGTGATAGACACTTCCTGTTGGTCTGCTGGGCATTTTTTTTTCAGTAGGACCCTTGTTTCTCTTTCTCTCTTTGTGTTATGTAGCTCTAAAGTTTGTTTAGAATCATTTTTTACATGTATTAGAAGTGATTGAAGCAGAGCCCACACTTGTATTTCTACTCTGCCATTTTGACTCTGGCCCTGCTTCTCTTTCTTCTTGTATTTGAAAGTCAAATTTTCTTTTCAGCTCAGGTTTTTTCATCAAGAATGATTATGAGATCCTCTATTTCATTGAAATACCATATTTTCCCCTCTAGCATTATACTCAGTTTTGCTGGGTAGGTGATTCTTGGTTTTAGTACTAGCTCCTTTGACCTCTGGAATATCATATTATAAGCCCTTTGATCCCTTAATGTAGAAGCTTCTAGGTCTTGTGTTATCCTGATTGTGTTTCCATAATACTCAAATTGTTTCTTCCTGGCTGCTTGCCGTATTTTCTCCTTGATCTGGGAACTGTGGAATTTGGCTATAATATTCCTAGGAGTTTCTTTTTGGGATCTTTTTTGTTTTTGTTTTGTTTTTGCTTTTTGGAGGGCAATTGAGATTAAGTGACTTGCCCAAATTCATACAGCTACTAAGTGTGTTAAGTGTATGAGGCCAGATTTGAACTCAGGTCGTACTGACTCCAGGGCCGGTGCTCTATTCACTGAGCCACATAACTGCCCCTTGGGATCTTTTTTCAAGATGTGAACAGCAAATTCTTTTGTAGCAGCAAGCACCCCAAGCATCCTCAGGGTTTGCTGCCAACACTGGTTCTTAGATCTGCTTTGATAAAGGAAAGCAACTCAAAATGGGTTAACAAGCTTACTTTAATCAGTCAGACATATATCGTTTACCTAGTTCATGGGAAAAAGGTCAGCACCCCGAACTTCAAAGTATACAGGAAGAATTATCAAGACAGAAACAGATCAAATAGACAGCTTTCCAAACTGTCCAACCATTACATCCATACCCAATCAACATCTGGGTTTTTCAAAGCTGGGGGGCTCTGGACAACGGCTTCCCAGAATCCACATCAAATCACAGAACACTTCTCAAAGTGAGCCCCAAAACAAAGCCTCAAATCAGGGTTTATATACCCTTCTCCTGGCTCAGAGAATGTAACAACCTTATTGACCCACTGGCCAATCAAGAAGTATCTACTGAAAAACAAGCCTCCCACCCCAGGCTCCAGGTGCACTTTAGCCTAGGGGCAGGGAAGATCTTAAAAATTTACATTCCCATTACATCTTTCAATTTCTATTTTTCCCTCTGGTTCTTGAATATCTGGGCAATATTCCTTGAGAATTTCTTGAAAGATGATGTCTAGGCTCTTTTTTTGACCATGGCTTACAGGTAGTCCAATAATTTTTAGGTGAGCTCTCCTGGATCTATTTTTTTTTTTTTTGGTCAGTGGTTTTTCCAATGAGATATTTCATGTTGCCTTTTAGTTTTTAAATTTTTTTTGGATCTGTTTTATAGTATCTTGATTTCTCATAAAGTCATTAGCTTCCAATTGCTCCAATCTAATTTTGAAGGAGTTATTTTCAGTGAGTTTTTGAAATTCCTTTTCTGACTGGCAAATACGTCTTTTTAAGGCATTCTTCTCCTCATTGGCTTTTTGGGACTCTTTTGCCATTTGAGTTAGTCTATTTTTAAGATGTTATTTTCTTAAGTGTTTTTTTGAGTTTCCTTTAGCAGGCTGTTGACTTGCTTTTCATGCATTTTTTGCTTTTCATGCATTCATGCTTTTCTTGCATCATTCTCATTTTTCTTCCCAATTTTTCCTCCACTTCTCTTACTTGATTTTAAAAATCCTTCTTGAGCTCCTCTATGACCTGTTAGCAATTCATATTTTTCTTGGATGCTTTTGATGCAGGATCTCTGACTTCACTGTCTTCTTCCTGCTCCATGTCTTGATCCTTTTCGTCCCCAAACAAGAATTCTGTGGTCTGTTTGTGCTGCTATTGCCTACTCCAGTTACCAGCAAATTCCTTGACCTTTAAGCTCCTTGCCATGGTAGAACTCTGCTTCCAGAATGGAGAGAGCTATGTCCCAAATCACTGGGGTTTTTGCAGCTGCTGGAGCTATTATTTGGGTGCTTTCTCTACAGAGACCACAAGCTCTGGATCACTGAACACACACTCCAGGGCTACCCCCCAAGAGGAAGATTCACATCCAAGTGGGTTAAAGCAAGAGAGATTAGCCTCTGAATGATCACTTGGTTCCCCTACAGTCTGCAAGCCAGGAGCTCTGGAAGCAGCCACATGACAGTGGCTGCACAGCTGCCGGGCCTCTGCTGCTTCTCACCCTGGGGGCAGGGGCCAGACTGTCCTGTTGCAACAGAGTTCCACATTGTTCTTTTACTTTGTCTTTGTCATTTATGGGTTAAAAAGTCTGGAAACCCCCACAGCTGCTGGTGGTTTGCTCTCTTGAAGTCTGTTCTGGCTGCTGCTGGTTGGAGCCCCCCTGAGGGGAAGAATCACGCAGCTCTAGCTAGACTGAGCTCGGCTCCCAGCGTGCTGTGATAGACCTTTTCTGTCTGCCTGCCGGGCTTCCTTCTGTGGGAGATTTGTTTCACTCTATTGCTTTGTGGGTTCTGTAGCTCTAAAGTTTGTTTAGAGTAACTTTTTACATGTATCGGAATTGATTGGAGCAGGAGTCCATGCCAAGTTTGTGCTTCTACTCTGTTATGTTGGCTCCACCCCCAGAGTTTTGTGTTCTAAGTTGCACAATAAACCTTTAGTCAGTCTGTCATCATTTAAAACATCTAGCATAGTGCCTAAAATAATTCCCAGACATTTGATGGCATGACTATACAGTGAGTGGTGTCAAAAAATTATGCTATCAAAAAGATCCCTAAAGAGCTGTCATTCAGGGCAGCTAGATGGTGCAGTGAATAGAGCACTGGCCCTGGAGTCAGGAGGGCCTGAGTTCAAATCTGGCCTCAGATACTTAACACAAAAATTAGCCGTGTGACCTTGGGCAAGTCACTTAACCCCAATTGCCCTCAAAAGGAAAAAAAAATAGAGCTGTCATTGGCTTAAATGATCACTAGCTCAATGCGCAGCCAGCTCATGCAGTTTTTTCATTTGTGGTTAATTTCAGAGAAGCTGATTATCAGTAATATGAAAGAGGAAAATGCAATTGAGAAGCTTGCTGTAAGGTCATGCATCTGAAACCCATCTCTACAGAACCACAGTGGGGGTTGTATGGTTCAGTGACATGAAGCATAGATACCTTTCCAGTTCTTGAGAATGTCAAGATTAATGGAGAGATTGCTAACACTGGTAGTGGTGGCAGCAGAGGTAGAGGAAGGTATGACAAGGCCAGCATTTTCCTGATACAACTTCTTTCAGCTTCACCTTTCCTGACACAGCTTCTTTGTCTGTGGTCAGTAAAGTTCCCAGTTTGATGTAGTTTGGGACCCTTAGACTGGGCGAGTGCGTAAGTGGAATATTTTGATGGCATACCAACCAGACCAAGTTTTGAGGTGGAGACAAGGGCAAGGGGGGGTGGGGAATGTAAAGAAGTTAGGCACTGCTATATCCTTGTAGACATTTGCTCTGTTATGGCAAAGCAAACCTCCTTCTTTGTTAAATATTCAATGACTTGTGAATGCCTCATTTGTCTTAACATAAAACTTGAAGTAAGAGAATTCTGGCTTTAGAGCCATACCTAAAACATTGGAAAGAACACAAAATGTTCAAGAAATTATGGACAAGAGATTGTAAAAGATATGGCTAATTCTGAGCCATGCCAGAATTTAAGTAAATGCAAATAATTTTGAGTAAAATGTAACTTAACATAGTAATAAAACCTAATGCCCTAATACTAATTCTAACCTTAAGAACTTATCTCACACTCTAATATTATGACCTCAGCTTATTCCTTAACATAAACCTTAACCATCCTTATTACAAGCCTGTTGGCAAGAAAGCACTTTCATCTTATTTTAAAAGCCCAACCCTCCTATACTTTTTGCTGGTAGACTAAAAATAAATGAATAGCAATTAATATACTTTGGTAGAGCAATGTGCTTTGGGAGAATGATTTTGAAGACAGTATTTTCTTCCCTTTAAAATGTAAAAGCAAAAACCAACCTCAGGCGAGTCATTATGTTGGCACTGGCAATGAAGTCTATGAAAAGAATTCCACCTTTGCTTTTTTTTCACTAAAAGAATACTAAGGAGATCAAAGTGAAGGGATTAAAAGGGCATTTTTTTCTATGCAATAACAGAAGCAAAAGTTCACTTCTATTCACCAATATTTGAGGACAAAACATGCAATAGAAATATTGCTTCTAACTTTAGCCAACATAGTAACAGAATGCCTACAATATTTAAGGTCAATGCATTGTACCACCAAGTATTGAAATTCAAGGAGCACAAACACTGAAGGGTTATTCATTTTCTGTTATGGCCTTTATGTATTCTCTTTTCTTGTATGCCTCCAACAGCCGTTGCTCTATGTGAGTCATTGTTATGTCTCCAACCAAACACTCAAGTCTCTCCTTGGACTGTAATCATCTTGGATCTTTTTCAAATAATCAACAATGGCTCACAACAGAAATGGTATCCAGGTTCAAGTGGTTACTGTACGACACGTAAGTTATGAATATGATTACATAGGGATATAACACATTTTAATAGTTTGACAATTACATCAATTCTTTCCTAAATGAATGGCTTATAGATTTTTTTTAACATTGTTGTCATTTCCCAGTGATGCTGTCTGTTATCCTTCCTCGCCCACCTCAGATGAAAATTTCTTTTGTAACAATAAAGAACAGTTAAGCAAAACAAACCAACACATTTCCCATGCCTGACAACATATTATATACTGTACTCAGCATCGTATTTTATGAAGAGAAGAAATGTATGTTTTACTTTCAGTCTAGTCTTGAGCTTCATTAAGAAAGCATAATTTGAAAAATGAGACAACAGCTCTGATATACTCTCACAAATGGATAAACCACATCCAGAGTCTTATGATCTTTAAGAAAAATGTGGTTTACTTGTTTACCTCTTTTACCATATCTACCTTTATTATTTCCTTTTCTGAGATCAGCAAATGTACCCATGCATACACAGAGACACACACAGACATATATCTCACAACTAGATGGCACAGTGGATACAGTGCTGGTCCTGAAGTAAAAAAGACTCAATTTTCTGAGTTCAAGTCTGGTGTCAGACACTTACAAGTTGTATGACCTTGAGCAAGTCAAATAAACCTGTTGGCCTCAGTTTTTCTTTTTTTTTTAATCTGTAAAATGAACTGGAAAAGAAACTGGCAAACCACTTCAGTATCTTTTCTAAGAAAAAACCAAATTAGGTCATGTAGAATTGATATGACTGAGAATGATTGAACAATATCTCAAATCATAATTATCACCTCTGACTTTTTTTATTCAGCTGGTGATTCTAATGAAACCACTCATTTTCAAATTGAATGAATCTTAAAATTTGTTTCTTATCAACAAATTCTAATGGTTTGCTTTCTGATGCATTCTTTCATCCCCATTTGTCCAGCCTTCAAACTCCATGTTTTTGTGTTCATCTTCTTCTTTAGCGCCTTATTTACAAAATATAGTAAGCACATTACATATTCGCTAAATTCTATCACCAGAGCCTTCCCTTTAAATATTTTTTCTCTTTTCTTATTTTTTTTCACAAAGTCTTGAGTTTGTCTTTTTCTTTTTGTTTGTTTCATTTATACTTAGAGATGGCGAGTACCTGAGTCTTTTCTTCTTATTTTAAAATATAGGTAAAAAACAATTAAATGACTTGCCCAGACTCACAAAGGTAAGTTTGGAATTCAGATATGAAGAAAAAGCCTTTGTTTTCATTTTCCAACACCAACATTGAAAAAGAAAAAGAAAAGCCTCATAATAAATATGCATAGTAAAAAAAAATCCCACAGTAGCCTCCAAAAATGTATATTCCTTTTTGTATTATGAGTTGATAACTGTCGAGAAGAGGTCACATGATATATAATCAGTTCTCTAAAACTATGGTCACTTCAATGCTCAAAGATCTTAAGTCTTTCAAAGTTGTTCTTTACCATATTTTTGTTATTGTACAATATATTCCCCTGGTTCTGCTCACTTCACTCTGCTTCAATTCATACTAATATTCCTAATCTTCCCAAATTCTTTCAGAAAGCATCACTTTCTTCATTTCTAATATTACAATAATATTCCATTGTGCTCATATAAGATTTTGAATATTCTTCAGTTGATAGCAAACTCCCTTAGTTTTCAGTTCTTTGCCACCACTAAAAGAACTACCATAGATATTTTTGTATATATCAGTGACTTTTTGAGCACAGATCCAGATTGCTTTTGTAAAAGGCTGAACCAATTCACAGCTTTACTAAAATTTCATTAATGCGCCTGTTTTCTTATAGTTACTTTTACATTACACACACACATTGCACACACATATATGATATATATGTGCTTGTACACATATAAACATTTACGTGTATGTATGTATGTACATAGGTATGTGTGTGCTATGTATGTATGCAATTTCCTTTTTTTTTTCAGCCTTGCCAAGTGGCTTTTGGCTTGGGACCAATTAATTGTTGGCCAATTAATGAGAGTCAGACTGCTTTAGGTATCATACCTGTGGGTGCTTTGTCCAAAGAACAGTTTTGATCTCTGAAACTATTTTTTTACCTAAAGACCACCCATTAAAACCAAATTATTCTGATTGGCTCAGAGTGAATGTAAATAGCACATGTTTTGGCCAGAAGCCCTAAGGGTCTTCACCTCCCAGGTTTTTTTTTTTTTTTGACTAGGCAAAGAGGCCATTCTCTGCCTCATTTCTTACCTACCCTTATTCACTGAATGAGCATTGCTGCAGTCAAACTGAGACCTGTTAAAAACCTTAGCTTACAAAGACCAACATCTCCCACTGCATCCAGAGTCATCTCCAGTCGTCCTTATCTATAACTCTCCACTGGACCCAGATGGCTCTGGAAAAGAAAGTGAGTCTAGTAACTTTTCACTGCCCTCCCTCACTGAAATCCGATTCACTTGAATGTCATGGCATCACCTCCCTTTACTTGGTACTCTTTAAGAATGAAGGACAAACAACAGTCTGTGAGTAGATGTATAGATGTGAGGTTGAAGCTCAAATGATTTTATTTTGCATTTCTTTAAATATTAGTGACTCGGAACGTTTTTTCATTCACTTTACAAGCATTTATTGAGTCCTTAACTATATTCCAAACACTGGGATAAGCACCAGGGATACAAAAAAAAGGCAAGAGCTAGTTGTTGCTGTGGTGGAGCTGACATTTTTAATGGGGAGGAAAAAGAAGATATACATATAGAAAATTAAGGATAATCTCAGAAGAAAAGTTCTAATATTAAGGAGGACTGGGAATATAAGACTTCTGTTGAAACTTGAAGGAATCAAAAGAAGGTAGGAGGTTGAGTTCAAGAGGGAAAAAAATAGCCACAAAGAACAAAAGATGGAAACTCCAAGCTGGAAGATGAAATGCCTTGTTCAAAGATCAGCAAGGAGTTCAGTGCACTGGACCACAGTGGAAGTGGATGAGTTGTAAAAAGATTGGAAAGGTAGAAGGGAGGCAGGTTACAAAGGTTTTGAAAGCCCAAGGACTCTATATTTGATCCAGGAGATAATAGAGAGTCACTGGAATTTACTAATTGGGGAGGGGAAGTGATATTGTCACATCCGAGCTTAAGGAAATGAAGCTGACAGGTGAATGGAGGATGAGCCAGAGGGAGGGAAACTTGTGGCAGGGGTACCAACAAGCAGGGCATTGCAATAGTGCCAGCATGAAGAGATAAAAGCATGCACAAGAGTGCTAGCAGTATCGCAGGAAAGAAGAAACATATAAAAGAGATTTTATAAAGGTAGAAAAAAAGATTTAAAATTGAGCAGATATAGGAATGTGTGTGTATGTGAGAGAGAGAGAGAGAGAGAGAGAGAGAGAGAGAGAGAGAGAGAGAG
>NW_027187278.1:1633492-1775638 GCF_028583685.1 Petaurus breviceps papuanus | reverse complement strand
GAGAGAGAGAGAGAGAGAGAGAGAGAGAGAGAGAGAGAGAGAGAGAGAGAGAGAGAGAATTAGAAGTTGATTGTGAGCCTGATGTCTTAAAGAACAGTGGTAGTCTCAACAATAATAGGGAAGTTCAGAAGAGGAGAGGGTTTGGGATAAAGATAGTGATTTCAGTTTTGGACATTTTGAGTTTAAGATGTTTACAGTATACCCAATACATACGTCTAATAGTGAGTGGGGGATTTGAGACTAGAGGTCATTAAGAGGCTAAGGATGGATAAATACATCTAAGAATCATCTATACAGAAAAATAATTTAATCTATGTGAACTAATGAAATCACTAAGCAAAACACTATAGAGAGGAGAAGAAGGCATAGGACAGAGTCTTGGTCAACACTGATAGATGGAAGACATGTCCTGAATGAAGACCTAGCAAGATATACTTAGTGGATAAAAGGAATATGAAAGATAGGAGGAGAAACAGGAGAGTTCAGTATCACAAAAACCTATAGAGAAGAGGGTATTTTTTTTCATTTTTCAAATGCTTTATTAACTTCTGATTTACATCATTCATTTCTGCCAGATTTTGAGTTACAAATTTTCTCCCCGTTTTTCCCCTACCCACTGCCCCAAAATAGCAGTCCCACAGGATATCCCCTCCTCCAATCTGTTCTCTCCCATATTTTCTCTGAAAAGCTTTATTTTATATATATATATATATATATATATATGTATATATATATATATATATATATATATATACTTTTGATTTTAAAACTTTGAATTCCAGATTCATTCCCTTCCTCCCTTGTCACCCACACTTACTGGGAAGATAAGCAGTTCAGTATAGGTTGTACATGTGTAGCTAATACAAAACATTAACATAAGGGGCGGCCAGGTGGCTCAGCGAGTAAGAGCATGGCTCCACTGTTGGGATGACCTGGAGATCGAATCCCGGGCTCAGATATTCAGCACCACACCCAGAAATAACTGGCCGTGTAACATTGAGCAAGTTACTTAACCCCAATTGCTTTAAAAAAATGTTTAAAAAAATATTAACATAGTAGATATATTATAAAAGACTGACTATATTTCCCTCCCTCCTATCCCACCTCCCACTTCTTCTATTCTCTACTTTGATTCCATCCCTTTTCAAAAGTGAGTGCTTCCAACTTCCTCCCCTTCAGCCTGCCCTCCCTTCAATCATCCCCTCTTTCATCCCCTTCCCCCCTACTCTCCTGTAGGGAGAGATATCCTATTTATTGTGTATTTCATTCCCTCCCCAAGCCAAGTTCAATGAGAATAAGGTTGACCCATTCCCTTTTGCCTTCCTATTCTTCCCCTCCATTGTAACCATTTTCCCTTGCCTCTTTTGTGAGATAGTTTACCCCATTCTGTCTCTCCTCATCACCTCTCATTATATTCCTCTCTTACCTCTTAATTTCACCTTTTAAGTATCATCCCTTCCTATTAAATTGGTCCTGTGCCCTTTATCTATGTATACCTGTAAACATGTATACACATTCACATATGTATTCATATGCCCATATACCCTCATAAATAAACAGCACACACACACACACACACACACACACACACACACATATATATTTCTATTCCCTTCAACTATTTTCATAGTGAGAAAAGTTTCATCAGTTACAATTATCATTTTTCCATGTAGGAATGTGTTTTTTTTTTAAGCAATCAGGGTTAAGTAACTTGCTCAAGGTTACATGGCTAGTTATTTCTGGGTGTGGTGCTGAGTATCGGAGCCCAAATTTGATCCCCAGGTCATCCCGACACTGGAACCAGTGCTCTTACTCACTGAGCCACCTGCCCCCCCCCCCCTAAGCAATTGGGATTAAGTAACTTGCTCAAGGTTACACAGCCAGGTGTTTCTGGGTGGGTGCTAAGTGTCTGAGCCCGGGATTCAATCTCCAGGTCATCCCGACACTGGAGCCGGTGCTCTTACTTGCTGTGCTACCTGGCCGCCCCCCCCCCCATGTAGGAATGTTAATAGTTCAACTTTGACAAGTTCCTTATGATTTCTTTTCCCTGTTTACCTTCTCATGCTTCTCTTGCTTCTTGTATCTGCATGTGAGATTTTCTATTCAACTCTAGTTTTTTCATCAGGAATGCTTGAAAGTCCTCTATTCCACTGAATGACCATATCTTCCCCTGAAACATGATACTCAATTTTCCTAGGTAGGTGACTCTTGGTTTAAATCCCAGCTCCTTTGACCTCTGGAATATCACATTGCAAGTCTTTGATCCCTCAGTGCAGAAGCTGCCAGATCCTGGGTTATCCTGATTGTGTTTCCACAATATGCAAATTGTTTATTCCTGGCTGCTTGTAGTATTCTCTCATTGATCTGGGAATTTTGGAACCTGCCTATAATATTCCTAGGAGTTTTCTTTTTGGTATCTTTTTCAGGAGGTGATAGGCGGATTCTTTCAATCTCTATTTTGCCCTCTGCTTCTAAAACATCAGGGCAGTTTTCCTTGAGAATTTCTTGGAGGATGATTTCTAGGTTCTTTCTTTGATCATGGCTTTCAGGTAGTCCATTAATTTTTAAATTATCTCTCCTATATCTGTTTTCCAGGTCTGTGGTTTTTCCAATGAGATATTTCACATTTCTTTCTATTCTTTCATTTGTTTGGATGTGTTTAACAGCATTTTGATTTCTCACAAAGTCATTAGCTTCCATTTGCACCAATCTAATTCTGAAGCAATGATTCTACTCAGTGAGATTTTGAGATTCTTTTTCTATCTGGCAAATTCAGCTTTTTAAGTCATTCTTCTCATTGCCTTTTTGAGCCTCTTTTGCCATTTAAATTAGTCTATTTTTTAAGGTATGATTTTCCTCATTCAGGCTGTTGACACTCATTTTGTAATTTTCTTGCATTGTTCTCATTTCTCTTCCCAATTTTTCTTCCACTTCTCTTATCTGCTTCTTATGGTCCTCTATGGCCAGTAACCAGATTGTGTTTTCCTGTGAAGCTTTTGGTTCAGGAGTTCTGATGCCACTGTCTTCCTCCTGTTCCATGCCCAAAATAGGAGTCTAATGTTAGGTTCTTCTGTTTGCTTTGTTTCCTTTTCCTGGTCATGTTGCCACTCAATTACTTGACTTTTGGGCTTTTTGCCACAGTAGGACTCTGCTACCAGGCAGGGGAGCTTGTACCAAACGCTTGGGTTTTCTCATCTACCAGAGGTATTAGATGGGTGCCCTCTCTGAGGTCTCCACATGCTCTGGCAAGCTGGACACACAACCCATGACCTCCACCCTAGACAGCAATCCAGATCCAAGCAGGTTAAAGCAAGAGCAATTACTTTTCAAACTGGTTGCTTGGTCCCCCTACATTTAGTAGGCCAGGAGCTGAAGCTGCCACACTGGGGTGACTGCACAGATATGGATCCTCAGCGGCTTCTCGCCCAGGGTCAAAAGCCAATGCACTCCAACTACTGGGTCCCAAAGTCCACAGTGTACTGACCTCTCACTTTGTCCTTAGCATCTAAGTGTTGATAATTCTGGACCACCACAGCTGCTGGTGATCTGGTGTCCCTCCAGCCGGCAGCTGGTCAGGCCCACCCTGGGGCTAAAACTCAGTTTGGAGCTGGGCTTGGCTGGCAGAGCACTATGCTGGCCCATTCCTGCCAGCCTGCCGGGCTTTCCTCAGCAGGAGGTTAGCTTCTCTGTGTCATTTTGTGTGTTCTGCAGCTCCAAAGTTTGCTCAGAGTCCCCTTTTACATGAATTAGGGAAAGTGGAAGGCAGAGCCCCACAGAGGACCTGCTTCTACTCTGCCATCTTGACTCTGCCCCTGAGAAGAGGGCATTTTTTAAAAAAAGTGATTGAGGGCTAACGCATGAAACAAGATCAAGAGGGATAAAAATTGAGAAAAAAATACATTCTTTTTCAGTTAAGATATATTTGGTAACTTTGGAGAGATCCGTTACAGTTGAATGATGAGTTTGGTAGATTAGACTATAGAAAATTAAGAAAAGGAAAGGAAAAGGAGAAAACATCTTGAGGATGGCCTTCTCAGAGTTTTACTATTAAAGGCAGTATATTTTGATGTGGATGTTAATAATGTGAATTTCTTTTGAAAACTCTTTGTCAGACTTTTTCCCCCCTTCCTGATCATAGTAAGTAAGGTAAGGATTGCCTTGAGCTTCCAGTCAGAGAATGGCACATGTATCATCTCCTACCAGGAAATTACATATCTTGGAGCTATTGGTATCTTGGTTTCTTTTGAGATTGTTTTTTGCTCACCTTAGGTAATGAGTGTTTAGAGATGGGAGTGAACAGGAGACTGAGTTCAAGAAATCTACAATAACATTTGAAATCACACCAATAAGTGGCATCTGTAGCAGATTCTAATAGAAGCAGTAGAATTGGCTGTGGGATGGTGGCACCTAAACACAGATGAAGCATCTAAAGACAGATTCTGAGAGGCAATTACTCTTAACATGGGGGCAGCTTTATTAATTATAATCCCTCATGAAAGAGAGAAGTAGTAGCTATGAACTTAGAAATTCACTGTTCCTTGAGGCCTGAGAACCCCATACATGGAAAAAAAGTACTCCAAGGCCTTCCTTCACCACTCCACCCCAGGGAAGACTGGAAAAGGAGAATGCGTACAACCAACATTGTTGTTTTTTTGTAACAACTGTTACAATCTGTTGTTGTTTTGTAACAACTGCTCATCCTACATAATTTCTTAATGCTTTTTAGCTTATAGAGTTCAATTACTTTATTAATTATTGGCTCATAAGTAACAATACTTGGTATCCTATCCTCTAGGGATGCCCCTAGAACCATGAAGGAAATAGTCAGGTGTTCTCTGCACATTCACCTTGTGAATTTGAGAGTGAGTGGAGACATTGTACAATCCTGTGAATTGATCAATTAATTTTAGGGAATCCTTTTACAGATTAAGTATATTTAAATGTATATTCAGCAAGAGATTATGAATGCTACTTGTAGTAAGTTGACCATGCCACACTTTTCTGTACTTCCCAGAAACTGGTACAGTGTCTTGCTACTAGTAGACTCACAATATCCATGGCATTTATTCATTTATTTAGTGATTATATCTTTGTTTAGCATCTTGTCTTACCAGACAATACAGAACATTTTTCCAAAATGAGTCCTAGACTACCTCTAATTGCTGTGTTCCAATGTAGTTTATCTTTAATTTTTACTTCCCAGCACTCCCCTTATGTAATTTTCTTTCAAATAGTTTCCTAGAGTGTCATGAATATTTGTTTGTCACGTTGATTGAGGTTGCCCTGTCGGTGCAATAATATATTGATTATTTTGGCTGACCTGTCTAGTCAATTGAGTCAAGCAATTGGTTTGAATGACTCCCCCCCCCCCCATTCACTTGGGTGCTGAATCAATCCTAATGTAGTATCTGGTGATTGACACCAGCCTGTTTTTTTTTTCTCCTTTCTGTTTTGTTTTTCTATTTCTGTCATTTATATTTCAGCACACTAGTTCTTTCATATTATTCAGAATTCAGTCTAGTATAGTAGCTCTGTTTCATGTATTCCCTCCCCCATTAAATTGTTAGCTCCTCAGGGTTCTTAACTGTCTTCTGCCTCTCATTGTATTCCCAGCTCTTAGTAAAGTGCCTGACACATAGTAGGTTCTTAAAAATGCCTATATACTGACTTGCTTCCTCTGTCTGTTAATGAATTAAATTATCATTGGGACAAATTAACATTTTATCAAGGGCCTTGCTTTCAGCAGAGAAATCTAACAATTACCCATATAAATAAAACAATTCCTTGCTATTCTATCCTATTTCCATGCCAAGTTTAAAATCTATACCTTTGTGATTTCTTCCTTCTGAACAAGTGTGCCTGTAGCACTCTCCTACAAAAATGTAAATTCTTTTTTTTTTTCATTCTTCATTGGTCACCACAAAATTCTTGTCACCATCTTTCCCCTATCCAGTTAATGAATTTGCTAACATGAGGGTATTTTTTTTACTACAAAATACTAATCTTCCTCCCCTTTTATCTAGGATGTTTCTTTTGAGTTAATTGTTCTCTCCCATAGCCATGTGAGAGCCAAATCCCAACCTAACAACTCTCAGGAACACACATGAGGTTGAATTCTCCTCAAGTTAGGAGCTCTTGCCCACTTTATTCATGACTTATACTTTAAGCCATTTAAGTAGAGGAATCTGCAGTCATAAAGTTTGTTGCCAGTTCTATTGGGGAGTCTTTCGAACTACTCCTTTCTCCTGTTATTCTTCTTCTTGTGTTATACTGGTTACTCTTTGTGATACACTCTTGGAAGATCTCTGTGGAGAGATTTTTCCTTCTCTTGCTTCTACTTAACTGTCTTATGCTATTCTGCCTTTCCTTCAATTCAGTTTAATTAACATGTATTAAATGACTACTATGTGCTAGGCTCTGTGCTAAGTGCTTGGAGTACAAGTAAGAAAAAGACAGAAAGATTCTATTCTAAAGGTGCTAACAATCTAATGGGCAAAAAGTAACACACATAAGGAAGCTAAAAAGAAGGTGAGAGATATTGATGACTACTCAACTCTAGGTTCCAACTTCCCATGGAATCCAAACGGAGCAGAGCTGATGATGGAAAGTGGAGCATTAACTGGGGAAAAGTGGAGAGTTGTATTGTCTCTAAACTTCACTCTCTCTTTTCAGTTGAAATCCTGTTAGATTAAGATTCATTGGAATCCACTTTAGGCTCCTTCTAACCATGATCAGAATTCATTATTCTTACTTTTAAAGACATGGTCCAGAATTTTGAATATTATTTGCAGATTTGACCTTATTGTATTATTCTTAATTAAAATTAAGATTTGTCATTGCTATTTGAAAGTGAACCTGTATTTTTAAAAGTACATTTATTATTTATTTTCAATATTAATTTAAAAAGAATTAAATCCCCATTTCTCTTCCTCCCTCCTACCTCTCCCCCACCAATTGAGAAGGCAAGAAATGTGACATCAATTATACATGTGAAATCATGCAAAATATATTTCCACATTAGCCATGTTGCAAAAAGAAAAGCAAGAAAATTAAGGTGAAAAAATTTTGCTTCACTCTGTATTCAGACTTTGGAGGAGAAACAAGAGAGTTCAGCATCATAAAAACCTAGAGAGAAGAGGGTATAAAAAAGAATGAAATAAGATCAAAAGGGATGAGAATTGAGGAAAATACATTATTTTTCAGTTAAGAGATCATTGGAGATGTCCTTTTTCAGTTGAATGATGAGTTTGATAGATAGCCTATAGAGATTTAAGAAGAGGAAAGGAAAAAGAGAAAACATCTTGTAGATGGCCTTCTCAAAGTTTCACTCAGAGAGCGGATACCATTTTTCATCATGAGTCCTTTGGAATGATAATAGATCATGGTATTGGTCAGAGTAGCTAAGATTTTTTGGTTTGGGTTTTGTTTTGTTTTGTTTGCGACTGATAAATCTTGTTACTATGTACAGAGTAGCTAGGTTTTTTTTTTTTTTTTGTAACATAACTCTTATTACTATTACCATATATTTTCCTGGTTCTGTTCACTTCACTTTGTATGAGTTCATGTAAGTCTTCCCAGACTTTTCTGAAACTATCACCCTTATCATTTTTTATAGCACAACAATATTCCATACAAAATCATATATGGCAGTTTATTCAGCAATTCCCAGATTGACATTCCTTCAATTTCCAATTCCTTTCCACCACAAAAGACCTACTATAAATATTTTTGCACATATGGGTCCTTTCCATTTTTATTTTATCTTTTTGAGATACAGATTTAGTAGTGGTTCTGCTGGATCAAAAGGTATATATGGTTTTATAGCCCTTTGTAAATAATTTCCAATTGTCAAAAGATATAAACAGACAACTTTCAGAAGAAGAAATTAGAGTTATCTACAGTCATATGAAAAATGCTCTCAATTACCATTGATTTCAGAAATGAAAATTAAAGCAATTCTGAGGTAGCATCTTACGTCTATCAGATTAGTTAATGTTTTAGAAAAGGAAAAGGACAAATGTTAGAAGGGGTGTGGAAAAATTGGGACATTAGTGCATTGTTGGTATAGTTGTGAGCTGATCTAAATATTCTGGAGAACAAATTGGAACTATACCTAAAGAGCTATAAAACTAAGCTTAGCTTATGACCCAGTAATGCCATTACTAATCTGATCCCAAAGAGAGCAAAGAAAAGACAAATGGAGCTTTAACACAAAACTATTCATTGATTGTTTTTACTAGCATAGATCAGAAGTATCAAACATATACCTGTGGGTTGAATGTGGCCCAAATCAGATTACAATGCAATTTATATGTGTGTGTGTGTGTATGTGTGTATTACAATGGAGTAAAGTTGAATAAAGTATAGTTTATGAATGTGGAATACTAAAAAAATGAGCTTATTTTAAAATCTGTAATTCAATCATGAAACTTTTTTTGTACAAAAATAAAGTTAAAGAAACAAAACGGGAGAAATATATGTATCACTGGAGGCTATCAAATCAAAATGAGTCATTTAATTCCATTTTTTAGGAGTTAAAAGCTCAAAAAATAATAAATGATAAATGGCTTTTATGAGAAAAAGCAATAAAATGTGGAAAAATCTTAAGGGAATTATGCCATATTATCTGACAGTGATATCAAATAGAATCAGGGCTATCAAATTGTACATAAGGTTATCTACAGGCCACATATTGATTTAGTAAAGCACATATTAAAATCATCTGTGACTTACTGCTTAAAACAAAGTTTTACAATCTCTAAAGTTGATGGTCACATAATCATGTGGGTTAATGAGTGAAATTCTTTTAACTATTACTTACTACTATTTAGTATAGTATCTTGCCATCTTTTCTCAGCTACAGGTCAAAGGAACTGTATGTTGGTAAAAGTATAGCTTGGAGGCAACTAGCTGGGTCAATGAACAGATCACTAAGCCTGGACTCAGGTAGGCCCGAGTTCAGATCTGGCCTCAGACACTCATTAGCTTTGTTGCCCTAGGCAAGTCACTTAACCTCCTTTTGGCTTAATCCAATGGAGAAGGAAATGGCAAACCACTGGAGTACCTTTGCTAAAACAAAATAGGGTCACAAAGAGTCAGACATTACTAAACAACAACAAAAGTAGAATTCTATAATTTGAACTCACAAATAAAGCACATTTTATCTGTTGTGGCCACATCGGGCTTTTGCAGGATTTGGTGACAGTCTCTAAATGTCACTTGAAGAGTTTGTTGCTTCTTAGTTCAATATCCAGTTCATGGAGTGTTTTCAGACAGCATGACAAGAAAGGATCCAAAGATATTTCAACCAAAATAGCAACACAAGGGTCTGAGGATGTCTGCAGTGTTGACAGTTTCTATTTCCATAAAACTGCCCATTGTGTGACCCATTAGTAGAACTTAATTTACAAATTTCTCTTGCAATGAACCATCTATCAATAGTATTACCTTGTCAGTCATGTGACTGCACATCAGAGAGGTAAAACATGAACTATATTTCTCCAGGGTGTAGATTCTGAAAAAGTGAAATGTGCATATTGTTTCCCCTCATTTCTGTTTTAACTGTATACTAAGAAGGAAGGCTTTGCTGGCCAATAAACTGCTCTGATTTGCACCCCAATTGTGGAATTTCAGATCTTCTAATGTTTTGCATTGCACCAGGTTGTTATCTCACTGTCATGTCAGTATGACAACTTTAAAACAGCAGAGCCAATACTGTGATCCATGTTAACATAATGTTATGATCTACATTAAAGTAAAGCTCTGAAGTGCCCCTCATGGAGGAAATGAATGATCTGATCTTTTAGTAAGTTTATTAATTTATCATCTTCTTAAACATGTAAATGTTTAAAAAAAAGTTTTGATTAAAAAAGCACCCTGAAAACTCAAAGTAGTCCATTTCTTTCCAAAGGTTTTATTCTAATACTTAAGATAGACTATCTCTAAATACATTTCTGTCTTTTAATTGTCTGACAAATTTCTTGACATTTTGTCCTGAAAGAAGACTATTACATGAATCCTGAAGATTACAAGTATTCTGTTTTTGTTATAACACAACTTTAGCTACTCAAAAATCAGTCTGTAGTGTGATGTAGAATGGGATGCAAGGGAAAGCCCTTCAATGTGCAATTTCAATGTTTTGATCATTTTCCTTTAACTGACAAACAGGGAAGCTCATAATCATGTATTTGTTCAGTTTACCCTCTAAAACACTGATTTATGCCTTCATTCATTAACTACATTTTGTTGTTGCTTGACAGTGAAGAGAATGAAGTCACCAGAACTGAAAATGTGCTCCTGGTTTCTATCGATAACAAAATAGTCAAACTGCTACATCTGCTCACTGTTTTCAGTCACTGACTTGTACCTGTGTCATCCTTTGCAAAATAGCCTGTTAGTAGGGTTGTTCATCTCTTATCAGTAATCCCAGCTATGTGAATCACCAATGACTCATCAAACAAGACATTCTCCCCAGTATATCTGCCATCTTTCACACTGGAACATCAATGACAGTAATAACTAACATCTATAAAATGCTTTTCAGATTTGAAGGCATTTTTCTCACAATACCTCATTGAGGCAAGTAATTCATTCATTGTCATTTTTATTTTAAAGACAAGGAAACTGAGGGACAAAGAAGTAAAATTATTTAAACTTGGTGACAGAGTTAAGAATAAAACCCATGTCATTTGCTTATAAATCTTTCCACTCTTTCCATTACTCTTAAAAAAAAAGACAATTGGACAGCACATGCCATTTAAATATATCTTATGCAATGAGAATTATTTTCTGGTTCTTGACAAGTTTGGAGGTCCAAATTGAAAGAAGTTTTCATCACTCAAAATAACTGAGACTGTATGTAGGAATAATATTAATACTAATAAAATAACAAAAAATAGCAATTATATAGTACCTTCTATGTGTCAGTCACTTTTTAAAGCAACTTTTTTTGCAAATATTATTGCATTTGATCCTCACAACAACCTAGTGTGATTGATGTTATTGTCCCCATTTTACAATTGAGGAAACAACCAGACAGAAGGTAAATAGTTTGTCTGAGGTCACACAGCTAGTAAGTATATGAAGCCAAATTTGAATCCAGATTTTCCTGACTCCAGATCCAGCACTCTGTCTACTGTGCTACCTAGCTGTTCAAATAAGTAGCAGAAAAAACATTTTCTTTTCTTAAGCTTTTTATCTTGGGAGGGGAGGAGGCAAGGCAATTGGGGTTATGTGAGTTGACCAAGGTCACACAGCTAGTAAGCGTGTCAAGTGTCTGAGGCGGAATTTTAACTCAACTCTTCCTGACTCCAGGACCAGTGCTCTATTCACTGTTCCACCTAGCTGCCCCCTTTTCTTAAGCTTTTTAAAAGCAATACATAACTTCATCTCATGTCTGACGTGTTTTAGCATCTGTACTCTACTCTCTTCTCTATGTCATTTTCTATGTCTCTGAAAAATACATAGAGTAATACTGGAGTTGGTAGATTGTTGACCATGTATTCAGGAAGAAACAGATTCAACTACTCCCTTTAACCTGAGGGTAAGATTTATCAAGATGGTCCAATTAGGTGCAAATATTTGCATAATAGAATGAAAATACTAAATTACAAGCTTCTACAGCATCTTTAAGACAATTTGATAGTAGATAAGAAAATGCAACAGAAATATGACTTTCATCTTATTCTTACATGTTTTTAATTTCTTCTAAATCTTTATGTTTTGAAAGCTTTTCATTCAATATAGAGATTATGAAAATTGGAAATGAAAATATATATCTAAACTGTAGTTTCTTAAGGTTTTATTGAGCATTTTTTTCTTGGATGATGTTTTAGTTCCATTATATTTCATGTATTCAATTCTTCAGCATATTTTATATGGTATTGCTGTTTCTAGCAAGGGGATTTGTCTTCCCTTAGCTAATAAAGGTAAACATAACTCCTTTTTTCTTCTAATTTTAGTCATGTGATTTTGGCTTTCCAACTATCAGGTAGAAGCCAAATTTTTAAGGCTAGAAGTGAATTGCTACATATTTTCTATGACTTCATTGCATTATCCACATTGATTAATATATTCAGGCTTTTTAAGGTTAACCATGCTATACTTTCTGGGATGATGTTATTTTAAATTGCTATCATGAAACTCTCTCCTCCAAAAATTATGCAAAACTGGTTCCATTCAACAAATACAAAGGCATATGACTCTTACCAGCTTCTACTGATACTCAGTGATATCTGCCTGTTCCAAAAGTATCTGGGTGAGTTTTTTGACCCATTTAATTATGCCTTCCAAGAATGTCTATCAATCTTCTTGTTCTTTTTTTTTTGGTAAGGAAATGTTATTTTTATTATTGCTGGCTTAGGATGGTGGGCCCTGTGTTTTAGTTAATGTGGTAGGACACCTTTCCAAATTGGTTATGTTTCATTTCACTATTCTGAAAATATGTATTAAGTATGTTATTGCTTAGTTGCTAATTGATTTAAATGGTCTTCCCATTCATCCTTGATTTCAGGATACTAGTAAGTCTCTTAATGTATTCAGCCACAGTCTTCTTTTTCGTATCTTTATGAGTATTACTTTTTACCTGGAGGAGACCAAGGAATTTGTAAATTTCACCTTTATCCACTGGGTCAATATGATACCCAGATTCCAGTTTAAGCTCTTTAATTTCTAATGTTCTTGTTTAAAATTGAGGGCTTTTTTGTTTGTTTACTTATTATGCCAAAATTATATTTTGATATCATTGGGAAATGAATCCATGAGAAGAAATTGTTTAATTTCCTCTTAGGAGAAACCACAAAGCATATGCCATGTACAATAAATGATAAGATGCTTTAAGTTATAAATCATAATTAATTATTCTAAAGAAATGAGATTAAAGGGGTGGCTAGGTGAAGCAGTGAATAGAGCACCAGCCCTAGTATCAGGAGGACCTGAGTTCAAATCAGGCCTCAGACACTTAATGCAAAAACTAGCTGTGTGACCTTGGGCAAGTCACTTAACCCCAATTGCCCTGCAAAAAAAAAGATATTAAGAGATAAATTTATATTAAGTTATTTTTATTGTTGTTTGGTTATTTTCAGTTGTGGCTAACTTTCCAAGACCCAATTTCAGATTTTCTTGGCAAAGATATTGGAATGGTTTGCCATTTCCTTCTCCAGATCATTTTACAGATGAGGAAACTGAAGTAAAGAGAATAAAGTGACTTGCCCAGGATCACAGAGCTAGTAAGAGTCTAAGGTTAGATTTGCACTCAGAAGATGAGTGTTTCTGACTCCAAGCTTGATACGTTATCCATTGTGTCACTTATCTGCTGTTTTTGTATGCAGTGGATGAAGTCTGCCTCTCCCTCTCACTTGCTCATTCTCTCTCTCTCAATTTAAAATCTCCCCCTTTTTTCTTTGCATAAAAAGCAAAGAATTTAACCATGTAGATATCAAAACTCTGTGATTCTTACTGTATTCTGGCCTATTTTATGTTTCCAGTAAATAAATGAGAAAAAGGCTTGTTATGTTTTTTTAAAAGGGGGAATGAAAATATTATAGTAATTTTTAGGTAGCTTGTTGAATAATGGCAAAATAAGTAGTAATTTGTTTTTTACACACCTGGAACTTTCATACATGCCTTTTTATTTAATACTCATCCAATATCTTAATTTTTAAATGATTTTTTAGAGGTTTATATGTTTTTTGGGGTAGAGTGCTGAACTGTGAATACTTTAATGAAATATAAACATATAATTGGTTAATTATGTGGTTGCTAGCATTCTTATCCTTTGGCAAAATATTTGTGATGAGATTTGTTGAGGAAAGGGAAAATCAAGGTGACTTCTGAGAAGGCTTTTTGGTGCTTTACTAATAATTAATAAAACTCTGAGAAGTATTTGAGTTTTGAATTATGTATATTATCCAAACCTACCTCCTTCTAGTTTTTTCTTGAAGCTAGCATTTTCATGACCTCCCTGATGTAACTCTCCTGTCATTCTTGGTATTTATAGCACAGATTTTATGATTCATAGTTGAACTGACTTGTGTTTTCATTGTTTTGGATTTTGTATGACCATATAGGTGGTCATAAATTTTACACATCCTTGTTCTTACAGAATTCTCTCTTGCTTCTGTTTTCTTTAATTCTCAGCTCTCTGTAATGAAATTTTTGTTTGATGTTGAATTATTTGTTTGTGTGTGTGTGTGTGTGTTGCTTAGACATCTTGCATTACCTTAACCTTTTAATTGCTGAGAAAAGACAAAAAAATGATAAAATTTTGTTTACTGCCTTCCTTTCAACATGTTTCTTTTTTCTTGCCTTTAATTATGAAATGTGATGTTTGAAATTTCGACTGTTTGAGTCATCTTGGTTCTGATATTATTTTCCAAATTCTTTTTATAATTTTTAAAAACTCTCCCAAGTTTCTTCTTCCATGGTTTGATTTTTCTTCCTTAGACATATTTTTTTCTTTAAGCAATTGGGGTTAAGTAACTTGCTCAAAGTTACACGGCCAGTTATTTCTGGGTGTGGTGCTAAGTATCTGAGCCCGGATTTGATCCCCAGGTCATCCTGACGCTGGAGCTGGTGCTCTTACTCGCTGAGCCACCTGGCTGCCCCTAGACATATTTTTGATAGCCCCACCAACTATGGCAGTGGATACCGCATGTACTTCCATGTGTTGATCCTGAATGAATATATGGGACAATGCATTCATTCGTGATGGCTATTGAAAATGTCAGCTTTTAAAATGTTTATGTAATTTGTATAATTGGTCTGTTAGTTAGGTTCATTACAAAGAACTTTCAGAAATTCCAGTCTGAGTACCTATCACCTTGTCAAAATATTTTTATATATTGGTGTTAATTTGTCAACTATTTGTTTTCAGGTATGATTATTAGAGTTTGTATTAATCTTTAGAAAATCTTAGATTTCCAGTAACCTTAGTGTTTTGTTTGTGCCTTTATTTGGTCTAATAGAGGCTTAAGTATAAAGCTTTATTTTTCTTTGTTTGCTTTCTCAATGTTTTCTGGAACTGCTGTACTGGTTGACAATATATTTATATCTTACTTGAACCTAATGGAACCACTGACCAAAAATCAAAACCAAAACCCTAAACAAAAAACTGCACAAAGTTTGTTTTTTTGCCCCCCCCCCATAAGTGGTGAGATGTTTCTAATATTGTAATAATACTGGAACACAAAATATTTCTATTTTCTTTGCAAAATTTTTTGGCTTATAATCATTGTGAGGGAATTATATGTGCATATGAAATAGACTAATATATGACTCTATATATTATATACATGCATATATAAATGTATATGATTTACTCTCATATGACTCATTTTTTGATGCTAAAACACTAAGGAGGACTGCCATTTTCTCTGCTTTGCTCTGTGTTAAGTTGTTTATTACAGCATTATGTCCAAGTGTTCATGGTTCTTATCAGGCCTTCAGAGTTACCTGAGTTATAGAAGTCTCAGGATGCACAGAATACCTGCTGTGCATGAACCTGGCTGGGATTCCCTGAATGTGCCAATTTCTCCTCCACTATGACCAATGGGGTTTTCATCTTTCTTCCCCTTCTTTTCCCTCTTCTTTTTGTCAGTGGTTGTTCTTCTGTTCTTTAATGCAATTTAGCCTCCAAAAGACAGTATCAGAAAAGGCATTAGGCAAAATTTTTTTTATTTTCAATTCTTAGATAAGGTTATTTCCTGCTATGAAATCAAGAACATGTCACCTAATGCTCTGAGGATAAAGAAAAATGAACATTTTCTTCTTGATCTTAAAAAAATCGTCACAATTTCTTGATTTTTGTGATAAATATTGTAATCCTTCCTTCCTTTAATGAGTGCAAACTATAATAAGTGTAAAAGGAAAACTTAGGTTTTCAAGCTGCGGACTGTTGGAAGATCATAGTACCATTGCACAATCTGGGAGATTTAATACACAAAAAACAACCCCCAGCCTTTCTGTCATGTCTCTCACTTCACTCACTTGCCACCAATATTTTCATCTCTTACCAATATTTTCATTTCTAAGATGCAATGGAAAACCACCAAGTTGTTCGGTTTTTTTTGGTTGTTTATTCTCTATTTATTCTTGGAAGTATTATAATTATCTTATGTGGAAAAAATATTAGGAAGATTAGGTTAGTGTTGCATTGAGTTCAATGTAAACTTCTTACATTTTTTCCACACAATGTAATTATTTATGCTAATGTTCCTCTATTGGAAGTTTTCCTGTTTCATGTAGTTTAAAAATACATTTTATAATATCTTTTCACCAAACTCCATTAATAACCAAATTATTTTTTAAAATAAATACTTTATATATTGTCCCCCAATTAGAAGGTGAGCTCCTTGAGAGTAAGCTCTAACCCTATTTGTATTCCCAGCATTTAGCACAGTGTTTGAAAGCACATAGCAAGCACTGATAAGTTATTTTTTTCATTCATTTATTTTATTTATCCCTGTCTGAACTCACTAAAGTTTGTAACTGCTTTTTATTAATTAAGGTCCCCTGAGGAAGTATTTTACTTCAAACTGTTCAAGTATCATGGAAAGACAAAGGACTGGCAATAAAGACTAATTAGAGGTCTATAATATTTCCTAAGGCACCATTATGAGTCATTGAAAGATCGGGTAGAGTACCAGGAAAGATTTTATTTTCCCTAATGGCTTTGAGAATTAACAGCACACTATTGCTGTTTTATACCAGATGTTGGCCTGGAGACTTGAAAATACCTTCTTACTCACTCTGCAATTCCAGTGTTATTTCACTTTATTTTCTTTTATATAAATTCCGGGTAACAGACTCTCAGTTTCTTGACTTCATGCACATAGGCTTCCCTCTATGCCTAGAACACAATCTCTCCATTTTTCTGTTTATGGAAAACATTGTCATTCTTCAAAGTTAAGTTCATATGACACCACATCCATGATACTTTCTCTGATTTTCCCTCTCCCTCCAAGATGAAATTGATCTCTGCATCTCCTTATTTTTAAATCATATTGTGTGTATATGTGTGTGTGTATGCGCGTGTGTGTTTTCCTTTTGTCCTCTTTTATCATGTCCTTGGCCAAGTCATGTGAACTCTTTTGACCTTATTTTTGTTTCAATACTACTCATCTATTAAGTGGGAGAGAATTATATTATGTGACCTCTATCTTGCCCCCATATTCACAACTACAGAATATATTCTATGTAATTTAAATGTGAAATAAAATATGGCTTTTATTTACTACATTTGCTGCTTTATATTGTGTTCTATCCTTCAACCATAAAAGTGATAAGATAGAAATATTAAAATTTTTTTCAGATAACAATGTTTTTTTTAATGCCAGTACCTGGGATATTGCACTTTTCTATAAAATGTGTCTTTTGGTTTTTTAGACTTCCTGCCTTATAGGAAGGTAAAACACCATTGCTTCATTCTCCACAGAAAAACATGTATTTCCTAGCACACTATGCTGACACATTGAAATGGAATGTTGGGCTTTTTGTTATTGTTTTTGTTTGTTTGTTTGTTTTCACTCCCCTTGGCCCAGACTTTATCTACCTGCACATGTTACAGAAGCAGAAATATAGTATTGATTTCGCTGTCAGTCAAATTCCTCTGACAACAATAGAGGCTAACAGAGAGAATAAATTGTCCTAGGAGGATGAAGAAGCTAGCTCATCCAATGGTACTTCAGAAAAGCCAGTAATTCACTTGCCTATAAATGAACTCCTTTCTACTCACTATCCTTTCCAATTTTCAAAATCATGCAAAAAAAGTGGTTTAATTTTCTTGAGGTAATAAAATAAATAAGGTAGCTAATGTTCTAAAGAAATCAAATTTACTATAGGGACAGAATTTCAGGGGGATCATCTGCTAAATGCTTTCCAAAGTTATTTAGGAAGCATCTTTTGAAAATTTTCAGAGCATGTTTTTGTTCATCTAGGATATATGTGCAGGTTTACTCATAAATATTTTTAAATTCTATTTCCTTTTCCAACATACTCCCCATTCAGTTTTAAATATCTCAGATAAAGTCACTGAGATCTTACCAAGAGTACTCTTTAAGAGCCAGCTGCTACCATTTGGAAGAAAATGTGCATAAATACACATTTCAACAGATCTTTTCTTTTTAAACTGCATAATGGTGATAGAACTTGTACCAGAATTAGTCTCCTACATAAGTGTAATCTGGGGTTCAATTATCAGCCTTAACTTCATCCTTTAGAAACACATAAATTCTATTTCTGTAAGAACTCGAGACAGGGTTAAATACTACTGGCACAAAATTTTCTTAGAAATTCTCAAATATGTTGGGTTCTACATGACACATAACCACCATGAGTCCAACTTTATGCACTGAGAGAGTACCGAAGGGGACCAGACTAGACCACTAACATTGGTATAGGGAAATCTCCTGTTCAGGAAGCTTCCTTTACATTGCAGGTTAGTACCTTCTCAAAAACTTATAAATACAGTTTCCTAGAGTATAGGTGCCAAACTCCCCACTGAGGGCCAAACCAAGTGAAAATGTAAATAAGAAACGTTTAACAAAATAAATAAATACAAAATACAACACGGATAACATTAATTTTGTGGTTTTGCAAGTCAATTTGTGGGCCTCAGGAATCTATTTCTTTTCAAGTTTGTTAACCTGGAGAACTAACAGAAAATGGTTAACCCAGGATCAATATGTGTTAGAAGTAGGACTTCAACCTTCACTGAACTGATGAAACAAAATATTTTCTTTTTCAGAATTTGTGTTGCTAAAGATAGATTTATAATTTGTAGTATAAGATCCTTTGGTAGGCTACTTAGTTTGAATGCGCAGAAGAGAACAAGTGCAAAAAGGTCACAAACAAAAGTAGTGCTTTTGGTACTACCATATACATATACGCATGTCACAAAGTATAGGTATATTTGTGTGCATATGCATGTATATATTTACACATATGAATGAAATTTACACAGCATACATACATAGCAGAGATTTAAAGGTTCTTATACAAATCCTTTCCCTGTTCTTCTTGGTATATTGAAATGTTTGTGATGGTTGGTGATTATTAAGTTCATAATAAAAAGGAAATATTCATTTTAAAAACAATCCTAAAGAAGGGTCATTAAATGGTGTTGTAAAATAAACAGCATAAGGAGCACAAGTTGTTTTTACATGAAACAAAGAGATATCTCCAGGTAACTGTCCCACCGGAATCTCAGACTAAAGATGTTACAACTAGTCACATCTTTCCTCCAAAACCTGCCACTGATTATAGTGGGTCTATTTTTTTCTTTTCTCATTGCAATTCCTTCCTCCCAAATCATTCAATTGCAAAACCACAGAGTCATTAATCTCTCCCCCTTTTCTATCCCCCTGCCAATGCAAATAGTGATCAAGTGCTCTCCTCCATTATCCTCATACTGCCCCTTCTCCAGTTTAGACCCTTGTCATTTCTCAGTTGGGCAGCACATCTGGCTTCCTTTTTTCCTTCCTTCTTTCCTTCCTTCTTTATTAATTCAATTCACTTACATGCTATGGCATAACATCCCCAAGGCCATGGTCATCTTTGAGAATGAAGGACAAAGAACAGAAGCTATTATCAGGTGCTACAGGAATTGTCAACCCATGTTAAATATCAGCAAATAGAGGCTTAGGAAAGTTAAGTTATTCACTGTTGTGCATGTAGCTAAGAATTTTTATGGTCAAAAATGCCTAGTTAACAAGTAAACTCCAAAAGACTCATGATGGAGAGAGATGTCTACTTTCAGAGAAAGAACTAGAAAGAACAAAGTTTGAATGCAGATTGAAGCAAATTACCTGCTGTCTCTCTTTCTTGTTTGATTTGGTTTCCTTTTTCCCATTGTTCATTCCATCTATTACAATCCTTCTTTTCAACCTGACCAATGTGTAATGTGAAAGTATCTGCAGATCCTATACCTGATTGTATGATGCCATGGAGGGGGGAAGGGGAGGGAGGGGGAGAAAATTAGAAACTCAAAGAACCGGGAACTGAATCCTGTAAACTCAAAGTAAACAAACAAATTAGTAAAGAAAAGGCATCCAGTGGAAAAAAAATGCCCAGTTAACTTGGCATTTACTGGCTAGATTTCTTTCTCAAAGACCAAGCCTTAAACCCAATTCACTCTGGATCTCATTAGTTGGACAAAAATAGGTCCCTGCCCAAACACTACTTAATGGTTATTTTCTGGGCCTTTTTGGTTCAGAGTGAATGTAAATATTAACTATTTCTCTTTTGACCAGCAACCCTGAGAGTCTTGTCTCACTCAAAGTGAGAACATAAAAAAGACCTTAGCTTAAAAGGACTATGGTCTCCCATTGCATCCTATGCCATATCTGGTCATCCTGATCGATATCTGGTCACTGGACACAGATGGCTCTGGGGGGCAAAGTGAGGTCGGTAATTTTGTACAGCCCTCTCTCAAACCAAAATCAATTGCAACTCATGTCATCATCTACTTGATGTCATTATCTTCTTCAAAAGAAGGACAAACCACACAACCACAGCTAAGAGTTGTTGAAAGTGGAATTCAAACTCATATCTCTCTGATTGCCAAATTCTACACATTATTCTTTTACATCATATTGTCTTTTTCTCGACCATATCATATTCCAAGTCTATCACATTCTCTGGAATAATATGAATCTACCACAAGTATTTCTTCTACATATCTGCTTTTTTTCTCCCAGAGGTCAGTTCAGATACTACCATCTCCATATTTACTACAATATTGATGAAAGTGATTTTCTTCCTTCTCAGATTTCTTACAACACTTTGAAATATAACTTATTGGGGCGGCCAGGTAGCACATTGAGTAAGAGCACTGGCTCCAGTGTCGGGACAACCTGAGGATCAAATCCGGGCTCAGATACTTAGCACCACACCCAGAAATAATTGGCCATGTAACCTTGAGCAAGTTACTTAACCCCGATTGCTTAAAAAAAAAAAAAGAAATATAACGTAGTTGGCTATATTAGATCTCACATCATCTTTTTTTGCATTTCATGCTGCCTATGGCTATAATTTCCTTCAAAGCAAGGAATGTGTTTAAATTTTTTAACTCCCTAGCTTTAAGCAGTATCATGCAAACTATATGCATGTAAAAAGTATTAGTTGAGCAAAAATTTAGAAATGCTCATTGAATTGGAGGCTTAGGAAAGTTGCAATCCTGTGATTTAGCTCCTGATGTCATGGTTCTACTGATAGCTTTCATTAAGTTTGCCTAGACCATTGCCTAGATCAGTAAATTTCTTCCTTAGCTGTTACTGTCCTCTGTGGACTTTCCCTAAACTTTTGACACCATTTATCATTTCTCCTTCTCCTGGATACTCTTTTCTCCACTGGTATCTTTTATATTTTTTGGTTATTTTCTAGCTCCTTCTCATCCTACATTTTGTTTCATCATCCATTGACTGGACCCTCCGGCATGGGTATACCCTCCAAATCTATATACTGAGACTTCTCCCCTCTTCTTTTTATGCTCATTTCCTTAGTAAGATCACCTGCTCCCATTGGTTTAGTAATAACTTCTAAGCAGATCACTAACAAATCTCTACATCTATGCCCAATCTCTTCCCCTGTCTCTAATCCCCCATCATCTCTAACTGTCTACTGGAATTCTCTAACTAGATGCTGTACTATGGTCTCAAATCAAACATGTCTAAAAATTTAACTCATTATCATCTGTAATAGTAATGAAATTTGAAGATCCCTTTGGCTTGCCAAGGTAAGAGGTACTTAGCACCTAGTTTAAAATTAAGCCTTTGTCCCTGTTGCTGGCATAATAGGAAGGGGCTGAACAGAGAGGAGTTATACAACATTTAAGAAAGAGCACAAGCTGTATGGTCAGAATTTCCTGGGGTAAACATCATGGAGGCAGGGAAGCTGCTGCTGGACTGAAGACTAAACTGAGAATTGAGAAGAACTGAGAAGATGAATGAGAATTGGAAACTGAGACAGAATTTCTTGGAGCAAGCCATGTGGAGGCTGGATGAAGTGATTTTGATTTTGAGAATGTAGCTTATGATGCTGAGGATTTCCGAGGGCCAGCTGGAGCTCCTGAGGACTTCCAAGGGCCAGCTGGAGCTGCCAAAAACTGAAGAAGCATGACTGTGGTGCTGGTACTTTGTATACATGTTGTTGTGACTTTGTTAATGTGTATGAATGTTCTTCTGGCTTTGTTAAACCTTGTCTTCCCAGGAACAGAGACTGTGAAGGATTTGAGATGAACTGGACACTGCGAGCTAGACATATTGAACAGGAACTGCATGGAGAGCTAGACAAGGAACTGGGAGTTGTCTGCCTTTGAAACCAGGTGACAGTTTGGTGGATTCAGATAGGAGCTACCTGCCTTGAGTCAAGATGAAAAAACCTCTCTGTGGATACTGAATAGTGACTGATGAAATAGAGTACTGAGTAGTGACTGATGAAATTGTAATTTACTTGTAACCTAGGGATGGATGGCTTTTGTACTTTATACTACCCCTTAAGAGGGTACTGAGTAGTGACTGATGAAATTGTAATTTAATTTCACCCCATGGGTGGAGGGATTTGACTTTTGTACTTTGAGTCCCTAAAGGAGGTAAGCCTTCTTCAGGATGATTGAATGATGGAATTACTAAATGATTGCACTTTCTTTAAAACTATGTGATCACTTTGGTGAAAACTATGTGGCCATTTTAGTGATAAGCTGTTGAATTTTGACATAATGAATGCTATATTTTTATTTTCCGTGATAAGTTGTAATGTTATGAATGCTGTACCCTGGTTTTCTGTGAATATTTTGCTCTGATTTGTTATTGAATAAATAGAGAGTTTACTATAATATTTAATCAGAATCTTAAGAGCTGTTCACAGCAGTAGTCTTCAGGAAAGCTGCTCCTGCTTGGATATACATCATCTGACCCCAAAAACCCAATCCTCCCCTGCAATGTGGATTAATTGAAGTGCATAGAAACAAGATGGCAGAGTAGAAGCACAAACTTGGTGTGGGTTCCCCTCCAATCACTTCCAATACATGTAAAAAAGTGACTCTAAACAAATGTTAGAGTTACAGAACCCACAAAGAGACAAAGAGAAAAAAAGCTCCTGCTGAAAGAAGCCTAGCAGGCCTACAGGAAGGATCTATTGTGCCAGGCAGGGAGCTGAGAAGAGCCCCATGTGAGCTGTGTGGTTCCTGGCCCCAGGGTGGCCCTGACCAGTGATTGGCCTGGAGCAGACTTTAGAAGAGAGAATCACCAGCAGCTGTGGCTGTTTCCAGAATGATGAACCCATAAATGCCAAAAAGAAAGTAAAAGGTCTGTGTGGAACTTTGTGGGAACAGGGGGACCAAGAGTGCAGTCTGGCCCCTGCCCCAGGGAGAGAAGTGGAAGAGGCATGGCAGCTGTGCAGCCATCATTACCTACTGTCTCAGGAACTCCTGCTTGACAGATTGCAGGGGGCCCAAGTGACCCTTCAGAGGGTAATCACTCTTGCTTTAACCTGCTTGGATCTGGATCATGGTCTTGGGTGGTGGTCCTGCAGTATGGGGCCAGTGTGCCAGAGCTTGTGGGGGCTGCAGAGAGGGCACTCAACTAATATATCTGGTAGCTGCAAAAATCCCAGTGATTTGGGACAAAGCTCTCTCAAGTAATTGACTGGCAAGATGAGCAAGCTCAAGAAACATAATCAAACCATTGATTCTTTTTGGGGGACAAAAAGGATCAAGGCATGGAGTGAGAGGAAGACAGTGAAGTCAGAACTCCTGCATCAAAACCATCCAAGAAAACTATGAATTGGTTAAAGGCCATAGAGAGCTCAAGAAGGATTTTGAAAATCAAGTAAGAGAAGTGGAGAAAAAAATGGGAAGAGAAATTAGAACGATGCAAGAAAATAATGAAAAGTGAGTCAAGAGCCTGCTAAAGGACACCCAAAAATACACTGAAGAAAAGAACACTTTAAAAAATAGGCTTACTTAGGGATGGAGTCAAGATGGTGAAGTGGAAACAGGACTTCTGCGGGACTCCCACTCCCACCCCCTCCAATTCATGTAAAAGGTGACTCTGAAGAAATTTTGGAGCTACAGAACCCACAAAATGACACAGAGAAGCTAACCTCCCACTGAGGACAGCCCCCAGTGAGCCCAAGGTTTTAGCCTCAGGGTAGCCACAACCAGCCACCAGCTCGAGGGACTTCAGATCACCAGCAGCTGTGGTGGTTTGCAGAATTATCTACCCATTGATGCTAAAGATAAAGTGAGAGGTCAGTGCAGTGTCAACTTTGAGATCCAGAAGTTTGGGAGTTCTGTCCACCTTTGTCCAAGGGTTGAGAAGTGACTGAGGCACGGAAGCCATGCAGCTGCCACCATGTGGCTGCTTCAGAACTCCTGGCCTGCAGATTGTAGGGGGACCAAGCAACCAGTCTAAGGGGAATCACTCTTGCTTTAACCTGCTTGGATCTGGACTGCAGTCTAGGGTGGAGGTCCTGGGGTACATGACCACTTTATCATAGTGTGGGGAGGCTTCAGAGAAGGCACCCAACTAATATCTCAGGCAGCTGAGAAACAGTGATTGAGATAAAGCTCCCCTCTCTGGTAGCAGGATTCTACTGTGGCAAAAAGCTCAAAAGTCAAGTAATTGAGTGGCAACATGAGTAAACAAGGGAAGCAAGGCAAGCACAGTGGTCCAACTCTGGATTCCTTTTTTGGGGACAAAAAGGATCAGTGCATGGAACAGGAGGAAGACAGTGAAATCGGAACTCCTGCACCAGAAACTTCCAAGAAAAGGATAAGCTGCTTACAAGCCACAGAGAAGCTTAAGAAGGATTTTGAAAACCAAATAAGAGAAGTGGAGGAAAAACTGGGAAGAGAAATGAGAATGATGCAAGAAAATTATGAAATGAGAGTCAGCAACCTGACTGAAGAACATAACACCTTAAAAAGACTAACTCAAGGGGCAAAAGAGTCTCAAAAAGGCAATGAGGAGAATGACTTAAAAAGCCAAAAAAGAATGGAAAAAGAATCTCAAAAGCTCACTGAAGAGAATCATTCCTTCAGAATTTGATTGGAGCAAATAGAAGCAAGTGACTTCATGAGAAATCAACATACTATTAAACAGATCCAAACAAATGAATAACTAGAAGGCAATGTGAAACATCTCATTGGAAAAACCACTGAATTGGAAAATGGACCCAGGAGAGATCATTTAAAAATTATTGGACCACCTGAAAGCAACAATCAAAACAATAACCTAGAAATCATCCTCCAAGAAATTCTCAAGAAAAATTGCCCTGATGTTTTAGAGCCAGAGGGCAAAATAGAGGTTGAAAGATTCCAAAAATAAAATTCACTTCTTGAAAGATTCCAAAAATAAAATTCCTAAGAATATTATAGCCAAGTTCCGGAGTTCCCAGATCGAGGAGAAAGTTTTACAAGCAGCCAGAAAGAAACAATTTGAATATGGTGGAAACACAATCAGGATAACACAGGATCTGGCAGCTTCCACACTGAGGGATCGAAGGGCTCGGAATATGATATTCTGGAGGTCAAAGGAGCTAGGACTACAACCAAGAATCACCTACGCAGCAAAACTGAGTAAAATGTTTCAGGGGAAAATATGATAATTCAATGAAATAGATGATTTTCAAGCATTCTTGATGAAAAAAACAGAGCTGAACAGATAATTTGACTTTCCAATACAAGAAGCAAGAGAAACATGAGAAGGTAAACAGGGCAAAGAAATCATAAGGAACTTATTAAAGTTGAACTATTTATATTCCTATGTGGAAAAAATGATAATTGTAACTCATAAGACTTTTCTCAATATGAGTGTAGTTGAAGGCAATATATGTGTATATATATATATGTATGTATAGGAAGGTGTATATATATATATGTATGTGTGAAGTGTGGGCACATGTATTTTCATGTATACATAGACAGAGGGCAAAAGATGAGTTGAATTTGAAGGGATGATATCTAAAAAAAATTAAGAGGAGAGAGGAATTTATTGGGAGAAGGGGAAAGGAGGAGATAGATTAGGATAAATTATCTCATATAAAAGGGGCAAGAGAAAACTGTTACAATAGAGGGGAAGAACAGGAAGGTGAAAGGGAATGGAACAAACTTATTCTTGTTGAATTTGGCTTAAGGAGGGAATAACATACACACTCAATTGGGTATCTTACCCTATAAGAAAATAGAGGTGTAGGGGATAAGAGGGAGAATGATAGAAGGGAGGGCAGATTGGGGGAGAGGGTAGGAAGGAGTAAACATTTTTGAAAAGGTATAGGGTCAAAGGAGAAAATGGAATAAGTGGGAGGCAGAATACGATGGAGGGAAATATGGTTGGTCTTTCACAATATGACAACTATGGAAATTATTTGGGTGACAGAGCATGTACAACCTATATCTAATTTCTTGTCTTCCCAGTGGGGGTGAGTGAGGAGGGAGGAAGGGAAAAAATCTGTAACTCAAATTTTTAAAACCAAATGTTTTAAAAAAATGTTTTTTACATGCAACTGGGAAATAAGATGTACAGGCACTGGGGTATAGAGGTCCTTCTTGCTGTACTAGACAGTTAGGGGTATTTATTTTTTTAATAAAAGAAAATTTTAAAAAAAGAAATGCATAGAAACATAACTGTCTATATAATGTCAAATAATCAAATGAAAATGAAAACTAAAGTCAATTCCCTTAATGAATATAGTAATCTTAATATTTGGTGCTATGTACATGTGTTACAAAGGCAGCTAGATTGCCCAGTGGGTAGAATGTTGGGTCTGGAATCAGGAGACCTGAGTTAAAATCCGCTTAGACATTTATTGGCTGTGTGTCCCTGGACAAGTCACTTAACCTTTTTTTCTTTAATTCCCTGGATAAGAAAATGGCAAACCTCTCTGGTATCTTTGCCAAGAAAATCCTTTGGACAGTACAGGTGTGCTATGGTCTACAGGGTCATGAAGATGTAAATGACTGAATGACAACAGATGGAATCATATCAGCTTAAAATAGAAAATTTAATTGATTCATTTCCACTTGGCATCATGAAGAATTGAAGAAATAACCTATTAAAGCATAATTTAAGTAAACAAAAACTGTAAGTACAAATTAGTTAAGTAATAAATGAATCTTAAAGATTTTACAAGAATAATGACTGACATAATATGTGTTCCTTCTGAATTGAAAACTAGGTTCATATAATCACAAAATTAAGTAGCAGGTCACCTTGCATATCCTTTTGCCATTAATGACTTCTTACCTGCCTTATCACCTTCAAAATATATTTCTAGTGAAATTGATTCCAAACCTTTCTTAAAATAACCTTGTATTATTCTCTTTTTTATGTAGCCATTAAATTGACCTATCATTCATGTTTCATAAGGTTACATATTAAATATTAGTTACAAAGCCCATCATATTTTTCTATTATGCAAGATGAAAGGAAGGTTATTGTAATACATTATTTAATTAAACTTGGTAACACTTATAATCTATGATAATGACTTAATAAGTTTTCAAAACTCCATTCTGGAAAAGTTAGAAAAATGAAATGTGTTTTCTGGAGAGGAAATAAAATACATAAACAGTAGAGGACTAAGGACTTCCTTGTTATATCTAATCTGACTTAATGAGAAGTGCCTCTTAATTTTCAATCAACTCTCCATAAGATGTAGGATGAAAAATTACTTTTGGAGATATCTTTTCAGATTGGCATCTCAGTCACTTTTCTGTTATCCCTGTGGTAATAGATTTTCTGATTTAGCACAAAAATTTTTCAGAAGTAATTATTAAAATAGATGGCATTAAGATCTTTTTTCTTCATTGTAAAACTTTTATGTTAAATAAGAATTGTCTAAGTTGTCAAGGGGTTTTACCAATTTGTGTCAATCACATAAGTTCATAATTAAACACAATTCTATTTTTGGAGAATGATATAAAATCTGCAGTTTCCTTCAAAATGAATCAGGGAAAATAGGTCTAAGTGATATTTCCTCTGTGAATATTTTGCATCTTGAATAGTTCTTTTGCTTATCCACATATATGTATCACATATCTCAAAATTTTGAATATCATTCATAATTTCTCAATTATGGTAGTAGATCAAAAGTAAAATTATAATCATCAAATATTTTATAGCTATTTCAATTATTTATCTTACCCCCAAACTATGGCCATATGCCCTGAAGGTAAAAGTAGAGAGAAATCTGAAGTATATGAACTAGAAAAAGATATAGCCATCTGGGAGAGAGCTGAAATGGATATAGATATGAGAGAAAAGAAAGAGAAGAAAATAAATGTAGGTCAAAAAGAAAGAGCAATGGAGAAACTAATTACCTTCAATAGTATAGAACAGGTGGAGGCACGATGGCAGAGTAAAGGCAGGGACTCACTTGAGTTGTCCCAAATTTCCCTCCAAACAGCTTTAAAATAACACCTCAAAATGAATCCTGGAATGCCAGACCCAACAAAAAGATGAGGTGAAATATTTTTCCAATCCAAGAAATTTTAGAAGGTTGGCAGGAAAGGTTTGACTTACTATAGTGATAGGTGAACAAAGTCTAGGGCAAGCCATGCCTGAGCAGGACTAGCAGGACTTGAAAACAACTCACTCAGAAACCACACATCTGTATCTCTTAGCCCACAGATGGCCAAGTGGTTGAACAACTGGTCAGAAAGTGATTCCAAGGTACTCTTTGCTGGCACTGGGTGCAGGAATCTGTTGCATTTTCCATATGGGATGTATGTCATAAAGCTGGGTTGTAGTACTACGGTGAGGAAGTGCATTAGCCCACTATAGCATGTGGCTCCAGAGGAATGGGGTTCATGTTTACAGGTCCAGGGTAGAAAACAGTGTTTGTGATCGTTTACAAACCAGAAAGCAGGCCAAGAGAGCAGTGACCACACCTCTCCTTAGATCATATGAACTAGAAAGAGCTGAAAACTTACAGACCCACAGAACCAGCTTTGAAAGCAGCAGCACAAAAAAATAAAGCTGAAGCTTGGGATGGTGACCCTTTCAACACAGGAGTAGAGCCCAACTTTAACATAAATTTAAAAGTCAAGAAATAGGCTGATAAAATGAGTAAACAAGGCGGCAACAACAAAAACAAAAAGAACCTGACCCTAGAAAGTTATTATTGTGACAGGGAACATTAAAACATAAACATCAGAAGTAGACAACCAAGTCAAAACAGCTATATCCAAAGCCTCAAAAAACAATGTAAATTGGTCCCAGGACCCAAAAGCATTTTTGGGATTTTAAAAATCAAATAAATTAGGTAGAGGGAAAATTGGGAAAAGAAATGAGTGATGCAAGAAAATAATGAGAAAAGAGTAAGGAGCTTGGTAAAGACAAAAATACTTGAGAAAATGACACCTTAAAAATAGGCTAAATGCTAAAAGAGGCACAAAAATCCACTGAAGAGAAGAAAGAAGAAAAATTTGGAGGAGGTAACAGGAAGAGGTAGAATGGGGGTAAATTAGGTCACATAAAAGAAGCACAAAAGAACTTTTACAATGGCAGAGAAAACATGTCTGGGAGTGGCATACAATGACTGAACCTTGTAATTCATTCAAAGAGGGAATAATATACACATTCAGTTGGTATAGAAACCCATCATACTCTACAAGTAAGTAGGAGGGAAAGAGAATAATAAGAGAAGGTGATACTGATAGTAGGAAGGACAGATTAGGGGAGGCAGTAGTCAGAAGCAAAACACTTTTGAGGAGGGACATGGTCAAAGGAGAAAAACAGAAAGATAAATGGAGGAAAATAAGATGGAGAGAAATACAGAGTTAGTAATCATAACTATGAGAAAAAAAGTGGAGTAAATTTCTTTGAACAGAGACCTCATTTCTCAAATATATAGAGAACTGTGTCAAACTGATAAGAATACAAATCATTGCTGAATAATAATTTGTTAAAATATATAAAATTTCTAGATGAAGAAATGAAGGCTATATATAGTCATATAAATTTTTTTTCCTTTTTTTTGAGGACAATTGGGGTTAAGTGACTTGCCCAAAGTCACACGGCTAGTAAGTGTGTCAAGTGTCTGAGGCCAGATTTGAACTCAGGTCCTCCTGACTCCAGGGCTGGGGCTCTATTCATGTCACATAAAAATTTGCTAAATTACTATTGATTAGAGAAATGCACATTAAAAAAAATTTTTAGGTACCACCTCACACCTATTCTATTGCTAATATGACAGAAAAGGAAAATGACAGATGTTGGAATAAATCTGTAAAAACAGAGACTCTAAAGCATGTTTGTGGAGTTGTGAACAGATTCCAGCATTCTGGAAGCAATTTGGAAGTATGCCTAAAGGACTTTAAAATCACATATACCCTTTGATTTGGCAATACCACTAGTAGGTCTGTATCCCAAAAAGAGTAACCAAAACAAATAAATAAACAAAGGAAAAGCATTTGTATGTACAAAAATATTTATAGCCACACTTTTTGTGACCAAGAACTGGAAATTGAAGGAATTCTTATCAATTGGGGAAGGACTAAACAAGTTACAATTTATGATTTTGATGGAATACTATTGTGCTCTAAGAAATGATGAGCAGGATGGTTTTAGGAGGAAAAAATAACTTGCAATGACTTAAATGAACAGATGCGAAGTGAAGCGAACAGAACCATAACAATGTACACAGTAACAGCAATATTGTACAATGATCAGCTATGAATGACTTAGCTATTCTCAACAATGATCCAACACAATTCCAAAGGACTTGTGATGAATGTTGTCCACCTCCAGAGAAAGAACCAGTGGAATCTGAATGTATATTGCAGCATACTTTTTTAAAACTTTCTTTTTTGGTTAGTGTTTTCTTGTACAAGGTATGTAATAGGGATAATTTTTTTTTGCATGACTACTTATGTATAATCTATATCAAATTACTTGCCTTATCAATGAGGAGAGATGGAGAGAATTTGGAACTCAAATTTTTAAAAAATAAATGCTGAAAATTACTTGGAGAAAAAATAAAATATTTAAAAATTTAAAAATACCATCAATAGTGTATATCTTATAAGCTAATCATAGTTATTATAGTTATTTTATGTATAACTTAATTGGTTGTATAGAATACCTAAGTTAGTTCCTTAGACGCAATTAGTGTTTTTGTTCATGATTCCTATAAAGTAAGAGGCCTAAGTTATTTAAAGAATAATAGGGAATGTAGTGAAGTTTAAATCACAAACTTCTAGTGGATGTTTGCCATTGTGTAGAAATTTATGTATTAATTTATATTTTTATTTTACATAAAAAGATTAAGTGGGATTTAATTAACTGATGTTCACCATGATGTCTGCTTGGAGGAGGAAGGATTTCAGTGATAAATAAGTTACCTAAAAAAATAATAATAATTACTGAGTCAAGGAAGTATTTTCACCAGATAGTGATGGCATGGTAAAATTGTCTAAGAATAAAAGTTAGATCTATGATTGTAATGGTAATGAAATTTGAAGATCTTCCATTCCCCTTGAACTTGCTGACATAGCAGGAAGGGGTGGAGGAAGAAGGAGCCAGCAAGGTGACTGGAAGCCTTGGTAGCAGCACTAACTTCTCCTGAGAACCAGCCAGAACTTCTTCTGAGGACTGCTGGGGATGGGTACTGAGGGGGGCTGGAGCTGCTGGGAGTGAGCTGTGTGATGGCTGAGCAGTTACCATGAGTGAGGAGAGGAGGATCTTTGCCTGAGGGAGCCTGTTTTGTTTTGAAGGCTTGAGAATGTTGGCATTTACTACATCAGCTATGTGGGCCAACTCCATGGCTACTATGATGGCTTTGACTTTCTGGTCTTGGGACTCAGCTTTCTGGTATTTGAATAAATGTTCTGGCTATGTCCCCCATATAGAGTGCCTGTTACTTTTTGGGGGGCAGGAGGAAGGTAGGGCAATTGGGTTTAAGTGACTTGCCCAAGGCCACATGGCTAGTTTTGTGTTAAGTGTCTGAGGCTGGATTTGACCTCAGGTCCTCTTGACTCCAGGGCTGGTGATGTATTCACTATACCACCTAGCAGACCCCAGAGCCTGTTACATTTTGTGATTAATAACCATACCAGTGTATTTGTAGTCACCATAGGCATTGTGAATATTGCATTGTTGTTACAATGATGTACCAGGATAATCAAAACTTCAACTCATAAGCATACTTTTAATATTTGTCACACAGATGGCTAACATTAGGACAGAGATGCAGCACAATGTAATGGACAGGGGGTCCATTTTTGGAATGGGTTTATATTTGGAATCAGAAAAATATGGGTTCAAATTGGAACTTAGATAGCTACTGTTGTGTCATCTCAGTCTAGTTATTTAATCTCCATTGTCTCAGTTTTCCTCCCATATAAACTGAAAGTTATAAACCCTCTTTTTCTCTTGTATTGCTCCCTTCATCCCTAAATCTATGATTATTTTCCTCATATTTCCATAGTTTTTTCTTTACTTCCTTTATTACTTTGTCATATTCAAAAGTGAAGACAGTGTTAGACATCTTAGAAAAGGTTGGTGCCCAGGTAATTTGTGTTATTCAGACTCCAAGGATTGCTTCTTGTATGACTTGGTCATCAAACCATTGCAAATCAACCTTGCACAGTAAGGAAATAGTCAAAGAGCCACTTCTGAGTAGTTCTTGAGGCCCTATAATTTTACCACGCCAAAGCTATGCCATTTCAAAAAACAGAAAAGAGAAAATTAAAAGTCTCTGCACAATTCGGGTAAAACAAAATTAAAACAGAAATGAAAAATTTGTTGGAGAAAGTACATCTCAACTTGGCTGCATTATTTGAGATCACTCTACTTTTATAGATTGGTGATACTAAAGGACCTGAAATTTCTATTTGTTTCATCTTCTTTTCCCTAGACAGTATTACTCTCCAGTGATTCCATACATATTACTCTTTACTCTTAAACCACAACTTAGAGAAACTTTAGCAACATATAGTATCACCTAATCCTTATGTTAAAGAAATTCTTATAGTCTGCTGTTATCTTTCTTAATGCTCAGTAAATTACAGACCCTCTTTTTCTGTCCTCACTGTAGCAGTGTTCACTGTCCCTCATAATGCTAATAAATTGAAAGACTGATAGCATGTTTTATTCCAACTTTTTTGTTTTCTCTACAATAATAAATGTTATTATGCTCTTTCTCTCCATCACCAGTACATCAAATTCTCCCAATCATCCATACCGCCATTTTATTTTATAGGAACACACACACACACACACACATACTTATAACAAAGATTTAACTCAACTTTAGTCCTTTATGAGAAACATTTTAGTTCTTACATGATGAGTAGCATCTCAGAGCTCTCTATTTCTGTCCCTCTTATCCAGTCTGTAGATTTATTACTGAAACTTGTACTTTTCTTTTTCTTTTAAGATACCACACAACTGTTCTCAGGAAATCTGTTACTTATTACTAGGCTCCTTTATAATTTATTGTTGTATTTCTATTTTTATAAATGTTTTTACCACAATTGTGGTTTTTTTAATTGATAGATGTATTTTAGGAAAAATAAACCTACTTTTTCACTAATAAAATGAAAAGCAACGCAGTAAGCTAGCAAAGCTAAATATAGAGAGCCAGTTGACACAGAATTACTTATTTTTTAATGACTCTCTATAAGAAAGTATATTATAACAAATTATTTGAAATGTCAGGTCTTTGATGCTGTCATTGTCATTTTCCCTGAGTGTGGTCAATGTGAAAGCTCATTTATTATGTGTAATCGATAAATACCATATTTGTTCTAATTTTATGTGCTTGTCAGGTTCAGTGAGTCTTAATAGTTTTTTAGTGTTTATAATCATTAAGCTTTTAAATAATTTAGCTCATAGGAATGAAATAACCTAAATGATCCAAATTAAATTTAATTAAAGCTCATCTGCAGTATCACATTTTGGGAAAGATTAAATGTTCCCCCTTCAACTCCACCCCCACCCTGAGACTGCTTAAACTGTAAAAGCTTTGGATGAGTTATAGCAAGCAATAATGAATAACTGTCAGATCTGCATGATCCACACTACTCTGCCAAATACATTCTGACCACAGGAAGCCTCTTAGGTACAATGTGGGGATGGGAAGAGATCAAAGGAGGAGCTCAAAATATTTGGATTATGGACCACAAGAAAAAGTTGGGGCGGGGGGGATGTGTTCCCACAATGAGTCCCATGTTTCATTATTTCTTGGTTGTTGCCTTTGGTGATTCTACTTCTGTGATTCATGGTAAATATCCCTTTTCATACAAATGACTCATTTTCTTTTTCAAAACCAATATTACTACTAATCATAAGATATTTTCCTCCTTAAGGTGCTTTACAAATATAAATCATTTTTAAATGAACTATAAGGGGTGAATAGATTAATGAAAAAGTATTTGTTAATTCTTTATTTGCCAAACACTGTACTAAGTGCTTAGGATGCAAATGCAAAACAAAGGTAATGCCTGCCATTCTCAATTAGCTTACATTTTGATGGAGAACATTCATGTTCTCTCTCTGTCTATATGTATGTCTGTGTACACACACACACATGCAGACAGACACACACACACACAGGTCAGGTGGGGCACTCTGGTTCAAAAAGTTACAAGGAAAGTAAGTAGGGCCACACACTCCATTCAGGGTAGGCAGCATAATGGTTGTTGAGGTTCTGGATGAAATGACTGAGTGAATACTAAATACATTCTACACAGACAAAAATGAAAAGCTAAGACTAAAACAAATCAATAATTTAAAAGACAAACACTGCATTATGACTCAAGAACAAACATAGACCAAGACAAATTATGGAAATGATTTTTTCCCTTTTTGTTTCTCCACATAATTCATGATATTCAAGACATAATCTTAAAAGGACCACAAGATCAGTTATGATTTTTTTCTTCTCTAAGTGTATGGTCGAGGGAATAAACAGTAATAATATCATGTGGTATTCTTACATATCATCAATATGGGAAATCAGGGAGTACTGAGATAAAGATAAGGCAAGGGGTTCAAGATACCTTCACTGATTAACCACTTGTGAATCCTTAATTCATATGTTGTCAGTGTACCATAGGTCACTGGGTACTTATGTTAATGTGTATAATATATACATATAGAACACACATACATGTGTGTATATGCATGTTGTTCTTTGTCCTTCATTTCTAGTGACACCGGGAAGTGATGTCTTGACTTGTATGTGAATTAGAGAGAAGCAGAGTTGCACAGTCATCAGCCTCACTCTCTCTTCCAGAGTCAGTGAAGTCCAGTGGCAAGACAAAATTTAGAATGACTAGAGATGACCCAGGATGCAATGGATGACCATGGAATTTTCAATGTCGGACCTATTTCTAAGCATTCCACAGTGCCTGCTTCAGCCATCTTAATCCATTGCAATAAATTGTTCCAATTGTCATTCCATTCTACCAGAGGAAGTCTTCATATGCTTGGGGTAGACAATCCCCTAATGCACCAATGGGTTTGAGACATTGATTTGTTTGTCTGCTTTTGCTGGGGCGTGGCCACTGCAATGCTACAGTTTCTTGTTGCCACAGTTGAGACTTGGGTGAAAAGTGGAAACCAAAGGTTGAAAAGTAGCTGTGAAAATGACTTGGCAAGCTCTTACACAAGAGGTTCTAGTCCTCCCTGAATATTCCACACATAAATAATTTGGACTGCAAACTTTTTAGACAAGAGGGAATGTAACTACTTTTTTGCATATTTTATCTTCTCAAGCCCTTCATAATTATATTCCTTTATACCTTTCCAATCATCTTCTAGCTTATTTTTTTCCACATACTCTGTGATTTGATTGCTCTGGCCTCCTTGCTGTCTCTAGCACATTCCATCTCTTTACTGCACATTTTCATTGATCATCTCCTATGGCCAAAATGCTCTCCCTACTTGTCATTGTCCCAGGTAAAATCTCCCCTTCTTCAAAAACGTTTTTGTCTTATTTCTGCTTGTGCTTCTCTCTGAAATTATCTTCAGTTTTATATATTCATACAAACGCATGTGTGTGAGCACGTGTGCGCGCGTGTATATCTTGTCCATACATTGATGTTTGCATGTCGACTCTATTAGGCGGTAAATTCCTTGAAGACATCGACTGTTTTTGTTTCTCTTTGAATCCTCAGAGCTTAGCACAATGCCAATAACACAGTAGGTACTTAATAAATGTTTGCTGAATTTGCTTGACTCATAATAGTACTTAGGATTTGGGAAGTTAAAAAAAAAAACAACTACAATTGTAAGACCATCTACAACTCAGAAAACTTAAATGTTGCTAATATTAATGTGTGATATTTGTGTCAAGTAGCCTGAGGAACTTGCATATTACTAGAGGAGTTGAACACTATCCATATTTCCATTATTAGTATCAATGAAACCATAAATTGAAGCTAAAAGGAATGATCACTCGCACATTCTCCTCTAAGAGGAGTTTATAGAATTGGATTCTTTATGTTTCCAAAGGCAACAAGAAGTATTTCGTGGGACATTCTGTTGTTCTCACTAAAATACTCAAAATGAGATCAATTAATTCGCAAACATAAAAAAGGGGGAAAAAAGAAACATTGACTCAAATGAGAATTAAAGACAACGGGGTTCAAATTATACTTCTGAGTACCTGTATGATTTAGGTAAGCAAGTAAAATTCTCTGAGCCCTAATTTACTCACCTTGAAAATGAAAGGGTCAGATGAGATGCATTATCAGATAACTTCCAGCTTTATACCTAAGAACCTATGATATATTGCAAATGTGGAAGAGGTAGAGAAGTTTTATGAAAAGCTTATCTCTGAACATAGTCATGGGAAATTAGAGAGAAAACTAAATTGGAAAAAAAAGTTTGGGGATAAAGAAATGAAAGAAGTCATATTCTTAATCAGAAGCTTTAAAAAGTGTATTATAAATATCTCCTTTTAGAAGAAAATTGGAAGGCTAGATATGGGCCAATTCTTAATCAAACAATTTGAAACTGACAGCCTGAATAGAGAGGAATCACTTTGATGGGTCAGGTAAAAGTTTACTGGATCTGGATTAAAAGAAGTTGGATTCAAGTCCTAGTCTGAATATTTATTCTTTGTCTTTGAGCCATAATTTTTCAATATCTATAATTCAGAGGTCAAATTAGTTGATTTCTGAGGTTTTTTTCCAGTTGTGAGTCCTATGAACAACAGCATTAGTTCAGTTAATGATGTAGGAATCATTCCAAAATGAATAGCCTGTAGAGTCAGATCATTGAGTACTTGGAGCAGAGGTCAAAATAAGCATCAAGTTAGAAGAATTCAAATTCTTCTATTAAGGAATTAGAAGATAGTGTGCAATTGTAGCAGCTCCAATCTGACCTGTAACACAAGCTGTCAACTCTGAAAAATGAAAAATGGGCAATAGAAAAGAAGCATTGTGTCTATTTCTTAGAAAACTCCATCTAGTATAAAAGTAATTACCACAGTGAGGAGACCAAAAGAACCAGAGTGAAGCTTAAGGAAACTATTTCCATTTGCAGCATTGCCTTACAAAAGAGTAAATAGGCATTGATAAAAAAAAGGAAAAGCAGAGAATTTCGCATGAGATCCAGCTGAGCCAATTAACCCAAAGACATTACAAATGAGACCAAAGACAGCAGAAGTTGGGACAGATATACCAATATTTCACTAGTGATCTAGTCTCATATAGGGTTAATGGCACCACTAATTTATATTCTACCACATAGGCACATCATCTATTACATGAGGAAATAGAAATGAAACTTCAAAGGATAGTGTATTCAAGAACCTAGATACTAGAGCAAAAGTTCTCAGGTATCACAAGAAATACTGGGATTTTCACATTACAGCAACTGGTCCCATTGGATCCATTCTGAATCCTTCTATCTGATGCTCAATTTGTCAACAGTTGTCAATAAAGAATCACACTGAATTCAACAAGAAACTAATACTAGGAGTAGAGTTTCTAGAACTGTTGTCATTGAAAAGCAGGGGTCTCTTTATTTCCTACGTGGCTGTACTCCTTTACACCTCGCTGTGGTACTCCCAGGAACGTCATCATCAGGAACCTCATTACCAGAACCTCGACATCATTCATGATCAAATCAGTCTTGTGATACAGACCTCTTTAATAGTCTCTGCACTCATGATTGGAGGATAGAATGAAGAGCTCCTCCCCACTCCTGCATTTCCTATTGGCTGTAACTCCTTTGGATTATTTCCATTAGATTGTAAGCTCCTGGAGGCCAGGCACTATCTTTCTTTTTTCATATTTTTAACTGCAGTTCTTACTTATTAAATGTTTATTGTCTAACTGGAGTCATTTCAAACATTTTATTTTTTAAAGACCTTCTAGATCTGGTTTTGTGTTTATGTAAGTAAGAAAACAAATATTTATTAAGTGTCTGTTGTATGTCACATATTTGCTAAATAATTTACAAATATAGTCTCATTTGATCCTCACAAGAACACTGAGAGGTAGATGCTATTATCTTCATTTTATATTTGAAGGGACTGGTACAAACAAATGTAAAGGCATTTGTCTAGGGTCACATAACTAGTAACATCTGAGACCAAATTTGAACTCAAGTCTTCCTGACTCAAGGTCCAGTGTTTTATCCACTCTGCCACCTTGTTGTCTCTTATTTGTGGGTCTGAGGGTTTCAGAAATCAAACAAAAAACCACTGGCAATGATTTTAAGGGGATTTAATTTAGACTATGGCAGTTTAATGCTAGTAAAGAAAAACATGTTAGATATGTACACTACCCCAAATTCATTCCACAGGAACACTCCAATCATTTGTTTGAAATTTAAAAAATAAAAAACAAAAAGAATGAAAAAAGATGAGAATCTTGTACAATAATGGAAATAGTTTGACTCAAGAAAACTAAGTTGAAACTTATAAGATTTGCATAAGACTCTCCTCATTGATAGAGAGAATGATGCTTTGGCATTATGTGTGTGCCTGAGACAGGAATTGATGAAAAAGTTTTGGAGATGAGTTATATTCTTTTTGCTTTCCCTCTTTGAGAGAAGACACACATGTTCTCTCTTCATAAAGAGATTTTTGGACAGAAACAATAGACTTAAGAAAAAAACAAATGTAGGGGAAAGCTAGCTCCTTCCTCAACATATCACAGATTTCTAGTTTATCTTTCTACAAACCATAGAGAATTTTCCCTTAGTTGAAATCAAGGTCTCTTTGTCTTAGTTGAGCTAGCTCAATTCCAATGGGATAGGTTAATCACTCTGTATTATTTTTCTGGTTGTGTTCTAATCTGTATAATTCATATGATTTCTGTTTGGTGTCTTATAAGATTAAAGTATTTACTCACTATTCATTATTAGAAATGGTCTTTTGTATTATTCATCATTTGGTGGGAAGAAGTCCAGTTTTAAGGTATAAGCTTGATATGCCTCTTTTTTTCTATGATGAATAGTAAACAATAAAGTGATTTATATTTAATAAAGAAAATACTTTTTTTGAACAATTAATTTTTTAGACTAGCACGACTCGCTGAGAAGATCAGAGGATTCAGTCTTATGGCACTGATCCCCTTCTTCATCTCAGAGACACATTAAAGTTTCCCTTGGAGATGAGAGTACTACATCTATTAAGCTTCCCCTGGGCCACATTTAAAACAATCTAAGGGGACACAACTCTAACCTATATGGGTAACACCTAAAACCTACATTTAGAATCCTTAACTTCTCTGAATTTCAACTCTTTTAACTTCCTATGAAAACTTGGGCAAATCATTTCAACTCTCTACGGGTAAGATTCATCATTTGTAAAAGGAAAGGTTGGACTAGGTGATTTCTAAAGTCCCTACCAGCTCTAAATTCTTTGATCTTATAATCTTTACTTAGAAAAGCCATATTCAAACAGAATTTTGAAGATTTTAAAAACTCTCCCATGCTCTCAGGGCTTGAAAACTGCTTGTCCCTATTTGCAGTTAATCCTCAAAGATAATTCATCTAAACTCTTGGGGGGGTTCTTTTCCTCATCTGCAAAGAGATAGATGGATAAAATAATCTCTGAGTTACCTAATAGATTTAAGTCTATTATTAGGGTGCTAATGGCTTTTGTCTTTGTTGCTTTGTGACAAACTGAAATCCAGAAAGTACCTTAAGGTTGTAAACATTATCTCCTTTGATCTTTACAATGTATGAGGTGAACACTGAGGTTTTGTTATTCTCATTTCCCAAATGAGAAAAACTACATAAACTATGTGTGTAAATGTATGAAGTAAATGTATGAAGTAAGAAGTGGTATCTGACCCCAAGCTTCTCCTGGCACCACATCCATTAAGGTTAGAGAAGAAATCACAGAAAACCTTTAAAAACCATCAGAGTTTAGGTGATAAAGTTACAATTATATTTCCTAGGATTTTCTCTAGGCCAAGGAAATTAACTTAGGTTCATTAGTTTTTTCTTTCAATATTTAGTTACTGTATTTCAAAAAATTGGTTTATTTTATAATCATAAATATTTCATTTTATACACTTAAAAACATCATTCTGAGAATGAGTCCATACACTTCACTCTACTGCCAAAGGGGTCCGTGACACAAAGCATGTTAAGAAATTCCACCTTATAATGTTTGTTCCTAGCTTCTTGTCTCCTGATATATCGTTAATTTCTTTCTACCCATCTTCCTGTCACTCACAATAATGAGTATTATTATAATAATTATAATAAATAATACTCATTATTCAGTAAGTATCTCAATCTTTTTTTTTTTTTGCAGAAATACCTTTTGCATGAAAGACTAACTACACACTTTCCAATCCTTTAGGAAGAGAAAAGATGTTTTCCTGAATCCAGTTCAGGTCAGAAATCAGACTTTGGCAAGCAGTTTTCTCACAGATGTCACATCTATTCCTTCAACCCCTCCCAAAAGTCTGACTAGAATGTGTGGCTGGCTGCCCACTAGGGAAATTCTTACTTGTGACTGCTGTTGACATATGTGAACAGGATGACACTGGGTTGTAACACTTAATTATCTGCTCTCCAAAGCTGAGTCAGATCAGGCATAAATAAGGACAACATTCTGCAGAGCTCAAGGTCTGCTCCTACTCCTCACTTCAAGAAGGGCAGAGTATTTCTTCCTGATTTTAGCCTTCAGGAACTCAGTAAAGTCTCTTCTCCCATTAGGCCACCTAATCCATACTGTCCAGTGTATTGGAGTGAAAAAAGAGACTGATTTTTGCAGTTTCATTTATAGAGATTTATCATGTGAATTTGTAACTTTTTAAAGAAGCCATTTCTATTTTGTGAGATAGTCTGGGCCTTATTTAGAGAGAGAAAGAAAAAAAACCTCGACATCCTAAAAGTACAAGGATCTAAGGTTTTGCCACACCAAGTGTAATGCCTCTTGAATTTGTTAGATGAATTTCTGGAATTTTGACAGAATTTCTGATGATGAACAACCTAGAATTTAGGTTGATTAGACTTTGGAAGAATGGCATATAATTAACCATTATATCCTTACCTGAAAGATTTCTTGAGTGGAACAGCTGATTGTCCTCTGTTTTCAAAGAGGATCAATGACATCACAAGGGTGATGTTTTATCATTAGCCTCACTCTCTCCTTAAGAATCATGTGAGTCCAGTGACAAGACAAAACTCAAGATGACTTGTGATGGCTCAGGGTGCAGTGAGTGACTTTGGCCTTTCAAATTAAGGTCTTTCCCAGGTCTCAGTTGATCTTCAGCAATGAGTATTCAATGTTTAAGGGCTAGATAGGATTTGAGATAAAAGAAGACCTATCATCAAAGAAATATCAGTCTGGGAAGGAATGACCGTCAGCGTATCTGGCTTGCACAGAAAACAATTGCTATTTATATTTACTCCAAGCCATCAAAACCAAAAAAAATTAAGCATTGGAGAGTTGTTTCTGGGATCTATTATTGGCCCTTCAATGAAAGCCAGAGTGATCTGAGTTTAAGGGAATAGTCCAGTGGCTACATTTGAATCACAACAGGCTTTTTAAAAGCCTTCTTAAGAGCTATATTTCAATAAATAAAAAAAAAAAAATGAATGCTGCCCAGGACACCTCAGTTGTTCTAACCTGTAAATAGTACAAATACTAATGAAATTCACATGCAATAATATTTGAATTGCATGATCTTTTTTTTTTAAAGCAATTGGGGTTAAGTAACTTTCTCAAGGTTACACAGCCAGTTATTTCTGGGTGTGGTGCTAAGTATCTGAGCTGGGATTCGATCTCAGGTTATCCCGACTCTGGGGCCAGTGCTCTTACTCACTTCACCACCTGGCCAGCCCTAAGCAATTGGGGTTAAGTAACTTGCTCAAGGTTACACGGCCAGGTGTTTCTGGGTGGAAGCTAAGTGTCTGAGCCCAGATTCAATCCCAGGTCATCCCCCTCTGGGGCCGGTGCTCTTACTCACTGTACTACCTGGCCGCCCCAGCATGATCTTTTCAAATCAATATATTTTATGTTGGTATTCTCTAAATTTTGTTGTCTTGGGGAAAAGCTTCAATCCCGGCTTTTTAATTAATGTTTTGCTGCTTCCACAAAGAACAGGTAGGTGGTACAGAGAATCCATGTTTTGATGACCCCTAAGAACCTTTCCAGTCCTAATATTATATGATTATAATCTCTCCTTAACTACGGTTCTTTTTTTACTTTTTGGGGGGGGGAAGGCCTTTGGGGTTAAGTAACTTGCCCAAGGTCACATAGATAGTTAAGTGTTAAGTGTCTGAGGCCAGATTTGAACTCAGGTCCTCCTGACTCCAGGGCCAGTGCTCTATTCACTATGCTACCTAGCTGCCCCAACTAAGGTTCTTTCTAAGCAAATTATAGCTATGCCACGAACATGTCACAAATGATGTTCTAATGTTTATTGAAAACAAGACTTATTTGAAATTAGTCAATAAGCATTTAATCAGTGCCTACCTGGTGCCAAGTACTTTGTTAAGCTCTGGAAATATGAAAACAAAAACAAAAACCAAAGACAGTTACTTCTCTCAAGAAGTTCACAATCTAATTGGGATGGGGTAAACAACATGGAAACCACTTATATAAACAACATACACACACATACACATGCAGATATAGATATAAATGTAATTATAGACAGGCATATGTATATTTTGTTGTTGGATAGTTTCAGTTTTGTTCAATTCCTTTTGACCTGTTTAGGGTTTTCTTGGAAACAATACTGGAGAGGTTTGCCATTTCCTTCTCTAGTTCATTTTACAGATGATGAACTGAGGCAAAAAGGATTAAGTGACTTGCCCAGTGTCACACAGCTAATAAGTTTCAGTGGCCAGATTTGAACTCAGGAATTCAAGTCTTTCTGACTGCAGGACCTACATTCTATCTACTGTGCCACCTAGCTGCCCCTAGATACATATACACATATATGATAAATTGGACACAATCAAGGAAAGGGGGAAGCACTTAGCATCAGTATTAAGGCTTCAAAAAAGGTTTCTTATATAAAATAGAACTTTAGGGGAAACTTGAAGGAAGCCAGAGAAGTCAGGAGGAAGAGATAAGTGTTCTAGGAATAGTGAACAGACAATGGAAATACATGTTCAAAAATGTAGTGTCTTTTTGAGGCACAAAAAGGAAGCCAAAATAGTGTCACTGGATCACAGAGTATATTGAGCAGGAAGGAAGAGTGGGAATAATGCGTAAGAAGACTGGAAAGATAGGAAGGTGTTAGCATTTAAACAGCTTCAAATAACAAAAAGAAGAGTTTATATTTCCTCCTAGATTTGATAAGAAGCCATTGAAGTTTATTGAATAATGAAGTTCCATGATCAGATCTAAATTTTAGAAAAATTATTTTGACAGCTTAGTGGGGTTATGCCTTTTAATAAGCACAAATAAGCAATTTAGATAAACTTCAAATAAATTTACCTCATTTCCTTTTTTTATACTTTCACCTCTGATGCCCTATGTTAATTTGTTAATCAGTAAATAATCAAATAATCTTATCTAGCTTAGAAATGGTGTTTTTTTTTCTTCTTAAAGGGACACTGTATTTAGAATGAGACTATCCATCATTACCATACATCTTTCGAATGATAAAGGAAATGTAACTGGTATTTCAAGGACTGTTTTGCCAACAACTAAGGAAGGCTTTGTTCTTTTCATTTTGTCTATTTTTTTCTTCATTCTGTTCTTCTCACTTCTTTATACTACTTGCTGTAGTCTTCCTGGAGCTGAAAGGTACAAATGTGAAATTCAAAGGACAATTCAGTTCATTCAAGAAGAGGTACTTAAAATCTTTTGAAGTCAAACAAATAAGGTATGTTATAGTCAGTAAACACTGTGCTACACAGTAGTGTACAGATGTCAACACATAAATGGCATTTTAAATCCCAAAAAGCACCAATTGAAAAAGCAATTTTATTTCTCAAAAAGTGAAGTATATAGAGCCAGTGGAGTGAGATAAGCCCCGTTAGAGTATCCAGTGCATCCCCCAGGTAGTGTCAAACCATATTGTGTTTACCTCAAGTCTGAATCTCTTCCCAATTCAGATTTCCAACACAACTCTTACTAAAACTGACTTAGCCAACACAATGTGCCAGGAAGGAACAGGAAGCCAAATCAGAAAGGTATGAGTCAAATAGGAATATGGCATGTAAAGGAGTCTAAAGAATATGTCTAATTAGTGAATATTTTAGTACATTTATTTTAGTTTTTACTATAATACTTCCAAAATCTATTTTGATATGCTGTGTTATTAAGGTATTAAGGTTTAAAAATGAAATGTTCAAGGAAGAACAGATGAGGTATTACATATTAATCATTTTGAAGTGTAAGGAGGTGAGTAGCAATGAGCACATGGGTTCTTGATCTTTTTGTGTATGTCTTGGACCCATCTGGCAATTTGGTAAATCTCACAATAATATTTCATATGCTATAATAAGATGAAAAGAATTACAAAAGAAATCAAATATGTTGCAAGTAAATTTATCATAATATATTTAAAAGAAATTTAAAGAACTTGAGGCAAAGGGGTGGCTAGGTGGTGCAGTGAATAGAGCATTAACCCTGCGTAGCAGCAAGCACCCCAAGTGTCCCCAGGGTTTGCTGCCAACACAAGTTCTTGGATCTGCTTTGATAAAGGAAAGCAACTCAAAATGGGTTAACAAGCTTACTTTAATCAGTCAAATATGTATCTTTTACCTAGTTCAGGGGAAAAAGGTCAGCACCCCAAACTTCAGAGTATACAGACAGAATTATCAAGACAGAGAAACAGATCAAGTAGACATTTTCAAACTGTCCAACCATTACATCCATACCAAATCAACATCTAGGTTTTTTCAAAGCTGGGGGACTCTCAACAATGGCTTCCCAGAGTTTCATCAAATCACAGAACACTTCTCAAAGTGAGCCCCAAAACAAAGCTACACATCAGGGCTTATATAGCCTTCTTCTGGCTCAGAGAATGTCACAACCTTATTGACCCACTGCCCAATCAAAAAGTATCTACTGAAAAACAAGCCTCCCACCCCAGGCTCCAGGTGCACTTTAGCCTAGGGGCAGGGAAGATCTTTAAATTTGTATTTCCATTATACCCTGGAATCTGGAGGACCTGAGTTCAAATCTGACCTCAGACACTTAACACTTACTAGATGTGTGACCTTCAGGAATTCACTTAACCACTTAACTCCAATTCCCCTGCCTTCCCCCCTCCAAAAAAAAACATTTGTTTACATCATCATGAAAAAAATGTTAGGCATAGTCCACTACTTCCTTGACTATAGACAAATTTAGTTGGGGGCAGGGAGTGGCAGGTCTTCAGGTCCTCACTCATCTGAAATTGTCATGAAGCTTCAAGCTTTTGTCCTTTCTGTTGCTCCTCTCTCTTTTATTTATTTTCTTTATTTCCCTGTGTTTAGGTAACGAATCTGGATAAGGCTATGACTGTAAGCTTCCAAAGATCAGGGAAACAAGCTAATAGCACTATACGACCTAGAGTCCATGCTGGGATTGGCTAGAAATCAGATGATAAGTAGTAAAGGACCAAGTGACCGTTCAATTTAGAAGCAACTCTCACTGTGTATGCTACATTTGGAAGTGAACTTGGTAGGAGTGAACAAAATGTAATACTCCATTGTTTGAAATCATTCTGCTCACAGACTGAAATGGCTTGTACTTCTGTTATTGCCAAAACTTTTCAATTAATATCCTTTTATGGAAACTTCAAAAAAAAAGTTAAAACAGTGTTCTTTGTATAGAAACAAGTCAAAGGTTTGATAGATGATGTTTAGCCCATTATAGATGATAATTTGCCTAGTTTAGAACCTCAAGCTAAGTAAGGAAGATGAAAGATAGAAGAGGAAGGTGAACAGCCATTTGCTTGAAGAGTTTAGATGAAATACTGCATGGAAAACTTGTAAGGAAAGACTGAGAAAAGTTCTGTAGCAAATTAGTATTTCAGTCTCCATTTTTTACCCACATTCTTTCCTGTTTACTTGTTAAAGCTATATTTTAGGAGGTAATAGGTGAGTCACTAATAAAAATAAATGTCAGTTTAGCAAATGAGTACAATAAGCAACCTATTAATTTTTCAGTTGCTAACAACTACATGTTTTCTTGGGAACAGACAACAAGCAGACACCAAGTGGGCCAAAATTGACAATGAATGAAATACTGCTGCCCTGGGACTGTACCAATATATGCACATTTCTTCATTGATAACATTTGTATTTGATGGGTCCATGAGGCTGCTTATTACTCCAATTTAAAAGTAAGGAGTTGTCAACTTGTCATAAAATTAAGTAAAATAATGGGCAGTGAATTTAAACAGTTGTAACCAAAATTATGATGATAAAAAATGCTTGATTTAAACATTGTCCATTGTTTTTAAACATTTGTAGAAGGTTTTACCTTTTGTTATCCTTTGTTTTCAAAGAGAGCACTCCTAGGTTAAATATTTCTTTTATTTTTCTACTAACGAAGATGGACTTGTATTGCTACACTTGCATTCTCCTACTTGGACTATATTATGATGAATAATATGCATTTCAAAGTTGCAAACCTGAGGTTAGGGGCACATGTAGACAATAAGCAGAAAGAACAAAGTGAACTGGCCCACGTCAGTATAACCAGTGCAAAGAGGACAGGCCCCGATATTCTGGCCAATAAGCCACTTCAAGTGGGCCATGTGAAGTCAGGTGACAATAATAAGAATAATGATAAAAGAGGGATAAGAAAAGAAGCACAATGAGGAAGAGGAAGAAAATGAACACGTGTGTAGAAGACCTTTGCAGAAGTTCTCCCATTTCATTCAAACCCTGTAACCCCCTGCAACATCTGAGGGCACAGAAGCTGAGAAAGGTCACATCACTTTCCCAAGATCTTTTGTCTAAGAAGCACTTGAGGCCAGATTTTAACTCAGGGGTTTCTGACTCTGAGTTCAGAACTCTATCCTTGCCCCCAAAGTCAACCTGATATATACATTTTCATTCTTGTAGGTGCTTTGAGAGGTATGGGGTGGGTGGGTTGAGAGGGCTCCATAAAACCGTTTAAGTGCTTCTTGCCAGAAAAGAAGACTGCCAAGAGGAGGGAGGTAAGGCCTTGTCCCTAGCCTGATGACCAAAGACAGACCTTGAAGGAAAGAGTTTAGAGTGAAAGTGAAGGTAAAATGACTGATTCATCAGTCCCCCAAAATACTTCATGTTTGATCTTTTAAGAGTCTCCTGAGAGAGCACAATAGTTGGAAGAAAGTTACTGCTCAATGTTTTTCAAGTCTTTATACATGCTGTGAATTTTTTTTGGAGGGGCACTTCTCTTATATTTACCATGTGGCTCACAGTAGAAAAACGTTTATACAATGGTCAAAAACCATCAAGCCCTTAGAACTTGTGATAATACCAACAAGTTATATATATATATATATATATATATATATATATACTACCATTCATAATCCACCAAGTCAAGAAAACAATGTGGGGGCATAAAAGAGTCTACTTCCAAAAATATATGCAAATAAGATGTTAATACATAAGAGATTTGTATTTTACTTTTTTGAGGGGAGAGCCAGGGCAATTTGGGTTAAGTGACTTGCCCAAGGTCAGACAGCTAGTAAAGTGTTAAGTGTCTGAGGCCGGATTTGAACTCAGGTCCTCCCGACTCCAGGGTTGTTGCTCTATTCACTGTGCCACCTAGCCACCCCTGTATTTTCTTTAACAATACTTTTGTAGATCTATATTTATTTGAGTGTTGGTACTGAGAATCAATAAGAGCCCAGAGTATAGAAAATTTGAGTAAGTGAGCTTTTGTAAGAAGGATAGAAGGTGATCCCCATGTATTAGGAATTACCAATGGAGAATTTTTTCTTCTACCTGACTTTAGATGGTGATTTTTTTCCCATTCTAGTTCTGGAAAAGTTCAGTCTAGTCCAATCCAAACGAGCTTCATTTGTAGAGTATCTCTTATGTGTAAAACACTGGGTAAGTGGTAAGGTTCCCAGATACAATATCTGTCCTTATGGAGCGTGCACATCAGGTAGGGGACATTAAGCAGTGTCAGACTGAGTACAACACAAATTAGAAAGTAACAAATCCTAACATTACCTATTAGTAAAGCTTTCTATGGAATATAGTCTGAATATTTGAAGGAGTCATGTAACTTTTTAAGAGGTCAACTAAAAGTACCTTAGATATCATTCAGTGCAATTTCTTCATCTGTAAAATGAAGACAAATCTGGATTTTAAGCCCATTTTCCTTTTTTGTTACCTCCTGTTCTCTCATAGGACTTCTCTCACTAATCTGTGAAATCTTCTGTCCCTAAAAATCTAAGTCAGTTTTGGTTAGAAAACTTTACAGGGATAGGAAAAGGAGTTCCCTCCCTCACAGCATCTTCCTCACATTTTACCTAAATTCTTACTTGACATACAGCATTAGAATATTCTGGCTATATAATTATCCTTTGGTAACTGTTTCCTTGCTGCATAATAGTAATCTGATCAAAAATTGGAGTTTCCATTAAACCATAAGGGTTTTTTTCCACCTGTCTAATCTGTTTCTCTTTGGGATATCACTGAGATATTTTATAGAAAACTGAGACATTTTATATAAAATTCAACTGGGGAATCTTCTTTTGTGTACTCACTCATATTTTCACAGAAGCTAGACACATTGACAGGCAGTTTAGCACATTTGTTAATTATGATTAAATGTAGCAGCTGAGGCCTCCTAACATTGCCCACAATGGGCTACTCCCAGTTCCAAGACAAACAACGGATAATCATTTATCAAAGGCCTGTATTTTCATGGTGTCTTTTCACCTAAGCTAGTATTAAACAGATAACATCAGAAAAAATTCAAAGGACATTAGTTGGAAGAACATTAAATGCATTACAGAGAATTGATTTGGTGAATTAGTTCAAGCAGCAAGTATTCTCATCAAGTTTTCAAAAGATACCATTTTCCCTGACTTCTATGATATGAGGATTCAAATCCATCCCAACTATTCAATCTCTTAGTAATCTCAACACAGTAGGAGAGAGCGAAAGGCATTTTAACTCACAGTAGGGTATTGTTTATGATATTTATCTTTGGGAAGGAAATGAGAAAGGCCAAAGACTTGTCAATTAAATAGAAGCTTTGTACCTCTATATTATGACACGTATTGTGTAGAAACAGTTCCTGCTGGACCAATTCTCTCTTTGTCTGCAGATAAGTAGTTTTGATTACTTGGAAATCAGAGTTTTAGGATGTCAACCAACAGGTCTCTTCTGATATCAACATACCCATATCAATCCAACTTGGGTCTTGAAGTATATGACTGTGTCTTTAGTATATTATTTCTCTAGCCACACATCTGTTCTCTGATTGTGCTGTTCCTGGATTTATAGCCAAAAAATTAGGCTACATCATTTCAGGATGCCATTTACTACTTATATCTTGGGCAAATCATTTCACTTCTGTGAGCCTCAGTTTCTTCATCTGTAAATGACAGGGTTAATCTAGATGAGGTATGTGGTCCCTTTCAGTTCATAATGTGATATCCATATTAAAACATTTTACTACAAGATGATCTCAACTCTTTATAAAATAAAAATATGTCACTCAAATTTCTTATAAATTCTTTATAACTTTTATAAATAAATTTTATTTATATTGTTTATAATATTTAATTGAAAAAGAAATGAGGGGGCGGCCAGGTAGCAGAGCGAGTAAGAGCACCAGCTCCAGTGTTGAGAAGACCTGGAGATCGAATCCCGGGCTCAGACACTTAGCACCCACCCAGAAACACCTGGCTGTGTAACCTTGAGCAAGTTACTTAACCCCAATTGCTTAGGGGCGGCCAGGTGGCTCAGCGAGTAAGAGCACCGGCTCCAGTGTCGGGTATGACCTGGATCAAATCTGGGCTCAGATACTCAGCGCCACATCCAGAAATAACTGGCCATGTAACCTTGAGCAAGTTACTTAACCCTGATTGCTTTAAAAAAAAGAAAAAGAAATGAGGAAGGTTTTCAAAGACATCAATTATAGAGAAACCATGTCATACCTCTATATCATGAACACTATAAAAATAATAAGTGCATTGATAAGCCCTGGGTATGTTGAGCACCAAATAACCTCATGAGATCTAAATTGACATTTTACCATGCTGAAAAGACTTACAAGTATATGTCTTATCCTTGAGTAAGCTATCTGTTAATCCAGACAACTGATTTAGCAGCACTAAGGTTAGAATTTAAAGTTAAATAAAAAGAAAGAATACTAATAAGAAAAGGATATGGAAGAAAATTAACAAGATTTAACAAGACCATAAGAACCCAGAAAGTTAGTAAAACATATTTAACATTACTATTTATTAACTGAATGATATCAAGGACATTTGATCAAAGAATAGTCTGATCAACTTATAGGAAGAAGGATTCTAATTGAATACATGTGGCATTGACAGTTGGGTCTCTGCTAGATTGCATAGATGAAGATATACATGGAAGTTTATAAGTTTTGCAGATGGTATAAATTGGGATGATAGTTTATATATTCAATGATGATATTAGAATCTAAGGACATGTCAACATTCTAAATAATTTAATGGAGAAATTTAATAAGGATGTAATCTATAGCTCATGATTCTTCTCTTACCCAAAAAATAATGTTTGGCTTATGTAGAATGAGTTTGGTCATGAAAACCTAATCCCCAAAGGTTGGTTTCTTTCTTTGATTCATCCCCTGACTAGGGATATTAAAGAAAATCTGCAAATATATTTGTGTTATACCTCTTGTCTAGGTCTCATTAAATGTCGATAACAAGGCTCCTAATTTCTACACAGACACCAATGTATGCCCATTATGATGCAGTCTTTATTTTACCTCCACAGAAAATGTATTAGTTTCAGAGTACTCACAAGAATCTATTCACATATATAGAAACACATAGAATGCTCCAAAAAAAGAAAACCCTTTAGATTTACCCTAGAAGGGATACCAGCTATGCTTAGATTGCCATGGCAACAGTGGAGAGTATTAAGGTCAAGTTCTTCCACCCTATTCTCTAATATCAAATTACTCCAGTCCTTTGGTTTCAAGGGAGACATAATGGAAATACTTTTCCTTCTTCAAAAAGCACACTATTGACAGTCTTCCTGTAGGTAGGGATCTGGTGTTTGACTTTTTAACTTGAGTCCTTTTAAACTTGGAATTGTCTTCGAGGTAGGATACAAAGCTGGAGAAGGACAATTTCAGTATCTCTTCTTCTTATATGCATGTATGAACAGGTGTGTATCAATGTTATTTGCTTCTATAGGAACTCTCTGAATTTCCTGGTTTCTGTCATGTTATAAACATGGCAATTCCATCTTCAGCAGCTCCAGTCTCTGACCTGTAGAAAGGCATGAGGTCGCCAAACATTTGAATTTCATATATATTCATATCAAGTCATCTAGGCAAAGACAAGATAATCAATACACTCTCTTCCAACAAAATATGATTGACTCTTTCTTGGGGAGAGGGAAATGAGAAATTCCCTCCCTCCCCTCTTTATGAATTCCAAAAATAAAAGAATAAAGGGAGAAGATAAAAGGGGAGTCCTTGGATTGATCTCATAAGTTCAGTTGATAGAGACCACAAAAACAAGAGTTACTTCTCTAACAAGTGTCTGTCCCCCTGACTCCAAGTAGCCAATCATCATGGAGATGTCCCTAGTTATTAGAACCAAGGAAAAGATTGATCTGTGACCTTTCAGCAAAGTGCCAGTGGACATGCCCATCATCTATGGAGAAGTGATCCTTAGATGCCTCCATACTAAGATTAAACCTTGTAATATTTTCAAGTTTATTGGGGGAAACAACTTGATGATCAGGGATTCCCAGATTAATAAAAAATATAAGTGCCATTTTTACCCTTGCTAGCCACATTTATTTCAATTAAAGTTTAGGTTAGTCTTTTCATCACTTAAAAACAGAGCCATTACTAGGATATAATGAACTGAGGACTTTGGCATGGCCTCATACCTGAAAGTACAGTATGTTGCAGTGATTTATGACTTCATAGCTACCTGGAGATGTTGCTTTGAAAACTGAACATGCTAGAAGTACTTTCTAGAATTCAAGGTTTCTTAACATGTAATATATGAACAATTGATTTTGTTTATATTTTGATACCTATATTTTAATATAATTGATTTCCTTTATAGCATTATGTATTTTGTATATATAAAATCAGTATTCTGAGAATATAGGGATATATACAATAATTAGACTTTAGCCATCCACACATCAATTAACTTTCTACTTATCAAATATAGCAAATATATTAGACTACTCCTCATATCCATTAACCCTAAGAAAATTGATTATTAAAGTGAGGTTTCATGTTTTAGGATGGGATTATACAACACAAACTATAAGATTTCAAAATATATGAATCAGTCTTTCCCATTTGGGATTTCCTTCATCTTTCAAGGATAATCTTAATATGATTTCAAAATGTTGAGAATAGCAGAGGCACAGAAGAAGGTGGGCAAGGGACTCATCAGAAGAGAACAGCATAGAGTTGGACTCATACACTGAGGAATCAATATGTGAAAGAGAGATCAGTACAGCCAGCACAGGGGCATTATTCTAGGAAAGAACTGAAGGGTAGAGAGATTTGAGGTCCTGGTGAGAATGGAGAATAGGATTAGGGATTGTATAGCAGAAGATGTGAAATGACAACTGATCATCATTAGAAAAAGATAGAATGGGTATTTGAGGTGGTTATGGGGGAAGCTCATGGAGTTTTCTTCATTTTACACCATTATCTTGGCTCCACCCCCAGTGTTTTATTTTTTAAACGCAGAAACTGAATGTTTTAAAAAATTATGAATAAAAACTTTCAATATGAACATAAATATCTGAATTCAGGAGAAATATATATATATATATACGTGTGTATATATATATATCTGTGTCTATATATATATGTGCATGTTAATGTTTAAATTTCCATATATGTACCTATAAATGTATATGTAGATAAAGATACAAATATAAATATAGAACTAGCTCTATCTAGACATGAACTGCATATATATTAGCCTTCACTAAAACAAAAATCATCTAAATAGCCTATTTGAGACACTAAAATGCAGCACATAGGCTACAATGTTTTCTTGGGAGTTAGATGTCTCTCTTGTTTTTTGTTTCATGCCTACCAGTTTTGTCGATCTACAATTTATCTGTATTTTTTGTCTGCTTGTAATTTCTGTCTGTATTTTCTGAAGTTCAGGGTGCTGACTCTTTCTCCTGAACAAAGTAAATGATATATAATTAGGAAAAGAATGAAGAATCAACAATAGCCATAAAAATGATGTCTCTGGAAGGAGAAAAGAGAAAGTGAGAAAGTAGCAGTGCGTGGATTTCAGAGTTAAAAACTGCAATGATATTAAGGAGAATAAGGACAAAAAGATCATTAGCTTTTATGATCAGGAGGCCACCAGGGACCTTACTGAGTGTAGTTTTAGTGTAATGGCAGAAACCAAATAGCAGAGGGTTGAATAAATGTAGGAATCAGGTATATATAGAATGTTTAAAAATGTAGCTCTAAAAGGAGGGAGAGAGATAGGATCCATTTGCACCATCAAGAATGGTCAAGGAATAGTTTTTAAGTGTGCAAACATGAACATATTTTTAGGCAGATGAGAAGGATTTAGTGGCAAGGTACAGACCAACAATAAGTTTTGGAGGATGGTCCTCAAGGAAGGAAGAAGTAATGCCATCAAAGGTTTAGGAAGAGAGATGAACTTAAGTGAATATTTGAAATGCATCTTTTCTGTAGTCAGCAAGGAATGAAGACAATATAATGAATCTGAAATTTCAGGAATTCAGGATGGGAGCTGAAGATGCTTTTTTTTTCATATGATTTAAACTTATGAAGTTAAAAAAAAAAGGTCTTCTGCTCTAAGTGTGTTCTATGGGAGTGGGGAAATTGGTACCAGAGGGCTAGGTAAAGTTCAGAAGCCTCACCATGGAGTGAAGAAGAGATTATTATTAAATACCACTTAGGGCCCAGTTGAGAGGTCATGCATAATAATTTGCAGTAGGTGAATCATCAAAACCACTAAATTAAGTTCTCTAAACTGCATTTAAGGATGTGGATATGTGACACATTTTAAAATGTGGCACTTTAAAAAATTCTTAATTTAGAGCTTAAATGATAAGTTTTGCTTATCTTAAAAATTTTCCAAATCTGGACTTTATTGTACAAAGATACCAGAGAAATAAAATCTTGCTTTCTGCAATTATTTCTTACCAGTTGATATTTATATTCACAAAATATTCTCCTTTATACAAGAAGAAATCAATGTAGTGAGGGGGCACCTCAATATACTCCTGTTCATTCTATCAGAATTCAAAAAGACCCTCAGAAAATCTTGATTTGCTAAAGCCTATAATAATACTGAAGTCAAGTGTTAGTTTCAGTGTAGAGCACATTTTCAAAAATCATTCTTATCTCAAATCTCATATTATCCTATTTTATTCCCATAGCATACTCCAGAGGAATAGACCCTAGATTTAAATGAGAGTGCCAGAAAATCAGCATCCACAGTATCAATAGGTTATTTTTTAAACTGGTGATATTAAGACTAAATACTTGGGATAATTAGCACAGATTACAATAAGATAAAAGGGCTCAGGCTATAAACTACTAATACTATACAGAATCAAATTCTTTCCTCTGCTAAAATGTCATAGGGGACATCTAAGAAAAGACCAGCAATATCCCAAGTTTCCAATGAATTAGTATTTGCTCTACTAATAAGCCAATACAAAGTCAAAACTTTTATTGCATTTAGGTTAAGGCAAAACAGAATAAGGTATGAAAATATTGATCAATGGTAGAATTTATCTTGTTTTATATCATGCATTTATAGTAATATATATAAACAGTACAAAATAATAAATATTTCACAATGGGTTTTAATTCAAAACATATATATATATACACACATTCATATGCACATATATGTACACACACACACATCTATGGTTGGTTTGTTGTTGTCCTTCATTCTCCAAGAGGACCAAAACGACATCACTGTGCTAAAGTCAAGTTTCTGTGTGTCTGACCATGGCTGATCAGACCAATATGAGCTCTGAATGCTCTCCCACAAGTTGGGCACAAATATTCCATATGAACATTTGGGGTGGATTTCCAAATTTGTGCATCCTGCTTTTCCTTTGAGCTGTTTTAACTCTGCTTTGCTCATAGATCACCACACCTTCTCTGATGTGGGCACTCCATGCTGAGTGGTCCTGTGCCAGTGTCTCCCATGTTATATGATCAATTCCAAAGTTCTCGAGAGAGACCTTGAGAGTGTCCTTGTATCACTTCTTCTGACCACCATGTGAACACTTGTCCTGTGTGAGTCCTCCATAAAAAATCTTTTTGGAAAGTGTACATTTTACATTTTAACAATGTGGCCAGCCCATCAGAGTTGTGCTCTCTGAAGCAGAGTTTGAAAGATTGACAGTTTAGTTTGGGTAGGACCTCAGTGTCTGGTACCTTATCCTGCCAGGTGATCTTCCCAATCTTCCTAAGACAATTCAGATGGTAGCGATTCACTTTCCAGGCATAAAACAATGAAGTCAGCACAACAGCTCTGTAGACCTTCAGTCTGGTAGTCAGTCTAATATCTCTTCTCTCCCATACTTTCCTTTGGAGCTTCCCAAACACTAAGCTAGCTCTGGCAATGCTTGCATCAATCTCATTATTAATGTGTACGTCCCTGAAAAGTACACTGCCAAGGTAAGTGAACTTATCCAACAGCATTCAAAACTTCTTCATTTGTTGTAACTAACGGTTCCACGTATGGAAGGTGTGGTGGTGGCTGATGGGGCACCTGTTTTCTTGGTGTTAATTGTTAGGCCAAAATTAGCACAAGTAGCAGAGAATTGATCCATACTTTGTTGCATCTTACCTGCAGAGGCTGCATTGAGTGCACAATCATCTACAAACAGAATATCATGCACAAGCACACCTTCCACTTTGGTCTTGGCTTGTAGCCTTTACAAATTGAAGAATTTGCCATCAGTGCAGTCACTGAACCTGACGCTGTGTTCATCCTCAGTGAAAGCATTTGACAGCATGGCTGAAAACATCATGCTAAAAAGCATGGGAGCAAACACACAGCCCTGTTTTACTCCACTGGTGACTGGGAAGGCACGACAGCATTGTCCATATCATCCATTATCTGGAACTGGGCAAGCCTCCCATCATGAAATTGACATACAATGCTGATGAACTTCTGCAGGCAACCAAATTTTGACAAAATTTTCCATAAGCCCTCACAACTAACAGTATCAAAGGCCTTGGTCAGATCTATAAACATTGTGTATAGACCTCTGTTATGCTCCTGACATTTCTCCCAAAGTTGTTGGGCAGCAAACACCATATTGACTGTTCCTTGGCCCTTTCTAAAGCCACACTGGCTCTCAGGTAGATGACCATCTTCCAAGTGATGGATCAGCCTATTAAGGAGTACTCGGACAAGCATCTTGCCAGTAAATGATTAAAAGAGAGTCACAGGACAATCTATTTCCTTTACCTTGATAGAGATGGGAAATGGAGGCAGCCTTGAACTCCTGGGGGATACTTCCTCTTGTCATATAGCTAGGAAAATTTCAGTCAGTTTTTGTATGAGCAAGGGGCTCCCATCTTGCAAATCTCAGCTGAAATAGAATCAGTACCAGGGGCTTTGCTACATGAAAGGAGTCTAATGGCATTCAAAACCTATTCTTCAGTTGGAACTTCATCTAGGGAGGGACTGACTACAACCTGAGGTAAATGGTCAATGGCCTCAGCATAGATTGATTATGGTCTATTGAGAACACTATGAAAATGTTCAGGCTATCTCTCCAGGATCATGTCCTTATCACTAATCAATATGGCTCCATCAGCACTGAGTAGTCGAGATGAATCATAGGTCTTTGGCCCATAAATAGCCTTCAGGGCATCATAAAATCACTTTGATTATTACTATCAGCATAAAACTGAATTTCATCTGCCTTCTTACTGAGCCAGGAATCCTGCATCTCTCCAAACTTTGCTTGCACTTTACTTTTGATGGAATTAAATGCTGTCCTCTCAAAGATGGGTGAACTATCCTGCTGGTAAATCCTATGCAGTTCCTATTTTTGGTTTAGCAGTTTCTGAATTTCCACCTCATTTTCATCAAACCTGTATTGGTGTTTGCAAGTGTTTTGACCTAGATGAGCAAAGGTAGTGCTATATACCAAATCTCTGAAAGTTGCCCACTCCTTTGCTGATCCACTATTGCCAGCTGTCTTTTGGCTCAACTTTCTCTCCAAGTTAGCAACAAACTAACTGCTCAGAGAAGAGCTCTGATTTGTAGACCTTAATTCTTCTGCTAGTTATTTTGCCTTGGGGGCACCACTTTTGATGAATGTGAATATTTAACTTGGAAAGGATAAGTCTATGATCAGTCCAGCACTCTACACCACACATTGCCTTCATCACTCTCACATCTTGTCTATCTCTACTTTTAATCACATAGTCTATTAGATGCCAATGTTTGCTGCAAGGGTGCATCCATTAAGTTTAATTGCATTTAGGTAAACAGAAGACAGTGTTGGTGATGAGAAGGTCATGAGATGCACAAGTCTTCAATTGTAAGTAACCATTGCTGTTGCTGTTTCCAACTCCATTCCTCCCTAGGACTCCATGTCAAATCTGGTAGTCTGAGCCCACTCTAGCATTAAAGTCTCCAAGAATTATAAGCTTGTCCTTTTTCAGCATGTTGATTATAAAGGTATCTAGGTCTTCATAACATTTTTCTTTGACCTAATCAGGGTTGGTCATGGTGGGAGCATAGGTACTGATGATAGTGGCATGAAGTTTTCCTGCAAGAGGCTATCGCATTGTCATGAGCCTGTCATTCATGCCTTTTTGCAGGTATACAGGCTTGTTGACTAGATTAGTTTTGATTGCAAAACCTATACCAGCTTCACAGTGTCCCCCTTCACTGCGGCCACTCCATAAAAACATGTATCCAGCTCCAACTGCAGTAAGCTGGCCTTCGTTTGCCAACCTTGTTTCACTCACGGTTGCTATTTGGATGTGATAACTGCTGAGTTCTCTTGCAACAAGAGCTCTTCATCTTTCAGGTCTACTGGGTTTTGTGTTGTCCATGAGTGTGTACACATTCCATGTGCCGATGGTGAGTAGAATTGTCTTTGTGGACGATTTTGTACATTTTTTTGTGTTTCGACGTCAGAGTGGGCTTCCCCACCTGCCACAGTAATTGGGCAAGGGTTGGGTAAGCAAACAATTTTCCGGGCACCTTTTCCAGCCCCTTCCTCACACTAGGAGGTAAGTAGTGCAATCCTTAAAAGGCTGCTCAGACACCCAGGGGGCTGCTGAATCCCACTGCTGCTTCCAGTGAGAAGTGACCCTATGGCCTGAGCCACCTGTGTGCTGAGTTGTGACCACAGCTCCCAGTGTATCCGTACCTGCTGCTTCATCACTGGCCTGTCTCCACAAGACTTTTAGGCAGGTAAAATGGTAAAATGGCATGGGTTATGTCTTTTGATTTATATATAAATTGAATTTAAGTGAGGCAGTTGCCTCAAAGTTGTTGCCCTTACTCTCTTCTCCAGAGTCATCACAGTCCAGTGGCAGGACAGAATCAAGACAATTGGTGATAGCTCAAGATGCAGTGGATGACCTTAGTGTCTTCAATGTCTAACCAAGCTGTAGGGGCTCCACAGCTCCTGCTTCAGCTGCCTTCATGGTCATTGGAACAAATTGTTCTCAGTGGTCCACTCATAAGGGGCAGTCTTCACATGCTTGGGGTAGAGACCCCTCTAACTCACCACTGGATTTGAGAGCCTTGATTATCCTTAACCAGGTTTAGTCTGTCTACCTAAATGGTTTACTGGGGTGTGGATGCTGCACATGCTACAAATTCTTGGAGCTACAGGTGAGAATTGGGTAGAACAGGGGAACCTTAAAAAGTGGAAAGCAGACCTGAAAAGGGCTCAGCAGCCTACATATCAGAAGTACCGACAGTCCTCCTTGAATGCACCCTACAACCCATTCATATATATAGTATGATGGTGTATATATGTATGTGTGTATACATACAGAAAGAGAAAGCCAGAGAGAGAGACAGACAGACAGATAGACAGAGATGCCAAGAATGTATGTTTTTCTTCAATTAAAAAAATCCTGCCTCAAATATGTCCAATCTGACCCTGGACAAATCAATGAACTTCTGTGTACCTCAAGTTTCATTTGTAAAATGGTAAAAATAATGGTATCTATCTCCTGGGACTTTTGTGAGGATCAAAAGTGATAACGTGTTTTGTAAACCTTAAAGCACAATACAAATGCTAGTTATTAATAATATTATCATCATTATCACTATAGGTATTACAATATGATTGCTAGCATAATGTCCGGACAGATTTAGAGTTACTTAATAGCAGATAATAATTGTGATAGTTCAGAAATTAATATTTCATTTCAAAGTATGTATTTTTGAAACATGTACATAATTTCTTTGATTAATCATTAAAATATTTAATCATTCCTATTTGAATGTTAATCATTTACATAACTAAACAAAATAAAAAGCAAGATTTCTTATGTGTTTTTCAGCATTATAGCCCAGAAAGATTTAAATTAATTCTATTAGAATGGTATAGAGGAAAAAGCGTTGAAGTTAGATACAAGAACACATGTTTTTGAAGTTTGTCATTGAATCTAGCTAAAAAACTAGAAGCAAGTCATTGAACCTGAGTCTCAGTTTCTTCATCTGTGAAATGGGAGTAATAATACCTGTAGTGCCTGTTTCATGGGGTAATTATTAGGGCAAAATTAGGCCATATATCCAAAGCTCTTTGTACACTTTAAAATGCTACACATTTGTGAAATTAAAAAAAAAAGAAATGACTAGTTTAACAAGGGAAAATGAACCTGAGAAGAGTTAAAGACCCTACTGAGGTTAGTATTTCTTTTGCTAATACTCCTTCAGTCTCGTATCTTGGGATCCTAGGGAAATCATTTCTTCCCATGGTGCTTCAGTTTCTAGAAAGATAAATAAAATTGAAAGATAAAAGAAAGGTCCACATAAATGTAACCCAGGCTAAATTACCCCCCAGGTCCTTTCAACTTCTAAACTTAGATGAGTTTAAGACTTGCCTAGGCTCTTGTGGAGATTAATTTGAGGAGCTCCATTCATTTCCACATTTCATTTTTTTGTCTCTACTTTGAACCAGAATTCATTGTAGGTGGACTTCATGAGTAGGAAGACTGAGATTCTACTGTTTGATGTGACTGATTAACATCTGGTGCAAAGGCTAACATCTTTCCAAAATAGAGAAAACATTTTAATTCTACTAGAACACACTAATTTCCATGTAATTCAGTGATCTTCCAGAATCTAATTTATATATATATATATAGTTTTGATCTTTAATTGGGCAATGCTACTGCTTCCTGCAATGCTACTGCTTCCCATTGAGCAAACTTGTCTTATTATTGTAAAGGTAAAGGAGAGACTTATTGAACCTTAGTGGAACTTTGAAGAGAGTCCCTATCTTGTGAAGCTGTTGGACCAATGGGAAAATATATTCATCTCCTCCCTATTACGTTAAATGGGCTGACGTCCAATTGTGTTTCAAACATTTACTGCCTAACATTTTTTTCCAGAATTTCTTAGAACTTCCTGATGGAGAACTCGCTAACCTTACTCACTTGTATAAACAACCTCAGCTTCAAGTTTCACTTACTTTTGCACATTTTCCAGTAGTTGCCTTGTTGCTCTGTTGAGGCCCTTGAGGGTCATCTATCTGTACCTCAACAGGGAAGCACCATCTGTGCAAACTAACCAAAAGAATAGTTCTAAATTGAGTATTTCCCTTCATGAAACCTGACTTTCTAGCCCGTGGTACAGAAAGATAGAATTAAAAAAGATAAAAGGAAGATACCCGTATGTAGATTTATATAGAAAGGCCAAGAATTTAGGGGAAGTAGAAACAGAATCATCCACATCCTAGGTAGCATGGATGATGTCCTGGGTCTTCTCTGTGGTAATGTAGCTTGATAAATCTTGATAAGTATTTTCTCCAACTGGCAAATTCCATGTTTGAGTAGTAAATCAGCAGGATGGAGGAATAGTTATTATTATTTTCTCCTTTTGTAGCTATAGAGATAATTCAGATATGTCCTCCGTAGTTCAAATGTGACTTGATCAAAATAGATTTTGTTAATGTTCTAGAAATATGTTATTTGGGGACTGTGTTTAAAACATACTGTGTTGCAAACTATGTGGTATAATTTGTTACCTTTACTGAGAATAATAGAATTTGGAATTTGGAACTAGAAAGAGTCTTAGAGAACATCTAGTCCACATTGCTAATTTTCTAGATTAAGAATCTACTTTTATCTGTCTTAATTCTCCTTATGTGGGTCCAACTTCAAATTGATCTATAATCACAGATACTAGTTCGGAATGTCTGGGTTTATATTTAGTTTTTATTTATTAAAAATATAAATTATTAAATAATATAAACAGTATTATGTTTAGTTAGTATGTTATAGCAATTGTAACTTAATTTCTATTTGGATTAAATCAATAGCTGACCAATGACTTCTTCAAATCCCGCACAAGTGAGGAGATTTGGATTTAATATAGAATCCTGGGTAGGTTCAGGAACACTAGAGCTAGGCAAGTGCAAAAATCTAAGTGACCCTCAAGAATACACCTTTAATAATTTGGTTTTGGATTTGCTTAGAGATTTCACATTTTCTTATCTGGGCATAATCATTCTTTGGCTCTTCCAACTTGCTACTATATAAAACAAAGAAAGAGAAGTGAAAAAATGAAGTGGTTTTTCAGTAGTAAGATAGCCATTATTGATGTAAATCTGAAAAGAGAAACAATTACAGCAACTTATTTTAGTCATTTTAGTATAATGGTCTTTTGTCAAACCCTCACATTAAAATAACTCTGCATAAAGGCAGTTGCTTGTGTTCCTGAATATCATAAAAATATGTGTATTGCTTTGAGTATTCAATTCCATTTATCAAACATTTATTAAGTGCTCACTATGTACAAGATCTTGTGCTAGGTTCTGGAGATACAAACATGATGTCTTGTGTATTTCTTTATCAACAAGCGTGCTGATAAGAAGTGTAGTTATGATTGGTTTGGTTTGGTTTTGTTTTTCCAGATAGAAGGAGCAATTGAAGGTGCAAGTTGTGCTAGAAAGGAAGAAGTCTGGAAGCTTTGTAGCAACATGAAGAAGAAAGGACTGAATGTGCAATTGCATACTTGCAGCAGTATCCAAAGGACTGCAAGTGAAGAATCCCAACACCCTGAACTGAATATAACCAGGACCAGTTGGAGATGTATCTGGCTCACTGATCCACTTAAGGAGAGACTTTATTCTCTTCCTCCTTTGCCCCTTCTCTGTGGTGAATGCTCCTGACTTCCTCTTAAATGTTATCTATGTGCTACTTTTGCTTTAATAATAGCTGCTGTCTTCAGATATAAATCAGTTGATTTTCACTGCATCCAGTGTTTGCTCTAAAGGAGTTAATCGTGTAACTTGGGAAGGACAAATGGACCCAAATCTAGTCATAAATGCAAGCCTATATTGAAACTCTTGTCTCTTTTGTCTTTTATTTTTTAAACTGGGACACACCATTCACACCTATATTTCAAGTTTGGAAACTCAATTTTTCAAGCAACAATAAAAAAACTATCCATGAAGAATGAATAATCTCTCAAAATTATGAAAGCATCCCTGGTATCATTACATTTTGGGGTTTTTGGTTGTTTTTTATTTTTTATTTTTTTGCCTTTTTTGTGGAGGGGTGAAGGCAAGGCAGCTAGCACTTGTCCAAGGTCACATGGCTAGTGTGAAGTGTCTGAGACCAGATTATCATTACATATTTAAATTGGAAAATGAATACCATATTATTGCTTCTGTGTAGCCAGAGAAGTTCATTTTCAAAACAGATAAAATTCAGTCTTTAGGTGTCAATGGTACGAATTAGATCTTTATTTTTTTCCCTTAGTCCTTTAAAATCGTTAAGCATGCAAGCTTCTTAGAGGAGGGTCCCCAAAGGAACCAGGGTGTGTTTAGGATGTCCAGTTTATGCCAGAGTTGGGAAAGCCTCTGGGTCATCTGAGTCAGGAGCAGAAGCACTTGCCTTGTCTGTTCTGCTTCCATGATTGGGCCATTAGCACGTCTGCACCTATTCTCCCGCCTCTGCCACCATATTCTGGATTACTGAGGTCTCCAAAATTGATATTCATCTGGGATGTGATATCATTGGAGGGTTTACAGAATCACAAATTCTTTGGTGTTAGCCTTTCCACTCTAAGACTTGTGAAGCACAAATCCCTTCTTCCACTGCCAATCAGTGCCCACATCTCTATCTCTCTTATTATCTCATCCCTCTCTCTCTCGAACAATGTTATATAGCTATTAAATAGTAGAGTTGGTATTTAAATGTAGGCCCTCTGACTAAAACTTAAGCAACTTTTCCACTGCACTATGGTGACTAAGAAAATCTCTTTACAAAGTACATACTTATACAGGTAGGTATACAATTAAATCATGTCAAATTGTATTTGATTCAAGAAATATTTGTTAAGCACTTCAAGCAAAGAATTGTACTAAACTTTAAAGACACAAAGATGAAAAATGACAAAGTCTCTGCCCTCAAGGAGTATTCAAACTAATATGGAATGGTACTTACACAAATAACCATAATATAAAATAGTAGGTGATTTGCACACAAGAGAATTTCATTGGGGAGGAAAGGGAGTTTTGGGGAATAGGTTATCTGGAAGAAAATTTCTTCAAAGCCTATACAAAAAAAAGTATTAGCCATTATAACATTTAATATAACTCAAAGGAAAGTAGCTAACAGGTATGGAACTGATTCTCTTCATTGATATTCAACAGTTAAACTACATATAAGATTTAATGTTTAGACCTACATCATCTCATACCATTTTTGTGAAATCATGAACTGAAACACATTTTTTACTCAAATTTGCCTTAGAAATCATTTCATTTTACACATGGTAAAAGTGAATGTATTATATTCCTTATATTAACAGAGTTAGTTACTGAATGATCAAAGATTAGAAAACATCTGATGTCACTAAGGTTGTTGGGTTTTTCAGTGCACCACATCTTAGAGAGTTACCTCACCACTACAGATGTCAGGATTATAGTCATTATCTTTTGTCCTTGTGAAATAATAATTGTGAATTAAATTACTTAACAGATTCCACATATAATTATTGACTATACTTTATATATATATATATATATATATAATAGTTATCAAATCATTGCTATCATTACCTTGGCTTCTTGAAAACTTATATCCGATTTATTATTTTCCAAATTATTTTTTTTCAGAGAAATTAAGCACTGCTTTAGAAATTCACTTTTCATTTAAATTTAGAATTATTCATGAAATATCTGTATAGTAAGTAACTGCTTACATGTTAATGTATTTTGTAATAACCACCTCATGCACTTAGTTTATACAAGTTGAATTTTATAAACACTTTTTAGTTCAATGTTTAATTGTGTATTTAAAATAAAACTCACTATAGACATTCATTTTAGTTAATATCTCCATTATATTTATTCTAAGGCTTTTGTCATCTTCCTATAATAATGAAATTATTAATCAAATTAATTCAAAACATTGTAACATCTTTGTAGTAGGATGATTAAAAAATCATAGATTATACTAATGTTTATATAATACTGATATAATTTTTTAAAGATGAAGTTGTCAGTTGTCTCAGTTCTCTATCATTAATCATCCTTTTGGTGGTTTCTACTGTTTTCATTTGAAACTGTAGTCTTATTCCTAAATTGATGTATTGAGATGTATTCCTAACTTAGGAGGTCCATGAAGGGTATGAATATTGGGGGATGGAGTGGTGAAGGTAGGACTACTTTTTGTAGGTGGCCATATATCATTTTATAGTCACCCTCCTTTTACTTCTGTCCTTTTTCTCCTCTTCCTCTTTTCTTTTATCCTTTAGCTCTTTGTGCTTCCTTATAATCTCACTAAAAATAAAAATGATATTTATTGGAGGTATCAAATGCAGGCATGACCAATAGAAATGGACAATTCCAGTTTCCTTTGTCCACTTCCTTAAATCCTGATTATCATCTAACATTAGGAGGGAAAAAATAAAGAAAAGTAAATTATGGCAACACATTTTAGTGTCACTTTTAAAACTGGAAAATGACGATCAGCGAAAAAATATTGCATTGGATTGACATCATAAATCTGTATGCTGAAATACTGTCAGATTTTGAATAGGGAAAAAAAAGAATCTCCAACTTACATTTAAAAATAGAGAAGAAAGACAAGCTGAGAAATTATACTGTTCGGGCTGATTTAAATACTTAGAAGGATTTGGAGAAAAGTAACCAAACAATCAATTTGCAAACACCTGGAAGATCACAGGGTTCAGAGTAATAACCAATATGGTTTTGTGAAGAGCAAGCCTTGAAAGACAGTTCTAATTTCCTTCTACGACAGAGTGACAGGCTTTGTAGATGGAGAGAAGCAATAGATGTAATATATCTTGACTTCAGCAAGTTTTTGATTCTGTCACAAATGACATATTCATCAACAAGCTATAAAAACATAGCTTCAGTCATATTATGGTTTGATTGGAAGGTTGAACTCAAAGAAAGTCATTATGGGTTCATTGCTGACTTGATGCAAGAGGTGGACAGGGCCTATCAAACAATATTCTATGGATGAATGATCCCTTCAAGGTGTAGTTGTGTGTACTTTTCAAGTATGTATGCATGTATGTGTGTATATGTATAAATATATGTATATGTATGTGCCATAAATACATTAATATATGTGTATGTGCATGTATAAAATATGTAAGATATGCATATCTGTGTGAGGAGAAAAAGAGAAACAGAGAGAAATACAGAAATAGATTCTTAATGTCGGAAAGGAACACTAATAGATCAATATTCTTAAAGTGTTATCTCCCTGAAAGAAGAGAGATATCTAGATTATCTTGCTTGGAAAAATAGTCAAACACAAGTTAGTCTTCTTTGTATTGGTATTTCCTGCTTCTGTTTCAAAGAATGGGAATTAAAATAACAAAGTAATTAAATGAAATAAAATACAGAAGATTTTTAAAAATTAATATGCTTCCATTATGGAATTTTCTTCTCCTGGAGTTTCCTAGGCCACTGGTATAAACAGAGGTCACTTCCTGCTGTGCCACATAAAACCTGTGTGAGTGTGGGCAAGTTACTTAACCATTTTGTGCCTCATTTCCTCATCTATAAAATGAAGTGTTTGCCTAGGTCACATCTAAGGTCTCTAACAGCTCTAAATTTATCCTATGAAAAGGCACTTAGCACAGTGTCTGGCACATAACATAATAGGTACATTATGAATGTACATGAAGTATGATTCCTTAGACTACTGTATATTACTGTACCTTCATGTCCTGAGGAAACAAAATGTGAGGTAAATATTTAACTCTTTATGATAAATTAAGTGAGATACCACTAAGGAAATAATTTATACCAACTATATTGTTAGTGAGACTCTCATTAAATCATGTGCCTTGGTAATACAAGTCTGGTGTTAGAAAATTATTATTTGAATATCTGGAATTCTTAATAACAAATCTCTCAAATCTAGGAGCTTCTGATGAGCACATGTGTGTTAAAGAAAAAAAAAGAAATAACACTCCAAATGTGGTACTCAATTAGTGACAATTTTATCTTGTTAGCAAGGTTATTCACAGCTCTCACCTCTTGACTCTGTGAGGGATTTTGTTCCTTTATGGGAACTTTAAGTTACAACATGAATTCAGGCTTCTTGTATTCATATGGGCCAAAATTAGATTAAAGATCAAAGACCTGTTTAAAATTTATTTTTCATGAATGTTACTATTAAATGGAAATGCCCTGAAAATTCTGATGATTTAATTCAGCCAAACTTGATAATGTGTGCAGATAATTATGCTAAGGGATGGGAGAGATATGAAATTTGGATGAGACTCAGTCTCTGGCCTCATGTTATTTACAGTCTAGTATGGGGAGAGGTAAAGCAATACTACCAAATACAATCTGAGTAATACAAGAGAAGCATGTCATTAGAGTATCAAATAAGGTTGTTTGAACCCTTTTCTGCAATTATTCCATACTACTAGATTTTTTTCACTCAAGGGATTTATTGAGAGCATTGCTGAACCCATTTGAGAGGAAAAAGTATTCATAATAGCACTCTTTATACAGTAAAAGATTGGAATTAAACTGAGTTTCCTATGGATTAGAAGATGGCTAGCCAAATTCCAACAAATGAATATATTAAAATATTCAATATTCTTCTACAATTCATAAGGAAATATGAATATGAAGTATTCAAAGAATTAGTAGGAACTTTGAATGAAGAATTATATAAAATGGTAAGGAGTGAAAACAAAAGAAAAATATACAGAGTATTACAATGGCACACATAAGGACAACTTTAAACAGCAATAAAACTCAGATTTTTTTTTATTTGGTTATTCCTGGTGTTCAAGAAAGTTCAAGACGGGGAACTTTCCACTTATTTAACAGATAGTAGGTATTTAATTAATTCTTACCACATTGAACATCTGTTTTAAGTTACATAAAGCCATAGCCTCATGCCCTGTGAAAACTTGCCATTTGCTACACTCAGTACTGGTTTCACTCATTGAAACATTTTCCAATGTGACTTATAGATCATTTATTTTATTACATTACCAGACATTCTTTGTTTTTTCAGGCAAAAGGGGTATGGTAGGACAAGTATCCTGAATAGAACTGAATTAGTCTTATGTTTGGTAACTGTGTAAAGGGTCTGTCAGGGTTGAACTATATCTTCACAAAACTAAAAAGTAGACAATCTTTGGCTTTACAACCTTCTCAATTCCTTTTAGTATTATGGTTATGAATATAATCTCTCCCTATTTCCAAGAGCCCAGGGTTTCTATTGTGACCTCTAATTTCTGTTACAAAGGATTTCATTTGAAATCTACCTCATCAATTCAATTATGAAAACATTTATTTTATATCTGTTCTGTGCAGAGGATTGAGTTCTCAATTATAGTAATCCACTCCAACATCTCTTCTCAGCCGATGTTTCATGAAAGTGTTCTCTGTCCTAAGATTATGACTCATTCTTTTCCCATACCGAAACAATTCCATTTCTGGGATACAATTATTTTTATTGCTATTTCATAATAAAAACCTGTCATTTAAATAGAACTTTAAGGTTTTCAGAGGTTTTATTAATATCATCACATATGATCCTCACAATAACCATTAGAGACAAGTGCTATTATTATCATCATTTTATAAAAAAGGAAATTGAGGTAGAAAGAGGTTGTTATTGGCCTAAAGTCATAGAAATAATGTCTAAGTACAGATTTGAATACAGGCCTTCCTGACTCCAGGTCCAGGGCTTATTCCTTGTGCTACTTAGCTGATGTAAATCATTACTTAATTAATTCAATTAAATTAATAATTTAAATCAGTCCTATTTGGTGGCAGGTGGGCACAACTCTTCAAACAACACAACTCAACCTCACTGATTTTTGAAAGTTTTAAATCTCTTTAAAATGTCATCCAGTATTTTTCTGTCTATAAATAGCTACATAACAAAGAATTCACATTAAAACAATTTCAAGGACAACTGTAAAAGTGGAAGAGAATTAAAGAAAGAAGAAGCATAGTAGCCTATGGGAAGAAAGAAGGTAGTTTACGTTAGTGATTAGATTGTAGGTAGTGTATGGCTGAATTTCTGGGATGCAAGTTTTCTCATCTGTAAAATGATTTTTATTGGATGATTTCTCAAGTCCTTTCAAATTTTAGAACCTATGCTCTATGAACATCTGATTGAGTTTACTCCTTCTGTTCTCTGAATATCCTATATTTTTAAACACAATTATAAGAACCTTAATTATTTTCTTGCCCTAAGGCAAATTAAAGGCAACAAAATACAACTGTAAAATATGTGTGTGTGTGTGTACAAGAACTCAACTAGTAAAACATCCTGGGACCTTATGTAACCTGGGAAAATAGCCAATACACCTCAGTAATACCTTAAGGCATTACTATTAGGGCATAATGATAACCAATGTTTATAGTAACATTGCTTGAGAATCAAGAAAATATGTCTTGAATAATCATGAAAAATCTCAGTGATAGTCAATATTCCCTATTTAAGGAGGCAAGTGAGTAAATTTTTTTTAATTACCGTAAAATGTTTATGATAAAATAAACAGTGATATTTAAATGAATAAGCTTTGGTTATCTAGGAGAATGTGCATTAATATGGAGTACCTTCTCACATGATAATGATTGGTAAGTGATAAATGACAAAACACTAGTTACAACTAATAGAGATATAATGATATAACCCTATATAGGCACAAAGAATTAGCTACAAAAAACCTGCTTCATGAACACCACATATTGATATCGATGATACAAGCCATCTAAGCAACTTCTATTTTAAGTTTATCTTTTCCCTATTTTGTGATGTAAGCACATTATCTCTGCACTCTCCCTCTTTCATTCTTCTCACAAAGTGTGTACTTTGCTCAGGAAGATATGATGATATCAGCTATTAAAATCAATCTAATTTAAAGTGATTCTTAGGTAATCTTTATGTCCTATGTCTATATTTTATGACAGGATGTTTAAATAAAGACATTATGGACTTTTTGTTTGTTTCCTGTTCATTGAGTTATACACAAGACACTGATCCTTTAAGACTGAGATAGTATTTCTTTTTTTCTTTTTGGAGGGGGGAAGTCAGGGCATTTGGGGTTAAGTGACTTGGCCAAGGTCACATGTCTAGTATGGGTTAAGTGTCTGAGGCCACATATGAACTCAGGTCCTCCTGACTCCAGGGCCGGACTCCACCTAACCACCCCAACAGTATTTCTTTAAGAAATAATGTTCCATAGCTTGGGCAACTATTTTTTAAATAAATAAATGTGTATATATGTATATGTATATGATATATGTATAAATATATGTATGTACACATAGACAGATGTATATGTATAAAGATCTCTATAGCTAGCTAGCTATTAATCTGTCAGTAATGTAGCAAATCTTACTGCAAGAAAAATGAGTTCAGTCTGTGACATTACATAATGTAGGTTCCGCACAGCCTCCCTTCATGGCTCTTCCTTCCCCTTTACATGTGCAACTTCTTTCTATTTTTTTAATAATAATAAAATTTTTGTAAGTCAATCTTTATCAGGACTGATAAACATAAATAGTGATAGCAACACACCAATACGAATAGAAGAAATTCTGTAAATTTAGAAAGTAAATTATATACAAATATAATAAGCATCCAAACTCATGAATATTCTTAAAATTTCTTTTTAGACTATTCTGAGATGTCACATTTTATCTTTTTCCTTCTTTAAAGTTTTTTAAGCTTCTTTAAAGTGGTCACTCTTAGTAGAGATGATGAAGCAAAAACTATATGATCATGTGTTGGCTTTGTTCTATAGAGGGAACTGTTCAGTTTTGAGTTATACATGTTGGCCTCTTAAGTCTCTTCTAACTTCAGATTGTGTAGGTCTGCTTTTTCTCAAATACCATCTTTCAATACAAATTGATCCCACTAGGTGGCAGAGTGGATAGGATGCTGGGAAGACCTCAGCAGAAATAGGGCCTCACTTACTAGATGTGTTGTCTTGTCACTTAATCTTAGTTTGCCTCAGTTTCTTCAACTATAAAATAGGGATAATAACAGCACCTACCTCCTAGACTTGTTGTGAGGATTAAATAATATGTGTAAAGTACTTAATACGGTTCCTGACATATAGAAGGCACTTATTAAATGCTTTTCTCTTTTCCCTATATATGAAACATGTAATATAATAAATTATATTTTAAAAATTATTTTTAATTGCTTATATTTTGTAGTACAAGAGATTCTTATCTCATGTTGTTGCTTCGTTGGGTCTTCCATGGGGTCAGGAATCATATTATTTCAGAGTAGGAGAGAATTTCCAATACCATATTGTACAACTTACACAAGATGACGAATTCATTAAATGATGAACAAAGTGAGTCGAAGAAAGAGAAAATTTTGTATACTTTCAGCAATATGTAATCTAAAAATAAACGACATATGAAGAAAGATGCTATCTACATCCAGAGAAAGAGCTGCTAAATAGAAGTATGTATAGAATAATTTTTATATATACAAACGTATGTATACACACACACACCTATTTGTGTCTAAGAGTATTCAGCTCTAGGGAAGGAGAGGAGAAGAGAAGAAAAAAAGGGGAAAAAAGACATTTATATGATAAATTTGGAGGGAATCTCAAGTTGTACATAGTAGATTTACAGTCTCATGTACAGTTATCTTTTATATTGTACTGTATTATGGAAATGCTTGCTTTCTTCCTTAAATTGAAAATAAAGTAAATTTTTTGAAAAGATGAATAATTCCTCTACATTCTACACCAAAGTGATTTTGTTTGAAGAACTCCAGTTGTGGTGGTAGGGTGGTTTGGAATTTGAAGTGGGGACAGGGAACCCAATAATAACAAGGAGGTAACCCATTACATTTATTCTATGTATTGCTCCTAATTCTGTCCTCTAGGGTCAAGCAAAACAAATCTAACACTTCTTCTATATATGAAGAATCAGGTATCAACATCATTTCTTTTGTTTTCACTAATTATTTTAACCATTCTTTATATTGCTTTTGACTATACTGATTTTGCTCCTCTGGACACTCCTCAGTTATCATTGTCCTTCCTAAAATGTCATGTTCAAAGATGAGTCCAATTCTCCTGATGTGGTCTGACCAGAACAGAGTACAGTGAGACCATTACCTCCCTAGTTTGTACAATATCTCTAATAATGAAAAGCACTTTCTCTTTCTAACCTAACTCTAATCTCCTATCATGAATTCCAGTTTGAAAGACTGAAAAATCTCCCCAAAGTCTGAAGCACTTAAATAATTTAAATTAATTTTAAATTGTGTTACACTTTACAAGCCCAGAATCACAGCCACATCTTTACTGGAAAGCTTATAAAAATTTGAAATGCTCCAATAATTTTAAATCTTGTAGAAGCCTGGTACCTTCCAAATTAAAGTGCTAATAAAAAAATTAGCACTGAAATTTAAATCTCCATGTGCAATGTAGGATGATTTAAAATTATTGAAGCCTTTCAATTTTTTATGAGCTCTCTATGTGGAAGTGAATCAAGCGGCTTCTTAAGTCACAGAGAAGTCACTTTAAAAACAAACAAACACAAATGGTCACAGTCATAAAAACATGAAGGAAGAATATCTTTCCTTTGTACCTTGTAGAAGCTATAGGAGTGAAATTCGTGAAATGGGGGAAGGGCAGGCTAGAACAATCCATGCAAAACCATCTGTCTCCAATGAAGGGTGTACATGTCTCAAGAGCTCTCTGCTTGAAGAACTGTTATTTCTAGAATGAATATAAAGTCTTCAGGGTATGGTCTTAGAGTTTATATTCAAAAACTGTACGGAGTTAGTTATCAGTATCCATTAGGTCCCTCAAGAACAATAGAGGGGTGTAGCGTCGCACCCTTGGGTGGCATATCAAGCGCACAGCTGACCTGACATAAGTTGTGCAGCACCAACTGAGTCAGCATGCTTCTAATTATAGTTCCTGTGACCAGCAGCTCCAAGTTTCTGCAGTGTTAGGGGCCCTTGGCTTGTCTTAGAGCTTGAGAGCAGGGCTGAGACATATTGGTAAGTCCTTTGCAGTGGCGAACCGCTCTTGGTAATAGGATGATATGGCCTTTTCCTCTTGGCCATAAAAGGATAAATTGTATACTCAATGTAGATTACCACAACTATACTTCAACCATGGCCATTTTTTTTTTGGCTTTTTGGAGGGCAATTGGGGTTAAGTAACTTGCCCAAGATTACACGGCTAGTTGTGTGTGTGTGTGTGTGTGTGTGTGTGTGTGTGTGTGTGTGTGGCTGGGTGTTAAGTGTCTGAGGCCGGAACCGAACTTGGGTCCTCCTGACTCCTGGGGCGGTGCTTTACTCTCTGTACCACCTAGCTGCCCCAGCCATGGCCATTTTTATGGACTATAGAAATCACTTAAATGGAGAGATTAGTGATGCCATGATGTCCCTCCCCCCAAAAAATGATTATGTGGCATTTTAGAGTTACTATGGAATCTTGTACTGGATTTTTCTACTGAGTTTTGGTAGTTCTTACTCAATAGACTTTGAAATATGCAAAATGTAGAATTTAATTGAAAAGAACACTAGTTTTTTTTAAAGAAAAGTGAAGCATAACTAAACTAATGCAATTAAGAATTCTATTAATACAGTATTTTAATTTTTATCAAATTGTATGCCTTGAATAATTACATTATAAATTCCACGGTGTTAATATAAATGATTTAATAAGCAAAAACTTGTTACAACAACATATATTGTACATGGTAAAAAGTTATGTGTTAACTACTTTTGGGGAGGATGAGGGTGCTATTTCTGACTCCTTTGGGGATATAACAATATTAACTGAATTCAGCTATAAATTCTTTATTCCTACTATGATCTAAGTCAGGAACCCTTCCCTCCCATTAGGGGGTGAATAGAGCTCTGTGAGGATCTATATTCAACTGATTAATCTTCATTACTTGGGATAGTACATCTTAGCATCCAACTCAAAGATTTCTTTTCTGGCTCTCAAAAAAGGGGAAAAAAGAGGATGTTTAGCAAATTTATATACTTAGTCACAAGCTCACTAACAGTATGGGATAGTTCTCTGGAAAACTGTAATCAAAATCTGTGGCAATCATGAGTTCACTACCAGTTAGTAACCCCCCTTTGTTTCCTTTATTTCCCCCCCAAAAGAGGAAAAGACAAGATTGTCCTGCTATTCCAAACTGTGTTTTTGTTTCCATACTAGCCTTCACGGATTTTGAATAATAAGTTTCAATGTGTGACTCTCCTCTCTCTTCCTCACCCATTACAGAGTAATTCTACTGAATTTTACTCTAAACTATTTCTTTTCAAAGCTTCTTGTCCTTGGGCCTCTTATGGAAGGACACTATCAAATTTCATAACTCAAAACTCCGGTCTCTTTAACAAGTACACTGTATCTAATATATCAGCATTAGCACATTTTTTACTACTTGCCAATGAAACATAAATCAGGGATTTGCCTATTTCCTTTTTCACCAATAAATTCTTGCTATGAATCATGGGGTAGTCCTAGGTTCGCTAAATCTATGCAAGTACAGATCAACTTTGGCATATTAAAACAAACTTAAAGATTTCTGTTATGAGTCTGGAAAAAGGCTGTATCAATGGCAATGCCTAAAATAATTCCAAAGAAAGGGCAGCTAGTTGTCACAATGGGAAAAGGAGAAAGATAAGAGTTCAAATCTGTCCTTGGACCTTACTAACTGTATGACTCTGGACAAGTCACTTAACCCTATATGCTTCACTTTCCTCATCTGTAAAATGACCTAGAGAAGGAAATGACAAACCAATCCAGTATCTTTGCCAAGAAAATCCCAAATGGGTTCATGAAGAATTTGACACAACTGAACAGCAATTGCAAAGAGGTTCCATCATCAGACCATTGATCACCAAGTGTTGATTCATTCATTTGTTTATTTATTCATTGATTTGTCTATCTATCTTATTGAACCATATACAAAGATTTGGTTGTATCTTTGTATCTATCTTTTAACAAAGAGTTGCAGGTTGTATTAGTGAAGGGAATATCCACATGTATAAAACTGAGGATCTGCCAAGAGTTCCCTGAAAGGAAAAGATATTTTAACTGATATGAGCAAGCACTATCTTTTAAGTCCCCATAAAAGTCAAATCAAGCAAACAAACACTTACTTATGCTCCTACAATGTGTAAAATACTAGGGATTTAAGACATTTCTATATGTAAGCAACAGGGATGAAAAGACCAAAAGAAAAAAAGTTCCTGCCCTCAGGGACTTAACATTTTAAAAGAAGAATGTTGTAGGAAATCACAACTATATTTCAATGCTTTAAAAAGCTTTGTTACTTTCATGTTGCCACAGCTCCACAAATTCTATTCACAGAAAGCCAACTTTGGAACTCTTTAGAGGCCACACGGAATTGTGGCAAGAACAGTGTACTTTGCAAAAGTAAAATATTGGTTCAAATTCCAAGAGTGATACTTACTAAGCCTTGTGATTTCATACCAGCATCTTAATCTATTAAAGTTTCAGTATTATTGTTGTTGTTTTTCTTTCTGTAAAACTGGGATAATGATACTTCCATTCCAAGGTTACTTTGAGTATTAAATTTAACCCTGTTTGGAAAATGTTCTCTACTGATAAAATATTAATGCATGTCTTAGATGACATTTACATTATTACAGATAGAAAATTTTCTATTCTACTAGCCTTTTTAGAAATCAAGAGTAAGTTGAATTAGTATGTAGCCCTCAACCTCTTCCAAATGTAATCTCCCATTTTTCATATGGGAAAACTAAGTCACTGTAAAATTAAACAGTGTCAGACACAATATCAATGTCAGCAACAGAATAGAATATAAAATTCACAGCTCATGTAATAACCATTGTAACCCAAAACTATCATCACAAGAATATATAAAATCTTAAAGTAAATGATTATTAAGAAAATCTTTTTCAATTTATATGTCAATGTGAAAATTAAAAAGATCCATTACTAGAAATGTCCATATCTCATATTTCATAACATCACAGACAGGACTATCCACAGTCTAAATAAGAAAGCTTGAGTGTTAAAAATACCCATAAAACTTAACAGGAATTGGGTAATGTATTTATACTTAATGAAGCAAAAAAGGACTTAATTGAGTCTGAAAAATCTTGCATTTCATGGGTAGTTTATGGGAACTGAGATATGAGCTGAGTATGCATGTTAAAAACTACAGTAAAATCTTAATTGGCACATCTCCACTGAAGCAAAAATTTGCCAATTAAGTGATATGCTGATTATAGTGATAGAGGTTTGATTTTACACTATAGTTGTTTCTCAATACTAGCAGAAATATTTGCTGGGGGCACTCTTACAAGGAATCACCGCCAGCAGCCTATGACTGGATGCCTACTCAGTGTTCCAGAGAAACACCATCCTCCCCCAATCACAAACATATCCTTTATCACCTGGCACAAGGACTGAATTTCTGCCACTACAGATTCATCATATATGGATTCAGAGATTAGAGAACTATAACCAGAAGGGGCCCTCTCATCCAATGCCTATATTTTTTACAAACGAGGAAATTAAAACTGAGGAGGTAAGTGATTTGTATTAAGTTGAATTGAAAATGTAAAAGGGAATAATACCATATGAAATAAGGTCAGATAGGTGGAAGGAATACAGATTATGGAGCACCTTGAATTTCTGGATCCCGTTTGTGCTTTATCTGATACACAATAGGGAGCCAGTGAAGGATTTGAGTAAAGGAGAAACAATCACAGCAGCACATCAGGAAATTACTTGGGTAATGATGTGGAGGATGGATTGGAAAGGTTATTATCTGAAGGCTAGAATTCTGCTTAGAAGACTTATAATAGTTTAGATGTGAAGAGAAGGGGCCCTGAACTAGGGTGATTGTAGTGAGAAGGAAGAGAAGGAGCAGAATGCGGGAATTTTTGCAAAGATAAAAACAACAGGAGGTGGAAACTGATTAGAGAAGTACTGGGAAGGAGGGGACAGAGTGAATGATGTTTCCAAAGTCATGAGCCTTGAATACTGTGGTGCTATTCATTTGCTCATTTATTCATTCAACACACATTGATAATGAACTGGATATGTATGCACTCTCTTAGGTACTGGGAATAGAAAGGCAAAATGAAAAATAGTCCCTGCCCTCAGGGAGCTGAATTCTATTGGGGGGAAACAACATTTATACAGCTAATGAAGTATGTTATTTTTAAGACAGAGAAAACACCAACAACTAGGAAAATTAAAAAAAAAAGTCTTCCACTAGAAATAGCACCTTAGTTAACCCTTGAGAGAAGCTAAGGATGCTAAGAAGGTTGATAGAGCACTAGATGTGGAATCAGTTAGGAAAACCTGAACTGATTGCTATCACAGATTTATACAAACTTATATGATTCAGGCAAGTCACTTGATCTCTCTCAGTCTCAGTTTTCTACATCTGTAAAATGGGGATAATAATAGCAACTCCCTCACAGAATTGTTATGATCAAATGAGATAATATGTAAACTACCTTGCAAACCATAAAGATTAGGATAAATGTTTTCTATTAGCTATTATAAAGTTAGGAGGAAATACAAGTTTATGAGTCAAAAGCATGAATTCACTTCTGGATATGTTTAACTTAAAATGCATCCAAACAGAGACATCCAGCAGGCATTTGGGCTCATAGGTCTGGAAATCTGAGGACTGATTGGGGCTGAAGTCAAGATATTTGGAAAGAGATGATAACATGAAGGTGCTGTTATGCATGTATTCTTCAGATGAGACAATGCAGACAACAAAAGAGAGAAGATGACAAAGGGCAGAGAACTCAAGTGCAAAATCTTGGGGAACATCCATGTTTAAGTGGGAGGAGGAGAAGGAGGAAAAAGATTAGAAGCTAGCAAAAGTGATGAAGAAGGAGCAATTAGAAAGTTAGAACAAAGGAAGTAGTGTCATGGAAGCTAAGGGAGAAGAGAATATAAAAACACTATCAGCTACAGCTGTTAGTCTCCAGAGGCTAAAAAACAGCACTTTCTAATAGATGCAAATGATTATGTCCCCAAAAATGCCACTATGCTTTTCTAAAGGTTTTATAAATAATCTGCCATTTTTATATTGAAAGTACAATGGTCTCTGGAGCTTGTGAAAATAATATATTTCATTTTACCTGAGTAACAACAGCCTTCTGCATAGAATTACAAATAAGCATCATACAACAGAGGAGACAGCTAGACATCTACCATAGGGAAGTCTATTTGATTCATCGATATTAACTAAAATTAAAAAAAAAAGGGCAGCTAGGTGATGCAGTGAGTAGAGCACTGTCCCTGGAGTCAGGAGGACCTGAGTTCAAATATGACCTCAGACATTTAACACTTACTTAGCTGTGTGACCTTGGGAAAGTCACTTAAACACAATTGCCCTGCCTTCTCCCCTCCAAAAAAAAATAAATACATAAAAATAAAACAAATAAAATAGCATGTTGGGTAATGGTAAGAAAACATCATATAATTACTATTGTATATAGAGCTCGATTGTATATAGTGTATTTTTGTTTAATGTTCTAATTATTGATTATACTAATTAGTGTAAGATCCTAGTGAGAACAACATAGTTTTATGAAAGTTATTTCATATTCCATGTGTATGCATTAATTTAATCATTCATAGTTTTAGTAAATAATTTTCTTTTTTTTTTGGAGGGCAGTTGGGGTTAAAGGACTTGCCCAAGGTCACACGGCTAGCTTTTTTTTTAAGCAATTGGGGTTAAGTAACTTGCTCAAGGTTACACAGCCAGTTATTTTTATGTGGGTGCCGAGTATCTGAGGCCAGAACTAATCCCAGTTCTTCCGATGCTGGCGCCAGCACTCTTACTGCGTCATCTGGTTGCCCCTAAGCAATTGGGGTTAACTTGCTCAAGTTTACAAGGCCAGTTATTTTGTGTGGGTGTTAAGTATCTCAGCCTGGAACCGATCCCAGGTCTCCTGACTCTGGGGCTGGCACTCTTACTCACTGTGCCACCTGGCCACCCCTACATGGCTAGTTTTTGTGTTAAGTGTCTGAGTCTGGATTTGAACTCAGGTCCTTCTGACTCCAGGGCTGGTGCTCTATTCACTGTACCACTTAGCCGCCCTGCAAATATTTTTCAAATGCTTATTATGCACAAAATACTATGGTACAGGTGAAAAGAAATTGGATAGAATCTGCCCATTCAGAACCTTATAATATGGTTCAAAGGATAAAACCTACATAAAAATAAATTCAATACATTGTAGAATCTGAAGTGAAAAAACAAAATAGAGGAGAAAGAAATCAGTTTCTTCTAAAGGAATGAGAGGGGGCTTTATTGAAAAGGATTTTAGCTGAATCTTGATAAACTTTGAAAAGAGATGATGCTAGAATATTTCAGATGCAAATGGAAAATACAGAAAAAAGTGAAAGGTTTTAATTTTACATTTTTTCAGAATCAACTCTAGCTTCAATATCTATGAATTCTAATTTGGAATATACATGGTGGCTACTGTCCTTCATTCTCAAAGAGAACCAAAATGATATGACTCCACTCGAGTCAAGTTACAGTGTATCCTTCTGTGGCTGACCAGACCAATACAAGCTCAGACTTCTCTTCCACAGTTTGGGTATAAGTAGTTCATGTGAAGATTTGGAGTGGATTCTCTAAATTTGTGCATCTCATGTTTCTTTTGAGCTGCTTCAATTCTGCTTTGTTCATAGAGCATAGTACCTTCTCTGATAAGGAAACACCATGCTGGGCAGACCCGTGCAAGTATCTACCAGGTCCTACAATCAATTCCAAAGTTCTTACGAGAGAACTTGAGAGTGTCTTTGTGTAGCTTTTTCTTACCACCATGTGAGCACTTGCCCTGTGTGAGTTCTCCACAAAATAGTCTTTTTGGCAAGCATGTATTTGGTATTTGAACATACAAAGAGGAGAAGTGGAAGGTAAGACTAGAAAGATAAATTAGGAACAAATCATGGACAGTTTTTAATTGCAGTTAAAGGAGTTTAAACTTTATTTGGAACATAATGGTTGTTTATTATTTTTGGGTAAGGGAAAGTAATAAATCAAAGAGAGACTTTAGAAAGGCTGTCCTGACAGTACTATGAAAGATGGAATAGGAAAAGGAGAAAACAGGAGGCAGGGCAACTTTTCAGGAGGCTCTTGCAATAACCCAAGTGAAAAGTACAGAAGGGCCTGAACTAAAAGTAATAGCCACGGGAATGGAGAGGCATCAGGAGAACAGGGGTTGGTGGCTGAGGGAATAGACAAGAAAAAGGTAGGAGTCAAGTTCAGTAAAATAGTCTATTCATTTTTGAATTGTTAAAAATTAGCTTCTAAAAGAAACTTAGTTTTCTAATTAAATACAAGTTGATGTTTACCAAAAGAGACTAACATTTAAAGATCACATCTTTTTTCTTCTAAACTTGGAACCTATATTTGTCAACTTTATAACTTAATTGGGTTGTGAAGCTGACAAATTGATTTTTCTTGCCCCTAATTTATTTAATTCAGTTTTCACAATTAGGTGAGCAATTAATCAATGGATGAGTCATTAAGATTCATTGCACTAAAATGGTTCCCTGACAATCATCCTAAATAAGAACTATGCAATTTATCAGAATGCCGATGCCCCACAAGGCCTCAGGTAGAAGACTATCATTGTGCTTCCTGACATTTTAACTTCACAAAAAGCATAAGATAATACTTTTCTTGATCATTTGTGCTTTAGTTCTTCATGCTATGTGATCTAGAAATTATTTGATTATTACCCATGAATTACCAGGGCAGAACTTAAAGAATGAAGATGATGTGTTCCAAAACAAAAATAGTTTCATGCTTCATTTAATTCTTTATTTTTTCCCCTTAAAGTAGTGTGTACGTGTGTGCGTGTGTGTGTGTGTGTGTGTGTGTGTGTGCAGGGGATGGGGGAGAATGGAATTTTCTGGGCTGGTTAAGATTCAAAGTCTCAGCATTTGGATAATATTCTATGCATATTAATGGAACATAAGGAGCCTTATTTTGGTAGTCTCCATTATGTCCCTGCTCCTAGCTTGATACATTAAATAATTCAGGGAATTTCCCCTTGGGTGATATCTGGGACACTCACTTAGTTGAGCTGTTACCTTGCTCCCAATGGTATATATTCTTCTATGAATACTTTTTTCCCCTGATTTCTGTTTTGAAACTGACTGGGCAAGATGGATTTCTTTGCTACTTGTTATGTGTGTTCATTATGGAACTGATTTTGATAGAAAAGCAGTCAAACCATAGATATAAAGCTGGGTGGGGATGGGGGTGATTCATTCCCCATTTGTGAATAGCAATAAGAAGTTTAACTTGAATCTGAAAATCACATCCAATAGACTAAGAACATTTAAGGGAACAGATAGAAATATTTCCAGCTTAGTACACCCTCTCTTTAAATGAGAGCAGAGAGGTCAAGCTTCTAGCCCCAAATTTAATGCTTCCCCTCCTAGAAGGAACAAAAATTTCGCTTGGAGAAGGGTTGGTGGGGGAGAGGGTTAAACATGTTTCTGCTGCATCCCTGAAAGCCATATTTAACACCCCATGTTATATGTGTGGGATAGCATTGGTACATTAATAACATGGATTAAACATTATAAGCATAAGATGTCATAGTCTTCACATATTTAACCTCCTACATATCAGCTCATGATTCTTCAAAATTATAGCCATATAAAGTTGTCTCAGTCCTGAACACAAAAATTGAAAGCATTTTTTCTAAGGTAGTTTTCATAGACCAGATAACCATGGTTAAGTATATAAAGACAGTAGCAGAGAATGGCTATAAACCTCATTATAATAGATAGAGTCTCAGTTTCACAGAAAGAACCTTAAAAACCATCTCATTCTACAAAACAGGAAAATGAGTCACAGAGAAATTATGACTTGCCCTAGACCACAAGCCCGGTTAGTAGCTTAATGGGGCCTTTTAACCAGGGCTCACAGTTCTTTCCACATAAGCAGTGTGCTTGGAAATTTTAACAATTAGCTCTATGGAATATGTGTGTGTGTTTATAAATACATACATACATACCTACACACATGCACATATTTATGGGTGTGTTTCTGACTTCATACATAATCCATCACCATAATACACACTTTATTGGTATTCAATTATTTCAGTTGTGTCAGATTCTTTGTTACCCCATTTAGGGTTTTCTTGGCAAAGATACAAGAGAGGTTTGACATTTACTTTTCTTGCTTATTTTATAAATGAAGAACTGAGGCAAACAGGGTGAAGTATCTGCCCAGGGTCCCACAGCTAATAAGTGTCTGAGGCCAGATTTGACCTCAGGAACATGACTCTTCATTACTCCTGGCCTGGCACTGTATCCACTGTGCTACCTAGCTGCTCCATAACATACTATATACACATTATACACATACACACATCATACACTTTAAAATTAAATCTGAATTATCAACCTTTTCTCCATCACTTTAATAACTCCATTAGCATGATTAGACAATCAACAAAACAATCCTCCTCGATTTGTAGCCTTCATTGATTTTGGAGGAATAAACATTTACAATGAAAATTTAACAATCAGCTCAGAGTCAATTGGAGCTGGTTCAGCGCTTCCCTGACTGCCTCTGAAAAATATGTCAAAAAAAGATAACAAAAAGATAACCTTTATGGGTGGAGATAAGCATGGGACAGAGAGATACCTCTAAAGTTGTGGTTGTCGTTATTCCTGTCATTGTTGTTTAAAGTAAACTTTGTCAAAATAATTATATGTAATAAAAAGCTGCTGTGAAATGTAGACCACTCCTTTTTTTGCAGATAGGTTTTATTTATTATAAAAGTAGACTGGGTCAGTCTGCCCCTTTCTGAAATGCTACTTGGAAAAGAAAGGGGTGGGAGAAGACTTATTTCTAAGTAAGCATGTGATGCTTTGTACAATAGTCACTGCATCATAGAATTTAGAGAGATCATCTCATTCAGTGTTCTAAATTTACCATTGAAAAAGGTGAAGTCCAAAGGATTTTAAGTGAAACTCCAAGTCACACAACTAACAGTACCAGACCTGTGACTAAAATGCATATCTTCTAAATCCCAAACAATTTTCTTTTGACCACACATAATTGTTCCTTTATTTGATGTTATTGGAAAAAAAATTAATTTTCTAGCACAATGGTCTTTCAGAGGGAAAACAGCTGACAAATATTTCATCTCCTTCCTGGCTGTGTTTTTGAGTCTCCAGTCTATAAACTTCAATACTGCTCCCATTTGTAGAACTTCATTCCTATTCTAGTTTTTCAGCCTCCTTTTATGTGTTATCTTCCACCATTAGAATATAAACTCTTTGAGGACTGGAAACCCCTTTCAGTTTATATTTGTATCCTTAGCACATAGCACAATGCCTAAGAAATAATACATGCTTAAAGGTTTATTGACTTCTCTTGACTTTTGCCTCCCTATTTATTATGTCTAATTTCAAAGAAAAATTCCAGTGTTTGCCATTTTAAACCCTTCAGAGCCTAGACCCCATCCACCCTCTAACTGCATTACAGTTAGAACTCCCATTCTCCAACACTGTGGTCTATCCAAACTGACCTTACTGCTTTTTACTGATGGCATTCTAACTCTCATCTCCATGTATGCAGTCCCCATTCTTGGAATGAACTTCTTCCTCACCTCTGCCTCAAAGAATTTCTCATTTTTTTCAAGACTCAGCTTATGTGCCAACTTCTATAGAAAGCCTTCTTGATCTCCTAACTACTAATGTCTTGCTCCCTTTCCCCCATTACCCTGAATTAATTTTGTATGTATTTTGTTTACATCTCATATATTCATACAAATAAATATATATGTAACATCTGATAGAATTTTAAACCATTAAATACAGCGAATATTTTACATTTATCTTGCCATTATCAGGGTTTAGCATATTGTCTGGCATGGAGTAAATGTATAATAATGCATGTTGATCAATTAATTGTATAATTTCAATAGAATTAATGAAAATTGCTTGGAGGGTGCAATATTTCTGTCTTTGAAATCTCCTAAGAAGAGGTTTCCAGAAACAATAGCCATCATGTGGCTATGCCAAGCACAATATAGGCAAATTACAGAATCACAACATGAGAGAATTGTTTATTGCAAAGCCAAAAACAATAAGGGAAAATTGGACAACCACCACATGGGAGAAATGTACAGGCAGTATCGTGATATTACACAAATATTTGTAAAATATCAATCAGAAACTTCACGTTGCCAAATACCTATTTATTTATTAAAATGAAGAAATAATATTTGGCTAAATGCAAATCACTTGCAATTAGGTCTTCCAATAAAATTATTATAATAATGTAAGATCTGAGGAGATAATTGTTGATTATATGAAAGTCACTAATAAAAAGTTAGGTCTATTCATAAAATTACTATAATAATGTCAAATCTTTGATATACATTATTCAAAAAATTCTTTGTATAGTTTCTAAAGAGCTTTATTATTATCCAGACACATCTCATACGATCTCCAAAATATTGCTTTATTTACAACTTCTGATGCTTACTATTTAACTTGGGATTGTAATCCAAGCCCTGTCGGAGGAAAGGCCACTATCTTCTCTGGGGCTCTTCATGTTTCCAACAAAGGAACACTAGAAATATAAGAACAGGGTAACCACAGAAGTTTATGAGAAATAAGATTAGATCTAGGAAACAAATCTTTAGCAGAATTAAAAAAAAAGGTACTGGATACAAGTACCAAACCATTTAGCTGAAATCAAGGAAGTAGCTGGTGTTTTAATGTTTCTCATTTCTGTTTTCTCTCAAAGCTCTACTTAAACACACACACACACACACACACACACACACATTTCTTCCCTTGTCCATTTTAAGGTTATCTTTCATGGTCTCCTTCAGAGACTTGGGTTTAATAAAGTGATTTCAGTTGTCACTTCTACTGATCACTTCAATCCACCATTGCTCTATGTAATTAAGGTTTCTCTTCCTCCTCTTCTATCTCTTTAGCTTCTCTCCTTTTTCTTTCCAGAGTCCCTTAAAACTCCTCTTTTGCTGGGAGAGATCGTAGTCTCTAATCTCTATCTCTCAAAGTAAGGATAAATACAATTTCCCAGGTCTCAGCAGAGCTTATTATATTGTATATATGTGTATATGTATATTTAGAAACATATACAATATAATATGTATTTGTCTACTCGTTTATCTCTTGTAGGACATTACTGTTTTGTGATGATAGAAGTAAGTGAAGATAGTGCACCAGAAATGGCCCGGTATTGAAGTGTTAACTTATTATGCTGCCATGTTGAACATGGGAGCATGAGAATTGTGTATACTATTGGTTGTTATAAAAATATTATTATAATAAGTAGCATTGAAGCCCACTCATTCTTCTTTGCTCTACAATTTTTGTGGTTAATTTTTACTTTGAAGAAAACAGAGATAAGCCAAACTATTACAAATTTGTATACTAAGAGGAGACGCAAGAGGAATGGTGAGCAGCGGTCTTCATATGTAACAAAATGACAAGTTTTCTTTAGAGTTACATAGACTATAGGAGGTGGTATATATATTTTTAAAAGGGCATCGTAGCATCTCCTTTGATTCACAGGGCCATTTCATGTGTGATAGCTCAAAAAATGCTGTTGAATTCAGAGGGATGAATGGTCAGCACAGTTCTTACTAGTGAAGGTTTAATAGTAAACACCTTGGTTACAGAAATAATGTCTCTCAGTAGGAGTTTTGGCCTGTAAATTGCTGAAGGCAATTAGTGGCAAGGGGAAAAAATTGAATACATCTCATTTCCACTTAGCCTTTTCAGGCATCTGTTGCAGAGGATAATGGCAGCACCACAAATTTGACATATGAAAAGTGCATAGGGATTTGAAAGGTTAAGTCACTTTTCTACCCCAGCTGGGTTTTCAAGGCCATACAGCAAACAGAAAGAAAAAAAAAGGGGGGGGGAATCTTCTAGCAAGAATCATACTACTCCTGAAAAAAGGAGTAAAAGGAGAGGAGTCAATAATCAGTGTATAAAGGTATTTTATCCCTCAATAAGGCCATGTTCTTAGATCACAAAGTAATTTTGGTAAGGGGATACAGTTCCAAACTACAAAGTGAAGATGAAAGTATAGTAAGCTCTTGAAATCTGAATTTTCCAAAGGTAAAATGTTACATTTCCCCAAATTATTACAAAATTGCAGTAGCTACTACAAATCACTACAGGCAAGAGACAAATGTGTTGGGTAGGGAGAGGGGAGAGGGAAGCAAAACTCCTGTCAAAATGCCATCTTGAAGAATATTTAGGTGATATTCATAGTTGCCTCCCTTGTCAAATCAGAAATGGGAGAACTGACTTCCCTCAAATACAATGACCTACTATTACCCACGATTTCATCTAGTGTTACCCTAGTTAAAATTTCTACATGATCTGCCTATGTGGAACACTGTAAGCACAAGCAAGGTGGGGTTTTTGTTGTTTTCTTTTTGGAGTTCAGTTTCCCAGGCTTGGGCTAAATTGTAAACATCTGAAGGATTAATCACCTTTGAACTCTGATAATTCAAAGCTGTGCTGAGTCTCGTAGGTTTTGTGCCTACTGGCTCTGAGTCAATCAGCAGTCAAGTCTATGTTATATTTTCTGGGAAGCTGGCATTTTGCTTTGGGGGTTCACTCATTGGAAGAATCATTTGATTTCCTGGTTGAGACTCTGAGTGGTCATTTGGTGTCACCACACCCCCCTGCCCCCAACTGCTTAGATGTCTGTCCTCCCTTGATCCAGTTATGTATGTTAAGTATACAGCAATATTGCTTTACTCAGACAGTTGTAACCATGTCTGTTGATATTTGCGCTAATTTCTCTGCTTGTATTTTCTCCAAGTTCAGGGTGCTGACCTTTTCCCTGAACTAGTGAAGGTAATTTAAAGTAGAATTGTTAACCCCTTTTTGAGCAGTCTTTCTTTTAAAAGCAGATCAATGAACCTGTGCTAGCAGGCCATCTTGGGTGTGCTAGGGTGTTTACCAGTACAGACACACAAAAAGGGGGTATAAAAGAAACAAAGGTATAAACTTAGAGATTAAAAGGAACTCAGAGGAGACGTAATCTAACGATTTCATTTTTAAGTAATGAAATTTAGGTCAAATGAATATTAAATTAAATGCCATAATTCAAAACAGGGAGAAAATATTAGAGGCAATACAGAATAAAGGTCTTAAAACAGAAATTTTGGTGTTTTTATTGTGTTTGCAATCATATTTATTGTAGGAAAAGGAGATAATTTAGTCATGTAACAAGAATGAGAAATATATATATACACACACATATATATATACATACACATATATGTGTGTATACACACACAGACACACACATTTGCTATTATTCAGTCATTTCGGTTGAGTTCCACTCTTCATGTCCCTATAGGCTTTTCTTGGCAAAGATAATTAAGTGGTTTTCCATTTCCTCCTCCAGATCATTTTACAGATGAGGAACTGAGGCAAAAAGGGTGAAGTGATCTGCCCAGGATCTCAGACCAAGAGGGTTAAGTTGGGCTGGGGAGGGGATATGTGACTATACTTTTATTGCTCTGAAACCAAAATTGTCTAGCTAAATGAAAGAGGTTGGTGCAGCCTACTAGAACTTTAAACAGAAACAAGCCTTACATTTGTGTCAACCAAATACTAAATGCAGTCAATAGCTTCAAAGCTCAGGAGAGGATAGCAGTAATTAGACTTTGCTCTAGATCAAACCACTTGGGACACATTAAAATTTGGAGATCACCCTCTTCACCTTGGTCATCCCTGAGATTCTAGAAAAGAACATGCTACTAAATCACCAAAGAAAGCATCAGAAAAATCATAGACATCTCCAGAAGGTGGCAGAGCTAATGTGGACCAAATAAACAGTGCAAATTTCTGGAAGTAAGGCTGGGAAAATGAGGAAATTAAAGAACAAAAACAATAAATGTTAGTATGGTGATAGGAATTCTTAAGAAACAAGCTAAGAAAAGATAACACTAATATATTTACAAATACACTCCAATACATGTACACACAAACCCCCAAAACACAGACAAAAATATACACGTGTGACCACAATGTTAACTAGAAATACTGAGAGAAATGAAGGATTTTTTGAAAGTTCAAAATTATATTATAAATCGAATGAGAGCACTAGAGCAAAGAAGTGGAAAATTAATGAGAATTTTGGTGGAAAGTCTTGGACAAAGAATTAAGAGCTTTGTATAAGAAGTAACAAACCTTATCCAAAATTACATTGAAGAAAATATGTTAGCTCTAAGCAAAAAGAAAAAAAAAGACTTAGAAAGTAAATGGTGAGAAAATTAAAGGAGCAATGAGTTACCTATAAATATGACTCCCTCCCTCACATAAAAAAGACCATACATCATATTTCAAGAAATAATTAAACTGTTCACATTTCAGAATGAGAATAAAGTAAAAGTAGAAAGAATCAACAAATTGCCTCTTGAAATAAATCTTCAAATTAAAACTTCTAAAAAGAGCATAGTCAAATTCTGAAGCTTCAAGGTCAAAGAGAAAAAAAAAATATGTACTTAAAATTTAAAGAAAAAAAGTTCAAGTACCAAGGGAAAAAAGTTAAGATCATGCATGTTTTAGCACCTACTACACTAAAGAAACAGGGAACTTGAATATGATTTTTGCAAATGCAAAATATATAGGCATATAACCAAGAACAACTTTAGCTAGAGAACTCTGAGCATGATCCTACAAGGTGAAAAAAAATGAAAGATCAATCAGAAGGATTGAGATGAAGATTTAACAGAAGAATGTAATATTTACATTCTAATAAGGAGATGAGATAAAAGTATCCTCTTGGAATCTTGCTTTACTCAAAGGAGATGAATTAACCAGAAAAGACATAAGTGGTTTATTATGTTTTTGAAGACCTGAAAAGAAGAAAAAAAAGGAGAGGAAAAGACTACATTAGGGAAAAGAAGCAGGAAATATGAGAGAATTTGTTATGTCATTCACTCTATCAAGTATCAGACTATTCAAACTAGAAAGAAAGTGCATGTTGCTCAGTCCTGCCAGACTCTTTGTGATCCCATTTGGGCAAAGATACCAGAGTACTTTCCATTTCTTTCTCCAGCTCATTCTATAGATGAGAAAACTAAGGCAAACAGGGTTGAATGCCGTGAATAATAATTTGTATTATTACAAATAATAATAAGTGTCTGAGGTCAGATTTGAATTCACCCTTTGGATAAGTCTTTCTGCCTCTAGGATACACTCTTCCACCTAGCAGCCTGAAACAATATGAGGAGCCTACAGTTCTTGAACTTCACTTTCAGTAGAACCAGTTAAAGGGAAAGCGTATACACAAACATATTGAGAACTGGGTAGAAAATTACATTCAATTCAAATTGGACAGGAGATAATGGAAAATTGGGAAAGAGAATTAGAGGGCAAATTCAGGTGGGATTAGTCACAAGCAAAGACAACTAAATTCAGAGTCAATAGTGATGACTGTATATGGGGGAGGGGCGAGAAAGGCTAAGAATCTGTGATTTGGTTCTGAGAAAGAAGAGAATCAGGGGTTACAAGTATATACATCAAGCAGAGAACATTTTTGCTGAGCACACTCTCCTCTCACTATCCTTGTCTTTCCTTTGCAAAAAGAAGGGGATGGGATAGAAAGTGTACAGGATATAATTAAGTATACAAGTAACCAAACTAACTATGAATGTGACTGGGATTAACTCACTCATTAAATGATAGAGGACAGTAGACTTGATTAGAAAGCAGAATGCAGCAATATAGTGTTTAAAAATATAAACACTCAGAACAGCTAGGTGGCTCAGTGAATAGAGCACAGGCCTTGGAGTCAGGAGGACCTGAGTTCAAATCTGGCCTCAGACACTTAAGACAAAAGCTAGCTGTGTGACCTTGGGCAAGTCTCTTAACCCCAATTGGCCTACCAAAAAGCCAAAAATAAAAAAAAATAAACCTCCCTGAAATACATGGTGCTCCATAAATTATAGTGTAATTAAAAAAAAAATAAGTACTTGCACTTTTGGAGCACCTGTAAAAATAATCACAGAAAATGAAAAGAGGGTAAAATATACTAATTTAACCTAAATTTATAAAGAAAAAAAAGCAGGAGGAGAAATCTTGATCTCAGAAAAGAGAACAGCATTAATATATTTGATTAAAAGAGATAAACATGGAAATGGCAATTTGTGAGAGGTAGTATAGACAATTGACATTAATATTTAAACATATATGCAATAAAAGGCATAATGCACCAAAGGATTTACAGAAGCTTTGTAATTCAGTATCAGAAATAATAAAACTGTGATATTGTGGGACTTCAGTTTAACTCTTTCATATTGACAAAAGTAATACAAAAATGAACCAAAATAAATAAAGCTAAGTATTGAATAGAATTTTAGGGGAGGGGAGGGAAATATAACTCTCAGGCAATTATCAAATAGGAATAGAAATATTTCATGTGATCAAACCATGTATTAGGAAATAAAAATTCACAATCCAAAAGAGAAAACCAAAAATAATAAATGTATGGCTTGCTGACCACACTACAAAAAAGTATATCCAGTAAAAGCTTGATGAAGTGATTAAAATTAATTAAGGACTAAATAACTTAATCCTAAAGAATGGTTGGATAAAAGAACAAATCATAGAAACATATAGTTTCATTAAAGATAATGTCAACAATGACATATACCAACAAAACAGACTTCATGGAAGGGGAAATTAATCACTTTCATTAACAAAAGTAAGAAATATCAGTTGTGACTACAAATAAACAAAACTTCAAATCCAAGAAACTAACAAGTTAAAACTAATAAAAAATAGAAATTCTGAAAATGAGATGTTTGTTGATGAAAAAAATTAAAAGCAAATACATTGAAATATATATATATTTAAAACCTAGAAGCTGTTAAAAAATAAACTAGATAAAGCATGGGTTATTATCGTAAAGGAAAAAAACAAAAATACAGTACCCAAAAGGAATTCATAAGAAGTAAAATAATAAACTTAATTATTAGAATCTATTTTGCTAACTGTGTCAACCTGGAAACTTGTATCAAGTGAGTGAATGAAGAAACACACACACACACGTATGTAAACATAAACCATTCAGATCAATAGAATAAGAAATAGAAATTTTAAATGATCTAATTTCAGAAGAAAAACGAATTTCATAAGCCTTGAATGAACTCTTGAAGTGGAGGTGCTAATACCAGATGGATATAAAAGAAAATTCTATCAATCATTATTAATTACAATTTTAGAGATTGTTTGCTAAAAATAGAACAAGAAGGGATTCTGCCAAATTTATTCTTTATTGCAAATACCTAAATCAAGGGGAGCCCTAAAAGAGATAAAATTATTAACCAATTCCCCTAATGAATGTTGATAAAAATTATTAATTAAATATTAGCAAAATAGAAAAATCATTCTGTAAAAAATTATATAATATGATGAGACTGAATTTATACCAGTAATACAGAATTCACTAAGTATTAGAGAATTAATACCAGGAACAACAGAAATCATAAGATTATATACGTAGATACAGAAGAAAACAGCTTTTAATAAATTCAATACCCATTTCTGTAAACAAGCAAATAAATTAATGAAGCTAGAAAACATAGGAATAAATAAATCTTTCAAAGCTAAGTAGTATCCAGCTAAAATGAAGGGCCTGTATTAAATGCAATGGGAATAGGCAGAATTCCTTTCTGATAATAGAGGTAAAATAAGGATGTCTATTATTACCACTATTATATAATATAATGTTTGAAATGCTAATTTATAGAATAAGATAAAACAAATAAATTGAGAAACTAAATATCACAAAAGACATCTCTGAAGAATATTTGATTGTTATGATGAGTGAATGTGATAAAATATAATTGAGCTCTAAGAAATGAGGAAATTGTTGATTTAAAAAAATGAAAAGATCAACATGAACTGATGCAGAGTGAAGTGTGCAGAAATAGAATACTTTATCCTCACCTCAGTATTGTTTTTTTTTTTAAAGCAATCGGGATTAAGTAACTTGTTCAAGGTTACATGGCCAGTTATTTCTGGATATGGTGCTGAGTATCAATATTGTTTTAACTAAACTATCTTGAGGACTTTTATAAACCATTAAAGAATGATAGAAGAAACAGGAGAAGAATATATTCAGAAACCTTAAAAAACAAATAACTTTAAAGGTTGTAAGCTATAGTTACTAAAATGACCATTCATGATTCCAGAGGACTGATGATGAAATATGCTATCCATCACAAAGGTGATTTATGGTGAGATATATATCAATGCCTATACAACCATTGGAGGAATCTGTTTTGCTAAACTATTCATATTCATTTCCTTTTTCTCATTTTATTTTTCCAATAGAATACAGGGTGGTAGTGAAAAGAATCTATTTATATTGTTTTTAATAGAAAGGTTTTAGGGTTTTACTGATAGCAAATGTTATGTGGATTTCAGATAAGATCATTGCATTATCAATTTTACTTAACTACTTTACTTAGTTACATAAAAACTCTCACCTAGTAGGAGTAATCTGTAAATGCTTGTAATATATATATATATATATATATATATATATATATATATATATATATACACATACATATATTAAAACTGAGAGAAAAAAATAATTCTAAAGTTCCAACTAAGACCTATCTGATTAGTCAAAGATGACTTAAAAAGTAAAATGATGAGTATTAGAGAAATCTCAGGAAAACAAGAACTATTTGTCTTCAATTATGCATACTTTTTGACCCAGAGATCCACTACTAGGCACACATGACAAGCAGATAAAGAGAAGAGAAATCCATCTTATGTACAAAATATTTTCTAGCAATTCTTTTGTAGTGGTACAGAACTGGAAACTAAGATGTGTCCATCATCTAGAAAATGACTGAAAAAAATTATGATAAATTAATGTAATGGTTCAAATTCTGCTGTAAGAAATGAAGAATGGGACAGTGTCCGAGAATTCAGGAAGATTTATAAAATCTGATACAGAGGGACCTGAACAGAACAAGGAGAATATGTGTGTGTGTGCGTGTGTGTGTTGGATAGTGGAGAGATGGCTACTATAGAAATTTATTTTGCTTGACCATAACTATTTGATACAAGATTTTTGTTTCCTTTTTCCTTTCCTTTTGCTAATTCGGGGAAGTGTTATGGAGACAAAATAAATGTTTGTTAAGTTTAAAAAAAGTTTTGCACTCTTTTAAAATGAAGGCAGCTAATAAAAATTGCACAGGGGTGAAAGAAGGTTGTTCTGAACCAAAAAAAAACAAGTACCCACCTGCATAAATGAGATTTATAGATTGTATGAATAACTGAGATATCTCTTCCTTACCTAAGGCTTCACTAAACTGATTGCACTTCTATCAATTACAGAATTATTCAAAATTGTCCGATCTGTTTATACATATTATATAGTTATAGAGCAGTGAAAAGAGTTCTGGATTGGAATTGAAGGTCCTATGTTCATGTCATGACTGATATACTGTTAATAAATAATATGTGTGACCTTGGACAAGTTTTTTTTTACCTCTCTGGTCCTCAGTTTCTCTATACATAAGATGAAGAGGTTTGTATTGAATAACCTTCTTTCTCTAAAGGTATGTGTAAAGCCAAGCAGGAGCAGCTTTCCAGAGGACTGCTCTAAGGTTCTGATAACACAGTATAGTGAACTCTCTATTTATTCAGCAGTAAATGAAAGTAAAACATTCACAGAAACCAAAGTACAGCATTCACAATGATATAACATAACTTATCACTAAATTGGTCACATAGTTATCACATGGAAACACAGCACTTGACACACTGCCTGGCACATAGTAAATGCTTAATAAATGTTTATTGACTGATACCTACACTCAAATACACACTGTTTTGAGTAAAAAGAAATAATTTGTGCAGAAAAACTAACATTTATTTATTTTAAAGTTAGTAAAATTGTTTTTAAAATTTTTACATGTGTAAGTAAATACATTTTTTTTTATCATCTACTTAAGAATGAATTAAGCTAAATCCAGAGTCTGAGGGAACTTGAATAATTGGGGAAATAAATTGTTTGCTAGAAAACTTAGAATTTTGCTTCCTATTGCACTAAACAGTCTAGCAGGCTATTTGACTACTCAAGACTTGTGCCAAATATTTTAATCTTATTATTCCCATTCATGTATCCTTCATCCCAGATAGACTGAAGTATTTGCTGTTTCTTGATCTCATCTCACCTTTTATTGTCTCTATCAATTCATTCCCCAAGTTTAAAACAATGACCCAGTGCCTATCATAGTTCCTCTGACTCAGCATGTGCTAAGCAAGTGTTTGCAGAATAAATTAACCTGAACTTAATTGGAGACATTCTTTCCATCTCTCCACCCACTAAAAATTCTGTCTTTATTCAATGGAACAAATCACATACCAACAATTTGGCATTCTCCTTCCTTCCTTCCTTCCTTCCTTCCTTCCTTCCTTCCTTCCTTCTTTCTCTCTTTCTTTCCTTCCTTCTTACTTTCTTTCCTTCTTCCTTTCCTTCTTTCTTCCTTCCTTCCTTCCTTCTTCCTTTCCTTTTTCCTTCCTTCTCTTTCTTTCTTTCTTTCTTTCTTTCTTTCTTTCTTTCTTTCTTTCTTTCTTTCTTCCTTCCTCCTCCTCCTCCTCCTCCTCCTCCTCCTCCTCCTTCTTCTTCTTCTTCTTCTTCTTCTTCTTCTTCTTCTTCTTCTTCTTCTTCTTCTTCTTCTTCTTCTTCTTCTTCTTCTTTCTTTTTGCAATCTGATAGGTGTGAGGTGGTACTTCAAAATTATTTTCATTTGCATTTCTCTTCTCAATAATGATTTTACATATGACTAAAGATTTGATATCTTTGTCCAAAAAGTGGCTGTTCATATCCTTTGACTGTTCATCAAATACAAGAAAGACTTGTATTTTTTAGAAATTTGACCCATTTCTCAATATATTTGAGAAATAATCCCTTTATCAGTGATACTTGCTACAAAATTTCCCCTCAGGTTTATGCTTTCCTTATAATTTTGGTTGCATTGGCTTTGTGCAAAAACTTTTAAATATATATAATCAAAATTATATATTTTATAATTTGTAATACTATCCATATTTTATCCTAAATTCTTCCTTTATCTATAAATCTCATAGATACATTATTCTATGCTCTCATTTATTTCCTTATGTTATAATGCTTTATGTGTAAATCATGTACCCATGTTGACCTTATCTTGGTATATGGTGAATATTTGTAACCCTTAACAATTTTATTATTATAAGAGCCATTAGAAGGAGTATATGCAGACAAAAGATGTGGATGTAAAGTTATGTATGCATTACTACTCCCTTACATGCATCAATCAGGCAAATGAAATGGCCATTGGTAAATAAAAGGAGGAACTTGCCATTGTTGCTGAACTTTAAGCCTGTTCATTCACAGTTCCTATTGTACTGAATTTTGAAGGTAGCCAATGGTCCCTTATCAAACATGCAAAGATCATAAAGTTTAACCATTTCAGAATTGACACCAGCAGCAAAAATTAACCCTTCTGGGACAAAAGAACAAAGAGCTTTTCGTTGAAGATGCCTTAGACCCTGGCAGTTAGGAGTCTGAAGATCACAGAAGTTGGATGGTTTTATCCAGGTACCCAGAGATGAAAGTGTCATCTGTTGGTGACATGGACAAGGCTACCACCCTCTTCTTGTGTTTGGGGAAGTACTGGATTAATCTGTTTTCATGCAAGGACAGGAAGCAAATTGTATCATCAATTTTGTTAGAACTATACACAGCAGTGTTTGCTGCATGTGTATATCTGATTAAATCCAGTTCACACTTCTTACTGTACAGTGTTTTCTTTGGTTTGCCCTCCTGACAGTCATACAGGAAGATGGAGTTGTTGTTGCTGCTTGAGACAACAATCTTGCCATTGCAATGACGTGATGGCACCACCCAAAAAAATAAACGGATGAACTGAACCATGCTCTAGGACAGCCCCAGCTGAGGAGGTGACCCCCAGCAATCAGGTCACCCCTATTCCCACACCCCACCCTGTGAACTTCAGCATAACCTCAAGGAAATGTAGAAAAAATCCCACCTGGCCTTGGCACCCACCAGTCACCACTACCAGCTCCAGTTTAGCACCAGGTAAGCTTCTAGACCCCTACAGTCTCCAACTGCCAGCATATGAGGCCATAGCATACAAAGTCAGTAATCAGATCCCTTGCCCATATCATAAGAAGCATGGAACAGTGCCCCCATGTCCCAGAAGAAGAGATCAACTTTAAAAGCCAAGAAATAGGCAAACACTATGAACCACAAAGAAAAACAATGACCATAAATAATTATTATTGTGACAGGGAAGATCAAAACACAAATTCAGCAGAGGACCACATTGTCAATATACCCACATCTGAAACCACAAAGGGGAATATGAACTGGTCTAAAACCCAAAAAACCTTTTTTGGAAGGGCTCAAGAAGGATTTTAAATGTCAAAGAAGAGTGGTAGAAGAAAAAATTGAACAATTCCTTTGAAAATACAATTGACAAAATAGAATTAAAAGGACACTGAAGAAAACAACTACATAAAGAACAGAATTGGCCAAATGATAAAGGAGTTACAAAAGCTAACTGAGGGGGCAGCTAGGTGGTGCAGTGAATAGAGTACCAGCCCTGGAATCAGGAACACCTGAGTTCAAATCTGGCCTCAAACACTTAACACAAAAACTAGTCTTGTGACCTTGGGCAAGTCACTTAACCCCAACTGCCCTTCAAAAAGCCAAAAAAATAAAGCTAAAGAAGAAAACAATTCATTAAACATTACAATTAGACAAGTTGCAGCTAATGACTCTATGAGACCTCAAGAATCAGTCAAACAAAATCAAAAGAATGACAACATAGAAGTCCTACCAAATTCTTTTTATGATACAAATATGGTACTGATGCCTAACCCAAAGAGCCAAAACAAAGAAAATTATAGACCAATTTCCCTAATGAATTATTTAAATTTTAAATAAAAAATTTAAAATAAAATGTTAGCAAAAATATTACAGCAACTAAATATGAGAATAATATAAGACTACCAGTTAGGATTAAAACCAGGAAAACAAGACTGGTTCAATATTAGAAAAATTATCAGCATGATTGACCATATCAACAATAAAACTGGCATAAACTATGTAATTTTCTCAATAGAAGCAGAAAAAGTTTTTGAGAACATACAACACTCATTCCTAGCATAGGAATAAATGGAGTTTTCCTTAAAATGACAAGTTGCATACACCTAAAACTATCAGTAAACATTATATATAATGGCGATAAACTAGAAGCATTTCCAACCTGATAGGGGTTGAAATAAGGATATCTATTATAGCCACAGTTATTCAATATGGTACTAGAAGCATTACCTTTAGCAATAAGAGAAGAAAAAGTAATTGAAGGAGTTAGAATAGGCAGTGAAGAAACAAAGCTATCACTCTTTGCTGAGGATATGATGATATACTAAGAGAATCCTAGGGAATAATGAACTACATGAAATAATAAACAACTTCAGCAAAGTTGGAGGATATAAAAGAAACCAACATAAATCACTAGCATTTCTATATAGTACTAAAAAAAAAACAAGAGATAGGAAGAAAAACTTAATTTAATATTACTGTAGACATTATGTATAATATCATGTATTATAATATATGATATGTAAAATATTTGGGATTCTACCTGTCATACCAGGTATTAAATTGCATCATAAAGTAGCAATTATCAAAACTACTTGGTACTGGCTCAGGAATAGATTGTTGGATCAGTAGAATGGGTTAGGTACACAAGAAACAGTAGTCAAAAACTATAGTAATCTACTGTTTGATAAATCCAAAGACTCCAGCTCCTGGGATAAGAACTCACTCTTTGACAAAAACTTCTGGGAAAACTGGAAAATAGTATGACAGAAACTAGGCATAGCCCAACATCTTACACCATATATGCAAAGAAAGTCAGAATGAGTACAAGATTCAGGTATAAAGGCTGATACTATAAGCAAACTGGGAGAGTAAAAGAAAATAATAGTTTACCTGTCAGATTTATGAAGAATGGAAAAATGTATGACCAAACAAGAGATAAAGAACATTATGAAATGCAAAAGGGATAATTTTGATTATAAAAAATGGAAAAGTTTTTGCACAAAGCCAATGCAATTAAGATTAGGAAGGAAGCAGAAAACTAGGAATTTTTACAACCAGTATTTCTGATAAGGCCTCATTTCTAAAATGTACAAAAAACTGAGTTGAATTTTTAAGAATACAATTCATTCCCCCATTGATAAATGGTCAAAGGATATGAGCAGGCAGTTTTCAGATGGAGAAATTAAAGCTATCTATAATCATATAAAAATTCTCTAAATCACTATTAGAGAAAAGCAAATCAAAACAACTCTGAGGTACCACATTATGCCTACCAGATTGACTAACATGACAAAACAGGAAAAATGATAAATATTGGAGATGTGAGAAAATTGGAATACTAATGCATTGTTGGTGGAGTTGTGAAATAATTCAACCATTCTGGAAGGCAATTTGGAACTATGGTCAAAGGGCTATAAAACTGTGCATGCCCAGTAATTCTACTTCTATGTATCCCAAAGAGATCATAAAAATGGAAAAGGATTCACATGTACAAAAAAATATTTATAGCAGCTTTTTTGTGGTGTCAAAGAATTGGAAATTGAGGGGATGCCCATCAACTGGGGCATGGCTGAACAATTTGTGATATATGAATGTAATGGAATACTATTGTGCTATAAGAAATGATGAGCAGGCAATCTTCAGAAAAACCTGGAAAGACATATATGAACTGATGCTGAGTTAGGGGAACAGAAGCAGGAGAACATTGAACACAGTAACAGTCACATTGTGTGATGACTAACTTTGAAAGACATCTCTTCTTAGTAATGCAAAGATCTAAGACAACTCCAAAAGACTTATGATGGAAAATGCTATCCACATTTAGAAAAAGAACTATTTAGTCTGAATCCAGATTGAAATATATTATCTGTTCTCTCTCTTTTTTTGTTTCTTTCTCATGGTTCCTCCCATTGATCCTAATTCTTCTTTACATGACCAATGCGAAAATAGGTTTAATATGAATGTATATGTAGAGCCTATATCAGGTTGCATGCTGTCTTGGGGAGGGGGAAGAAAGAGATGGGAAGAAAAATTGAACTTGAAATCTCATGGAAGTGAATGTTGAAAACTTAAACATAAAAAAAATAAATTTTACATAAATTTAAGGGATTTTGTTAGGTAAATAAATAGTGTAAACATTTAGGGAAAGATTTACTTATTTAAATTACTCAGAAGAAATTGTTTTCAAGCATTCATTTATACGCAAATTGTTATAATTGTAGGCTCTAATCTATTAATTAATGCAGCCCCCTAATGGCATCCACTAGGAAACATTTTGCTAGCCTAACTTGTTACTCTGAATACTTGGAAAGTTTTACATGTCTGTAATGAATATTCTGTAAGTCAAACATTTCACCAAATTAAAACAGAGCTTCCTAAAAAAATACAAGTCATTCACCAATTGTTAAGTGGCCAAAGAATATAAAAAGGGAGCTTTAAGACAAAGAAATTGAAGCTACCTATAGTCATATAAAAATGCTCTAAATTACTATCAAACAGAGAAATGTCAGATTGATTAATATGACAAAAAAGGGAAATGTTAGATATTGGAGGGGATGTGGGAAAACTTGGATGCTACTGCATTGATGATGAAGTTATGAACTAATCCAACCATTCTGGAAAGCAATTTGGAACTGTGACTAAAGGGCAACCAAATAAGGTTGTGCATACCCTTTGGCCAACAATACCACTGCTAGGTCTGTATGCCAAAGACATTCAAAAAAGGAGGAAAAGACCTTTTAGTACAAAATTATTTAAAGCAGCTCTTTTCATGGTAGCTTAGAATTGGAAATTCAAGGGTATTCCTATCATTTGGGGAATGGCTAAACAAGCTATGGTATATGATTGTAATGGGATATTATTATGCCATAAGAAATGACAAGCAGGACAATTTTAGAAAAACCTAGACTTACTTGAACTGATGCATGGTGAACTGAACAGAATGAGGACAACATTCTACACAGTATCAAGAATATTGCTCGGTGAAAAAGTGTGAATGATTTAGCTGTTCTCAGCAATGCAAAGATCCAAGACAATCCCAAAGGACTAATGATGAACCATACTATCCACCTCCAGAGAAAGAACTAATATACATGGAATACAGACTGAATCATGCTATTTTTCTTTTCATTTAAAAAATATTTTCATTTTCTTTCACTTTTTCATTTTTCCCTTTTATTTGAGTCTTCTTGTACAAAACGATTAATGCAGAAATGTTCTATATAATTACACATATATAACCTATATCTGTTTACCATCTTAAGGAGGAGGAAGGTAGGAAAGGTTGGAATTTGAAACTCAAAACTTAATTTTTTTTAATTGGAGAAAAGGAAAATAAACTATATCAAGGGAAAAATAAAAAAGGAAGATGTTTTAAAAGTTTATGTTATATGATAATTCTGTCGATCCTGATGATAGGTCATTATCTGATAGAATTTATTTGAGGAATTGCTAAATTCAATCAAGTAGTAAGAAAATAATTCATATATATTAATTTTACTTTATATACACATGCACCTGTATGTGCATATATATGTACATATGTCTATACATATGATTACAAATATGACTCCTGGTACATTTTTGGAGATTTTGTCATTTATCCTACTTTGTGGCTGAAAGTAGTTTCCCCCACCACTGGCTATATTGCCAGAAGAGTTAGCATCATGAACACAACCTGAAATCTGGAACTTGAGTGGTTTTTCCTTCATTTCTTTCTAAGGGTGAAATTATTGACTCCTTCACTAAACAGTTGCTTATGCCACATGGTAAGGAGCGATGGCTATTGAATCTTCATTTTGTTTTCCTTTTAGGCTTTGGGAATCAAAAAAAAGACATGGGGTTTTGTCCTTGTGCCTGATCCTTTTCTGTTCTTCGTGCAAGAAGTAGAATCTCTAGGCCTGGAGCTCAAGCCATAGGTTTCTGAGAGTCCAGTAATCTAGCATGTGTGTTCTTGTCAGTCCAATAATGAAATCCTGAGTAGGTTAGGTCTAGGATGCTGGACAATCAGGGCTTTAGAACAAACTTGGTGGGAGTAATTCTTTGTGGGAACTAAGCTAAACTGTGAGTCTAAATTCTTCTCTTTTCCCTTTCTTAAGCCTTCCCCCCTTAACGCTCCCCCCACCAGTTTTTGTTTGTTTCCTTAGCAAACGTGTGTTTTGTTCAAGCTAAATCGCTGAAGTAAATATCCCTTTGTAAAATCTTATCTGATGCCAAGTGGTTAAATGGACCTGGGATGATAGTAACTGAACCCCTAAAAATGGGGGAGCCCAGTTGGTAAAGGCTGCAGTCAATGGGCAGTGAGGGAGGAAGAGGGAAAGATAGGACAAAGGGAGAGAGGGAAGGAAAGGAAGGAAGGAACAAAGGAAGGATAGAAGCAGATATTTTTAAAACAGTGTGTGTTAAGGGACTGTCCTAAGCACTGCAGATGGAAACAGAAAAAAGGAAGACAACCCTTGTGCTTAGAGAGCTTACATTCGAATGGGGGAAAGATAACACCAAACAAAGGAAACTGAAAAGGTATGGGGGTATGAAAGTGTTAGTCTACCAGGATGGTTTGGGATTTCAAGAGATTTTAGGAACAGATTCGGGAGAGGAGTGAAAACAGGTCAGTCTGGGCCTTTTCTTACAATGAAGGTTCCTGGAGTAATTCACCAAGGGGAGAAAGGCAAAGAAGGGTGGTGGTGGGGGGGGTTCTTTCATATCGATATTCCAATTTCTAAATAAGTGGGTCATATTAGATTGTTCTTGGGTGAGTAGGCTATTTGAGCCAAGAGAAGTTCAAATTTGGTTTATCAGTAGAGGAGGCATTCTTTCTAGGCCCAGAGGAAGTTAGGAACAGAGATGGGAGATTATTGAGATGATTAAATGTAAGGAATAAGACAAAATTTTTAACAGGGCAAACATGGAAAGTGAATACATATTTATTTCCAAGATTATTTTTTTTCTTTCTTTTCTTCTCCCCCCATTGTTTTAGAAAATGGGGGGTGTAAATGTTTGCTACTGGGGGAAAAACCTTTTAAAAGAAAAATTAGTAAGTGGTTTGCTATCCAGCAAACATTGCAGTTTAAAATCTTGTGACTTGAAAACGTACTTATCTTTCCCAATCTAAATAAAGCATAATACCAGTCAAGATTTACAAGGCAAACCTTTTCCAAAGAGATTTTTTTCCTAAGTCCCAGAGAAAGTATTGCTGAAGAAAACAGAACACTTAATAAATCAGGAGGTGTTTGAAATTAATGACTCTAAAAAAAGGTTTAAATCCTAAAGTCATTTAAAAAACTGTCTCTAAAATGAAAAATGCAGGGGAAAATGGGTAATTAGGAAGTAATGAAGACTTTGCAGAATAAGCTATTGACAAATAGAAGATGAGAGTAAATTTGGAACATATTGAAATATATACAAATAAGCATCTTTGCACAACAGGTCTCCTGGGGGAATTAGGGAATTTGCTTAGGACATCCAATTATTTATTAAAAGTCAAGGAAAACTGGGAAGTTGGCACAATTTTGGAAAAGAAGTTACACTAGGATCCCAAAAGACTAAAGGAAAGAAATTTGAAGATAGTGAACAATAATAAAAAATCAATACTCATTTTGATAAAGGAGAAGAAAAAAGGTGGGAAACTCTTTTTAAAAATATGCAGAGTTCAGCAGGGTCCTAAGAAATAACCATTTGTTTTAGGTAAATATCAAATAATTTTGGCAGTCAGCAAGCATTTATTAAGTGCCTACTATGTTCTAGTTACTCTGCTAGACATAATAAAGGAATTATCAATACTTTAGTATATAGCATTAAGATAAGGTGGTGATAGATTTATTTTTATAATTTTTAAAAAGGTGTGTATATGAGAGATGTTATTTAAAGATAATTTGGGTAGAGTTATGTGGACCAGAAATAAAAATAGATACAATTGAATGAAGTTTAAAAAAATTAAAAGGAAATGATAATTTATTTAAAACTGGGGTCCTCAGGCACTGTTTTGAGCATTTTTATTTCTCAAATGGGCTTTAATATGAAGAAAAATGATTTGATCACACAAAATTCCTGACATGTCCTAAGAATTATAATGACTACACTACTACTAATAATAATAGCAAGCCATATTTGATAGTTGTTTCTATTTTTTCTTTCTACAAGTAATTTTCATAAATTATCTCAATTGATATATGGAGGCAGTAAGTTGAGGTAAACCCTGATGTTCTAGTCCTCAGGAGAGTGAGTATATTAAACTTCAAAGGGATGTGAGCTACAGGAGCATATGCCACTTTTATGATATTGGGGTGATGATGCACATTGAGGGAGGTGAAGAAGCCTATATCTAAACACACATATACTGGAATCAGAAAGGATTATAGAGAGTATTTTATCTTTTCTTGGCATACAAGTAATTGCTCACTTTTCTTGGAAGTGCAGATCAAAATATAGTTCACAAACCTATAGTAAAATTAATTAAATACTTTCCACAATACTGGGTCCCTAAATAGGGTTATTTGAACATTTAAGTACCAAGTAGAAAGTGACCACTTGCCCCTAAGAATAGCTTTGAAGTATAATCTTAAAACACATAAATATATTATGTCACAAGACAGCTGAAATTTATAACATATGAACAGAGCTGTCAAGTGAAAGTAGATGTATCTGAAAAAAAGTTTCATCAGTTACAATTATCATTTTCCCATGAGGGGATGTAAATAGTTCAACTTTGATAAGTTCTTTATGATTTCTTTTCCTGTTCACCTTCTGATGCTTCTCTTGCTTCTTGTATCTGAATGTCAAATTTTCTGTTCAACTCTGGTTTTTTCAGCAAGAATGCTTGAAAGTCCTCTATTCCACTGAATGACCATATTTTCCCCTGAAACATGATACTCAGTTTTGCTAGCTAGATGATTCTTGGTTTTAATCCCAGCTCCTTTGACCTCTGGAATATCATATTCCAAGACCTTTAATCCTCCATTGTAAAAGCTGCCAGATCCTGGGTTATCCTGATTGTGTTTCCACAATATTCAAATTGTTTCTTCTTGGATGCTTGTAATATTTTCTCCTTGATCTGGGAAATTTGCAAGCTGGCTATAATATTCCTAGGAGTTTTCTTTTTGGGATCTTTTTCAGGAGGTGATCGGTTGGTTCTTTCAACCTCTATTTTGCCCTCTGGTTCTAAAAAATCAGGGAAATTTTCCTTGAGAATTTCTTGAAGGATGATTTCTAAGTTATTTTTTTGATCATGGCTTTCAGGTAGTACAATAATTTTTAAATTATCTCTCCTGGATCTATTTTCCAGGCCAGTGATTTTCCCAATGAGATATTTCACATTGCCTTCTATTTTTTCATTTGTTTGGATCTGTTTAATAGTATCTTGTTTTTTCATAAAGTCACTAGCTTCCATTTGCTCCAATCTAATTCTGAAAGAATGATTCTCTTCAGTGAGCTTTTGAGATTCTTTTTCCATCTGGCAAATTCAGCTTTTTAAGGCATTCATCTCATTTTTTGAGCCTCTTTTGCCATTTGAGTTAGTATATTTTTAAGGTGTTATTTTCTTCGTTCAGTTTGTTGACTTTCATTTCATATTTTTCTTGCATCATTCTCATTTCTCTTTCCAAATGTTCCTCCACATCTCTTATTGGTTTTCACAATCCTTCTTAAGGTCCTTTATGGTCTGTAACCAGCTCATATTTTTCTTGAAAACTTTTGATGCAGGAGTTCTGACTTTGCTGTCTTCCTCCTGTTCCTTGCTCTGATCCTTTTTGTCCCCAAAATAGAAGTCTAAAGTTGGATTATTCTATTTGCTTTGCTTCCTTTGCCTGCTCATGTTGCCACTCAGTTACTTGACTTTGGGGTTTTTTGCCACAGTAGAACTCTGCTACCAGACAAGGGAGCTTCATCACAATCACTGGGGATTTCTGTGTTGCTGAAGGTATTAGTTGTGTGCTCTCTCTGAAGCCTCCACATGCTCTGGCAAGATGGTTGCACACCCCAGGACCTTCAAACACTCCAGATCCAAGCAAAAAGCAAGAGCAATTACCCCTCATACTGGTAGCTTGGCCCCCTAGGATCTGCAGGCCAGAAGCTGAAGCTGCCACTTGGTGGCAGCTGTATGGCTGCGGCACCTCAGTGGCTTCTCCCTCCAGGAAATAAAGGCCGACCACACTCCCAACTACTGGATGCCAAAATCCACACTCTACTGACCTCTCATTTTGCATCTATGGGTTGATAATTCTGGCAAGTGTCACAGCTGCTGGTGATCTGAAATCCCTCCAGCTGGTGGATAGTTAGGCCTCCCTGGGGTTAAACCTCTGGCTTGCATGGGGCTTGGGTCAGCTCCCAGAGCATTGTGCTGGCCAATTCCTGCTGGCCTGCTGGGCTGTTGTTAGAGGGAGATTAGCTTCTTTGTGCCATTTTGTGGGTTTTGTAGCTCCAAAATTCTGTAGCTCCAAAACTGGAGTCATCTTTTACATGAATTGGAGGAGGTAGGAGCCAGAGCCCCGCAGAAATCCTGTTTCTATTGCAACATCCACCACATATCTCATTGGTTTTTATATAAAACCAACTCCTAGATTTATTTATTACATCAATAGGTTTTTTTGTTTTGTTTTGACTTTCAGTCTTTTTAATCTCATCTTTGATTTTCAGGATTTCCAATTTGGTACTCATATGAGGATTTAAAATTTGTTATTTTTCAGTTTGTTTCCCCATTTCATTGATGTAAGAATTTAGAGAAATAAATTTTCCCCTAAGTACTGCTTTGGCTACATTCCACAAGATTTGGTGTTCTGTCACATTGTTGTCATTCTCTTTAATAAAATTATTAAATCTTTCTGATTTGTTCTTTGACTCACTTATTCTTTAGGATTAGATTTTTTATTTTTCAATTAATTTTTAATCTATCTTTCCACTGCCTTTTTGAATATATTTTATTGCATTATGATATTGAAAGAACACATTTAATATTTCTGCTGTTCTATACTTGATTTTGCTGTTTTTGTGCCTTATTACATGTTCAATTTTTGGGTAGGTGTTGTGTGCCGCTGAGAAAAAGGTATTTTTCTTTCTTGTCAAATTCAGTTTTCTCCAAAGGTCTGCCACCTAACTTTTCTAATATGTTATCTACCTCCTTTATTTCTTTCTTGTTTATTTTTCATAGGATTTCCATAGAACTCAATAGAGTTCTGGAAGTGGATATTTGAGGTCCCCCATTAGTATAGGTTTATTGTCTACTTTTTCCTGTAACTCATCCTTTAAGAATTTGGATTCTATATCACTTGATGTATATATGTTTAGTATTGATATTGCTTCATTGTCTACGGTATTGTAAAGCCATGAACAAACAGCTTTCCAGAGGACTGCTGCTGTGAACAGCTTTCAAGGTTCTGATTACATAGTATAGCAAACTCTCTATTTGTTCAATAACAAATCAGAGCAAAACATTTACATAAAATAAAGGTACAGCATTCAGAATGTTACAACTCATCACAGAAAATCAAAATAGAGCATTCACCATGTCACAACTCAACAACTTATCACTAAAACGGCCACCTAATTTTCAATAAAGTACAATCATTTACTAACTTAATCATTCAAACATCCTTAAGGAGGCTTGCCTCCTTAAAGGTCACAAAGTACAAAAGTCAAAGTTATCCATCATGGGATACAATTAAGTTATAACTTCAACATTCACTACTCAGTACCCTCTTAAGGGGTAGTGGAAAGGACAAAAGCCATCCACCCCTAGGTCACAAGTAAATTATAATTTCAGTCACTACTCAGTATTCTATTTCATCAGTCACTACTCAGACAATTTCATCAGTCACTTCTCAGTACCCACAGAGAGGTCTTTTCATATTGACTCAGGGCAGGCTTTCATTTTCCATGGTTCCTCTTCCATGGTCCCAGCTCCCACCTGAATCTAACCAACTGCCACCTGAATTCAAAGGCAGACAGCTCCCAGTTCCTTGCCTAGCTCTCTGTTCAGTTCCTGTTCCACATTGGAGCTCACAGTATCCAGTCCTTCTCAAATCCTTCACAATCTCTGTTCCTGGGAAGACAAGGCTTAACAAAGCAACAAGAATATTCATACACATTAACATACCACAACAAGATTTGTACAAAATACCAACACCACAGTCATGCTTTCACAGTCTTTGGCAGTTTCAGACAGCCCTTGAAAGTCTTGCCACCACAAGTCTGACTTCTGTGTCAATTCCATTACTATTTCAGGTACCTTTTAGTAAGATGTAGTTTTCTTCCTCATCTCTTTTAATTAGGTTAATTTGGGTGTCGCTTTGTCTGAGAACATGATTGCTACTCATTTTTTTTTTACTTCAGCTGAAATGAAATAGATTCTGCCCCATCCCATTACCTTTACTCTGTGTATGTCTCTCCACTTTAAGTGTGTTTCTTGTTTTTGTTTGTTTGCTTGCTTGCTTTTTGGAGGGGGGAGGGCAAGGCAATTGGGGTTAAGTGACTTGCCCAAGGGTCACAAGGCTAGTAAGTGTTATGTGTCTGAGGCTTAATTTGAACTCAGGTCCTCCTGACTCCAGCACCAGTGCTCTATTCACTGCAACACCTAGGCACCCCAAGTAGGTTTATTTTAAACAAAAAATTGTTAAGATTCTGGTATTTGAGCCACTCTGCTATCCACTTCTATTTTATAGGAGAGTTCATTCCATTCACATTCATAATTATGATAACTTATTGTGTATTTTCCTATTTCTAATTCTTCCTCCTATTTCTTCTCTCTCTCCTTTTACCCTTTCCCTCCTTACCAATGTTTTGCTACTGTCTACCACCTCTTCTGATCTGCTCTCACTTCTGTAAGTCTCCACCTCTCCCCCTTTTATTAATCTCCTCCCCCCACTACTGCCCTCTCAGATAAAATATATTTTTTGTATTCAAATGATTATGACATATGGTCTTCTCCTTATAAAAGTTTGAAAACGTCCTATTTCTTTGAATGGCCCCTTTACCCCCCTTTGATGTACCATGCTGAATTTTGCTAGGTAATTCTTGGCAATAGTCCTAGCTCCTTTGCCTCCCTGAACATCATATTCTATGACAACTGATCCATTCCCCAATTGATGTTCAGCCCCTCAGTTTCTAGTTATTTGCAACTTTAAAATAACTACTACAAATATTTTTGTACATACATTTTGTACATGTGTTTGTCCTTTTTCTTTGATCTCTTTGGTGAGCCAACTTAGTAGTGGAATTTCTGGTTCGAAGGAGATGCCCATCTTCGTAACACTTTAGGCTTAATTTCAAATCGTTCTCCAGAATGGTTGGACTAATTCACAGCTCCACATCACCTGTTGCATTTCACATTTTCATTTTCTGTCATTAGCCAATCTTATGGATATAATGTGATACCTCAGAATTGTTTTGTCTTGTATTTTTCTAATTATTATTTAGAGCATTTTTCATAGTACCATTGAGACATTTGATTTTTTCTTAAAACTGCCTATTCATTTCTTTTAAACATTAATAAATTGGGCAATAGTTTTTACTTTTTATTGATTTGGCTCATTTCTCTTTATATCTAAGAAATGAGGCATTTAATTGAGAAATTTGTAAGCTCTCCGCCTCACCCAACTCGAGTTTTCTACTTTCCAATTAATTTTGTCTGGATTGTTTTTGTTTGTGCAAAACCTTTTTAATTTAATATAAGCAAAATTACACATTTTACCTCCCTTGATCCTCTGCATCTTTTTTTGATCCTAATCTTTTCTCCATTATATAAGGTCTTACAGATAATTTTTTTTCCATACTCCCTTAATTTCATTCTGACATAATCCTTTGTGTAAAAATCATGTCCCCATTTTAACCTTATGTTGTTAAATGATATGATATGTTGGTCTATGCCTAATTTCTGTCAGATTGTTTTCTAGTTTTCTTAGCAGTTTTGTTGAATACTGAGCTCTCATCCCAATAGTTTGGATCATTGAGTTGATCAAACATTTGATTACTGTGCTCATTTACATCTGTATATTGTGTGCCTAATTTAATTCATTGATCAACCATTCTATTCCAATATATAATAGCAGATTTTTTTGATTATCTCTTTTATTTTTTGCAATATTGTCAGAAGTCTGGTATTGCTACACTACATTCTTTCACTTTTTTCATTGATCTCCTTGATATTCATGATATTTTCTTCAGATTAATTTTGTCATTATTTTTTCTAACTCTGTAAAAATAATTCTTTGGTTTTGTGATTGGTATGAGACTGAATAAGTAAATTAGTTTGGGTAAAATTGTAATTTTTATCATATTGGTTTCCATGAACACTTACTATTTATTGATATCTGTCTTTGTTGTTTGAAATCTATTTTGTAAATGTATTCATATAATTCCTTGGTTTGTCATAACAGATAGATTCATAGGTATTTTATATTGTTTGCAACTATTTTAATGGAATTTCTCTTTTTATCTCTTCCTGCTTAGTGTTGTTGATAATATATAGAAATATTGGTGACTTATGAGGATTTACTTAATATAGTGCGATTTTGCTGAAGTTGATTATTGTTTCAATTAGTTTTTAGTTGATTTTTAAGGTTCTTTAAAAAGATCATGAATTATAATGAGATGGTATGCATACCAGGAATGTGGATCTGGTTCATCATCAGGAAAATTATGAGCATAATTCACAACTTTACCAATGTTGAAAGAAATAAAATAAACCCAAATAGATCATTGACACTTCTCTATCTTACCAACAAAATCCAGCAGGAAGAGATAGAAAGAAAAATTCCATTTAAAATAACTTCAGAAAAAAATAAAATAAAATAACTGCAGACATTATGAAGAACTTGGAATCTACTTACCAAGACAACTTCAGGAACTACATGAACACAATTAAAAATCATATTTTGCTTGAATAAAGACAGATCAAAACAACAGGAGAAATATATTTTTATTGTTCATCTTGCGTAGGTTGAGCCAAAATAATAAAAATGGCAATTCTGTGCCATACCAATCAAAATACAAAGGAATTATTATATAAATCTAGAAAAATAATAACAAAATTCATCTGCAAGAAGTAAAGGTCAATAATATCAAAGGAATCAATGAAAAAAATGTGAGAGAAGGTTGCCTTGCAGTGCCAGATGTCAAACTGTACTACAAAGTATTAATCATCAAGCCAATCTGATACTGGCTAAGAAGTATAATATTGGATTAGTAGAATGGATTAGGAACATAGAATAAAGTAGTAAATGATCTTAGTAATCTAATTTTTGCTAAACCCAAAGACCCCAGCTTCTGGGATAAGAGCTCACTATTTGACAAAAACTGCTGGGACAGAGGAAAACAGCATGGCAGCAACTAGGTATAGACCAACATTCTACACAGTATAACAAGATAAGGTCAAAATTGGTACATGAATTACATAGAAAGGGTGATACCCTGAGCAAATTAGGAGAACAAGAAATCATTCATCTGTCGATCTATGGAGAAGTTTTGACCAAATAAGAGATAAAGAACATTACAAGATGTAAAAATGCAACTTAAATGAGAAAGAAAGCAGGAACCTGGGAGTGGAAGGTGGGGGTTACAGCCAGTTCACATGATGACCTCATTTCTCAAATATAAAGGGAACTGAACTAAATTTATAAAAGTAAGAGAGCCATTCCTCAGTTGATAACTAGTCAAAAGATATGAACAGGAAGTATTCAGATGAAGAAACCAAAGCTATTCATAGTCATATAAAAATGCACGAAATTATAACTGATTAGAGAAATAAATATTAAAACAGCTCTGAAAGGAAGTCTAGGGGGGCAGAGCAAGATGGCAGAGTAAAAACAGGACCTCTGTGCAGCTCCAGCTCCTACCAACTCCAAAACATGTAAAAAATAACTTTAAACAAATTTTAGAGCTACAAAACCCATAAAGTGACAGGGAGAAACAAATCTTTTGCTGAAGGCAGCTTGGCAGCCTGCCAGGAAGGGACTACTGCACCAAGCTGAGAGCTGAGCACAGTACCATGTGAGTGGTGCAGTTCTGACTCCAGGGCAGCCCCAACCAGCAGTGGACAGAGCAGACTTCATGAGAGTGAATCACCAGCAGCTGTGGCATTTTCCAGACTTCTCAATCCATAAATGCCAAAAAGAAAGTAAAAGGTCAGTGAGGAACTCTGAGAAATGAGAAAATTGTTGGAACTGATAGAAAAGAGTGTGGTCTGGCCTCTGCCACCTGGGCAAGAAGTGGCAGAAAGGCATGGCAGCTGTAGCTGCTGCCCCATGGCTGCTTCCAGAACTCCTGGCCTACAGATGCAGGGGGACCAAGTAACCATTTAGTGGGTAATAACTCTTGCTTTAAACTATTTGGATCTGGATGTCACTCTTGGATTGTGGTCCTGGGGTGTGTGGCCACTGTGCCAGAGCTTATGGGGGCTGCAGAGAGGGTGCTCTCCTAATAGCTCTGATGGCTACAAAAACCCCAGTGATTTGGGACATATCATTCTGCAATCTGCAAGCAGAGTTCTACTGTGGGAAAGACCTCAAAAGTCATGTAATTGGCAAGCAATATGAGCAAGCACAGGTAACACAAACAGACCATAGAATCCTTTTTTGGGAACAAAAAAGGATCAAAGCAAGGAATAGGGGGAAGAAAAGGAAGTCAGAACTCTTGCATCAAAAGCTTCCAACAAAAATATGAAGTGATTACAGGCCATGGAGGAGCTCAAGGAGGATTTTGAAAATCAAGTAAGAGAAGTGGAGGAAAAATTGGGAAGAGAAATGAGAATGATGCAAGATAATCAAGAAAAACAAGTCAACAGCCTGCTAAAAGAAACTGAAAAAAATACTGAAGAGTATAACACCTTAAAAATAGACTAGTCCAAATGGCAAAAGAGGTCAAAAAAGCCAATGAGGAGAATAATGCCTTAAAAAGCCAAATTGCCCAGATGCAAAAGGAATTTCAAAAGCTCACTGAAGAGAATAATTCCTTCAAAATTAGATTGGAGTAAATGGAAGCTAATGACCTTATGAGAAATTAAGATACTATAAGAGATCCAAACACATGAAAAAATAGAGGGCAATGTGAAAAGCCACTTGAAAAACCAGTGGCCTGGAAAAAGAGATCCAGGGGAGATAAATTAAAAATTATTGGAATACCTGAAAACCATGATCAAAAAAAAGAGCCTGGACACCATCTTTCAAGAAATTATCAAACAAAACTGCCCTGATATTCTAGAACCAGAGGGCAAAATAGAAATTGAAAGAATTCACTGATCACCTCTTGATAAAGATCTCAAAAGAAAATTCCTAGGAATATTATATCCAAATTCCAGAGTTTCCTGGTCAAGGATAAAATACTGCAAGCAGTCAGGAACAATTTGAATATTGTGGAAACACAATCAGGATAACAAAAGAACTAGCAACTTCTACATTAAGGGATTGAAGGACTTGGAATATATTCTGGAGGTCAAAGGAGCTAGGATTAAAACCAAGAATCACCTACCCAGCAAAAGTGAGTATAATGCTTCAGGGAAAAATATGGTAATTCAATGAAATAGAGGATTTTCAAGCATTCTTGATGAAAAAAAAAACAGCTGAACAGAAAATTTTACTTTCAAATATGAGAAGTATGAGAAGGTAAACAGGAAAGAGAAATCATAAAGAGCTTTTTAATTTGAACTATTTATATCCCTACATGGAAAAATGATAATTGTAACTCATAAGACTTTTATCAATATGAGGAGAGTTGAAGGGAATATATATATATGTATACATACATATATACATGCATATGTATAGAAGGGTATATGTATGTATATATATGTGAGCTTGTGCATATGTATGTAAATGTATACATAGATGGAGGGCACAGGATGAGTTGAATATGAAGGGATGATACAAAAAAATAAAATTAAGAGGTGAGAGAGGAATATATCAGGAGAAGGAGAAAGGGAGAGATAGATTAATGTAAATTATCTCATATAAAAGAGGCAAGAGAAAACTGTTACAATGGAGAGGAAGAGCAAGAAGGTGAAAGGGAATGGGTCAGCCTTACTCTCACTGAATTTGGCTTAAGGAGGGAATAATATACACACTCAATTGGGTATCTTACCCTACAGGAAGATAGGGTGGGAAGGGGATAAGAGGAGAGATTATAGAAGGGATGGCAGATTTTACAGTAATGCAATATTATGAACATGATCAATTTTCTTATACTTAGCTACTCATATCAATACAATGATCCAAGACAATTCCAAAGGACCTATGATGAAAAATGATATTAATCTCCATAGAGATTAATCTGGTGAACTTTGTATGTTGATTTTAGCACACTTAAAAAAAAAATTTTAATTTGTTTCTTTCTCTAGTTTTTTTTTTTGTAACATAGCTAATATGGAAATATGTTTTGCATAACTTTGCTTGTATAATTTATTTCATATTGCTTACCTTCTGATAGGATGGGGAAGTGCAGGAAAGAAGAACATCTGGAACTCAATTTATAAATTATTTTAAAAATAAATGAATCAATGAATGAATAGATGAATTTTAAAAAAAGAATAAAGATATTTTGTCAAAAACATCTATAAATATAATCATACTAATTTTGCTATTTTTTATTGATCTGGCAATTATGCATATATATTTCCTAATATTGAACCTGCCCTGTATTGTTAGTTCAAATCTATCCTAGTCATAAGATATAATCTTTAGTATATTTACATATTATATATGACAATTCTAACATTATGAATATAATCTATATAATTATACATTTTGATTATATATGTACATATATAATACACACACAATATATAATCTCCTTGCTAGTGTTTTATTTATAGTTTGTGCATTAACATTCATCAGAGCAATTGGTGTATAGGTTTGTTTTTTTTTTTGCCTTTTTGGAGGGCAATTGGGGTTTAGTAACTTGCCCAAGGTTACACGGCTAGTTTTTGTGTGTGTGTGTGTGTGTGTGTGTGTGTGTGTGTGGGCGATGGGGGGAAGGGGGAAGTGTTAGGTGTCTGAGGCCGGAACCTAACTCAGGTCCTCCTGACTCCAGGGCTAGTGCTCTATTCACTGCTCCACCTAGCCGCCCCTAAACACTTTTTATTTTTATTTTTTTTGCCTTTTGGAGGGCAATTGGGGTTAAGTAACCTGCCCAAGGTTACATGGCTAGTTTTTTGTGTGGGTGTTAAGTGTCTGAGACTGGAATGAAAAGCAGGTACTCCCGACTCCAGAGCCAGCGCTTTACTCACTGCGCCACCTAGCCTCCCGGTGTATAGTTTTCTTTCTCCATTTTTGCTCTCTCTGGTTTAGGCATCAAAATCATATTTGTGTCACAAAAGGACTTTTTTACAACTTTCTCTTTACCTATTTTTTCAAATAGTTTATAAAGTATTGGAATTAATTGTTTTTTTTTTAAATGTTTGGTAGAATTGACTCATAAATTCATCTGATCTTTTTTCTTCCCCATACCCCCTTTCAGGGAGCTCATACATAGCTTGTTCAATTTCTTTTCCTAAGATAGGGCTCTTTACATATTCCTCTTCTGTTAATCTGGGCAATTTACATTTTTTGTAAATATTCATCACTTTCAATTAAATTGTCAGTTTTATTGGCATATAATTGTGCAATTGCTTTAATTTCATCTTGTCATAGATACTTAATGTGCCTCCCCTCCCTGCCTATTTCCTTTTATCTGTTGACACCCAAGATATTGTCCTTCAATACATTCATTGCCCAGCTCTCAGTATTTCTCTTCACCCAAACTCTTCTTATATCAAGAGATGTCAACATACATATCTGTAAAGCACTTATGTTGCCCATGTAGGTTAATATGCATTCATATGGCTTTGTCTCATTTTGCTTTACATAGAAGAATGAATAGATTATTATGAAATTTCACTCACCTTTCTCCAAGGAAGACTTAGATTTACCCAGAGAGTAGCAGGAGATAGGGGGCATGAAGTTGACCTATACCACTCTCCTGAGAGAGGGGATGTTGGGATACATTTATATTTATCATCATACCGACCCTCATTTTTCTAGGCTAAAGGTAATATATTTTAGCTGTAAAGATATCCCCTAACAGGGACATGGTACCGCAGTGTCCCTCTGAAGACTTGCCTAACTTCCCAGCAATTTCTATTTACACAAAGGCCATCCAAATATTGAATAGTAAATGAATTTATTTATCTAAGCAGAAAGAAATGAAAAAGTGGTAATAATGATAACTAGCATTTATATTGCACTTTGTTTTGAAAAATGTTGTGCATATTTTTTTTTTTCTAATTTGAAGTCAAACTAAGAGTCTCCAATGTCACTCAAAGGGTCATTCCTGGAAATCTCTAATTCAGTAAATTATAAATAGAGACCTGTTTGAGGCTCAGGCTTTTTTTTTTATGTGTTGACTTTTTCTTGTCCCTGTATTTCTGTTCCTACAGAGGCCCCTCACTGAAGAAAGCCTCTAACTTTCCATGTATATATTTTCAAAACTGCAAGCCAGAAAACCAGTTCTCTTCTCCAGAACTCTGGCCAATTCTGCCATGAAGGCTTACAAGAAAAAAGTAATTACTTCCCCAATAAGAAGAGTCTTATTTACATTTGATGCTCCTTCAAATTCTCTAATTTCCCACTTACTTAATTCCCATAACCTATTCCTTCACTCTACCTTAGCTATACAGAAATGGTTATAACTAGATTATTTTTGTGAGCTCTAAAATTCTTTTGATTAAAACTTTTTAATCATTAAATCTTTCACTCTGTCTTATGACCCTTAAAACTGTTCTTAGTCCTCACTTTGACCTCCAATCACACCATTTGTCCCTTCTCACCAGGTTGTTCCCTTTGTTCTTGCATTTTACTCCTTTCCCCATCTTCATTGAATTATTTTAAATCTACACTATCCTTTATACTAGAGTGCTTTCTTTTCTTATTTTTTGTGCCTTGCCAAGTTGCAACTTTGTAATACTCTCATTATCTTTCACTTTTATTCACCTGCCACTAAATGGAGGCAAAGTCACAAAATAATTCTACCTGAATCCACTCTAAATTCATATTATATAATCTTATTTGTTTCCTGACTTCAGCAAGGCAATTCTTCTATAACTTCCTAGTCAATTCATTCTCCAATTCACCCTAGAACTTATTCTAAACCTTTTTATCCCTTCTCAGGTCTTTCTTGATTTTTTTCTCTTCATGCCACTTAACTGAAGACTTCACCAAATATTTCATTAGAGAAATTGGAATCATTAGTCAATATTTCCCTCTTCTTCCCCCTCATCTTCCTCTCACATCATTTAGACATCTTCTCTAACTCTCCCTTTCTTCATTTTTGACTCATATGAAGAGGTAGCCTTTCTTCATGGTAGAGTAAAGCTGACCATAAGAATATTTGATCCTATCCTATCCTGTCAATTCCAACATATTACCCACTCTGTCTCTAATAGTCAATCTCTTCCTACCTATTGGATTCTCCCTTACTGCCTAAAAATATACCTGTCTCTAAAAAACATTTATTTGATCCTTCCATCCCCATTAGTTAGTATCCTATATCTCTTCTTCCTTCTATGGATAAGCTCCTTGAGAAAATAATATACAATTGCCACCTCCACTTCTTTTTCTTCCATTCCCTACAGTCTAGTTTCAGATCTCATCATTCAAGTTAAACCTAATTTTCCTTGTGTTACTAATGACCTCTTAATGACCTGATGTAGTGCCCTTTTCATAGCCTTCATCTTCTTTGATACTCCTATAGTTTTCTACACTATCTAACACTGTCTTCTCCTGGATTTTCTCCCCTTTCTAGGATTTTGTGAGATTGTTCTTTACTTGTTCTCCTCCCTACCTGACCCTTCCTTTTCAATTTAGCTAGGTCCAGATAAGGGTAAATGACAAATCCTTGAAAGTCAATGAAGTTACACTTTTAGAAGTATAATTATGTGAAATATAGCAATCAACTCCAGTCAAATGGAATTATGTGATGTAAATATGAATAATGCCATCACTTGAGGAGATTCATTATTCTCCCTTACCTGAACCTAGTTGTAGCTTTTGCTAGGTCTTTATTTAGGTCACACCCACTAACCATTTGTAATGTAATGCCAAGGAAAGGCAATTTCCCAAGGTTCAGAATACCAGCATAGGTGCTCTCCATTTTATTCAGTGACCAACCAAGAACAGAGAAGATTAAAACACGACATCATTCAAAATACAGCATTTACTAAGTGTGATTAAATAATCTCCAAGGACTACCCCACCCCAGGACCTTCCAATCATTCAATCAATTACAAAGTCTCTGTTCTAAATACTTCTTCACCCCTAGGCTATACCTTCATTTGGTCCACCACAAAACCCCTCTTCTCAAATGGAGATTAGTTTCCAAACATAGGTAAAGTACCTTCATTTGTCAATCACAGAGCACAATAAGGTCAAAAGTTCCCCACCCCTGGATCACAATTGAATCTACCCCAGAGTTACATCAAGTTTAAACACAGCACTTAATACCCAAATGGAGGTCTTTTCTTCATCTTGACAGGAGGCAAGTTCTCAGCAATCTTAGTTCCTGGGGAGACAAGGCTTAGCAAGGCCATAAGATACATTGCCAGTCCCTTCATGAATTTATCCTCTGTCTGTAGAACAGTCCTAGAACCCCTGAACACATTAGCAAAGCCCTCTCCCAGGATTTCTGTAAACATACAACAAGAAAATCCTTCTTCAGGGCTTCTGAACCAACAGAAAGGCTCCCAGACCCCTGCAACAACAGCACTGTCCTTCACCAGTGGACAGTATTCACTCTGTCTGCAGGACAGTCTCCAGACCCCTGCAACAACAGCACTGTCCTTCACCAGTGGACAGTATTCATTCTGTCTGCAGGACAGTCTCCAGACCCCTGCAACAACAGCACTGTCCCTCACCAGTGGACAGTATTCACTCTCTGTCTGCAGGACAGTCTCAGGGCTTCTTAGCGAACGGCCAGGTTCCAGGACTTCTTCAACAAAAGGACTGTCTTTCAGCAGTGGACAAATCTGGCAAAATAACATCAAAACAGACAGACAAAGTACCAGCAAAAAAGCCATGTCTCCTCAGTCCTTGGCAGCTCAGGGGGCAGGTCTCAAAAGTCCATGGCAATTCAAAGCGGCCACCAGCAATTCTCCTAGTCTCTCTCTCTCTCCACGAGGTGCTGCTTCCAAAAAGATCTTCTGCCTCTCTCTTGTCTCTCCAAATCTACGTCACCAGCTCCTCCCAGTTCAGGACTTTCTTTTCACATCAAAAAGTCCATCCCACAGGTGGGATTAACAAGCTCTGGGTTTTAACACAATCAATTTGAAAACCAAGCCAATACAGGGGAATCTTTAATTGCCATTACTATCACACCATTCTAGCTCTGTTTCATTCCCTCTTCTTCTATGATATTTAATTTGGTCATCTCATAGCTCCCTTAGGCTTACTTCTTAGTTTACTGCATCAGCTGTCTTCTCAATCTGGAACTTCCCCCAGTTCCTAGAGCTTTCTCATGCTGGAACATAGCCTTCTTCTCCCATTGGTGAGTTCCTTGTAGGAGGTCTCCATTTTGTGGAGAAGCCAAGGCCACACCCTTCTGGCTATCTCAGGACTTTTCCCTCTATCACCATCATTCACCAGTATCTTCCCTTATTCATCCAGTCATGGTCTCTCAGTCCCCTTTTATGTGTTGTCTTCTGCCATTAGAATGTAAGTTCATTGAGAATAAAGAGTGTTTTTTTTTACTTTTATTTGTATCATTGGCACTTAAAAAGGAGCTTGACACAAAATAGGAAGAAAGGCAATAAATATTTCTTAAGTGCCTACTACATGCCAGATGCTGTGTTAAGTGTATAATAAATCATATCTCATTTAATCCTTACAACCACTCTGACAAAAAGGTGCTATTATTATCCCTGTTTTACAGTTGAGGAAACTGAAGCAAGAAAAGTTTAACTCACTTGCCAAATTTACAGAGTTATTAAGTTTCTAAGGCCAGATTTGCATTTAGGTCTTCTTAACCCCAGGTCCAAGACTCAATCACTAGCCTCTTCTAGTAGATAGTAGATATTTCACAGTAGACACATACAGGTAGTTAATATGCTTACTATGCAGATGATTTTCAGTTCATATATACAGCCCTAACCTCTTTCCTGAGATTTAATCTCCTGTCAATTACCTTCTGGACATCTGGAATGTGATGTCTTAAAAGTATCTCAAATTTTCAACATGTCAAAAACACAACTTGTTATATTTCCTTCTAAAACCTTCCCCTCTTCCATATTTACCTATTACATTTGAATATGCTACCATCTCCCTATCACCCATGTTTGAAACTGTGGAGTCATCCTCAATCCTTTATTTACTTTCAGTATATAAATCCCGTATGTTGTCTAGGTCTAATACTTTCTGTCTTGAAAATGTATCGCACAATCAAATCCTTCCCTTCATCCAGACAACCACCTGGAACCTGGTACAGGTTCTAATCACCACATATCTAGATTACTGAAAAAAAAAAGCATTCTATTTAGCTTCTTTGACCCCAGTGTCTCCCCACTTTAATTCATCTTCCACTTAGATCTCTAAATGATTTTCCTAGAATGCAAGTCTGACCACCTCCCTCCTTCAAATCCTTCTTTAGCCAATAAGCATGTGTCTATTTCTTGCAGTATCAATCATAAAATCCTCTGTTGAACATTTAAATCACTTTATAGTATTTGCCTTTTGCTACTTTTCCAGTCTCCTTATATTTTGTTCTCATGCATATAAATTATAATCTAGCAACAGTCTCCTTCCTTTTCCTTACACAACTCTCCCTCTCTTGCCTCTGTATCTTTTCACTGTCTTTTCTTTCCCTCATACCAGCAATGCACTCCCTTGGCCTTCTGGCTTCCTTCAAGGCTCCCCTCAAATTTACCAGAAGCCTTTCCTGCTCTACCTGTCCACGGCTAGTGTCTCCTCTCTGAGATCAAAATTCATTTACATGGTAAATTTCTTACTTGGGCAGGTAGGTGACAGAGCCTAGAGTGCCAGGTCTGGAGTCAGGAACAGCGATCTTTCTGAATTAAAACCTGGCCTCAGTCACTTTACTAGTTGCGTGACTGTGGACAAATTTCTTAACCTCATCTGCCTCAGTTTCCTCGTCTATAAAATGAGCTGGAAAAGGAAGTGGCAAACCACTCTAGTATCTTTGCCAAAAAAATTCAAATGGCATCACTAAGAGTCAGACAGGACTGCAAATGACTGAACACAAAACCTGATTATCTTCTATGATAATGGCAAACATTTTTGTTAATCACCACAACAAAATAGTTTGTGTTCATAGTTATTTGCATGTTATCTCTACCATTAGAATGTGAGACCCCTGAGGGCAGAGATAATATATTTAACTTTCTTTGTATACTTAGCACTTAGGCCTGGAACAGAGTAAGAACTGAATAAATATGTATTTGTTTGTTTTGTTTTTCTCCCAACAGACTTATTCCAGAGAAAATAAAGATTAACCTATAAGGCATGTTACAGCAAATTTATTGTTCTAACTAGAGCACTTAAAAAAATTTCCAAGATGAAGATTTGCACTTGATAAAGGCTGTCTTTATCAGTCAGTCTATATTCAATGTGTCTTGAAATGGTATCCTGAATATGGGAGATAACACTATGTACCCAAGGTCTGATTTTTGTTTTTTTTAGTTCTGTTGGATATGCCTAGTCTCTAGAACATAAAAATGGGAATCGCAAGAGAGATATGTAGTTCCAATGTGAAATTATTTCAATGAAGTCACTGGGTATTGGAATAGAAATGTTTATTTCATTTTTTTCTTAAAAATTCATAAAATCTGTGTCTTACCATGAGACAGAAGACACTGTTCTTTTGCCAGTACAGTCCTAGCCTTTTGTTACTGTAGTCTTATGAAAAGCAGACTTCTGTTACCCAAATGTTCCATGTTTAGGTAAAAAGATAATATTTTTAAAGCATTTAATTTAAAGTCTTGCAGCTTTGCAAATTGCAAAGAGGTCAAACAGAGAGCACACCTGCCTTAAATGGGGAGTGCACATTTTTGCACAGAACATAATGCACTTTTTTTGGACTGAGTCCATTACTTAATTTTAACACTGGCACTGGGAAGTACTTTTGGTAAGAAAAGTAATATTTAAGATAACTCCCTTAGTGAAATAGATTGCTAATGACCATGTTCAGCATTTCATGATGTGAAAAAACCATGAAGTGACATTACAGCACAACATAACTGAACTGGTGTTTCTTAATTAGGGGCAAAAATGATTAGCTTCTTTTAATTAAAATGCAATACTTAGTAATGTGTTTTTTGTGGCTTTTTTTTTCTGTTTTAACTTTGCACATGACTGGCTTTTGACTAAACCCATATTCAGAAAATAACCCTTTCAGGTAAAATATCCTGAAAAGCATATGGGAATTATATACATACATCAATTCTGGCAATCACAATCCTATTCCTGGACCATATATATAGGCAATAGTGACTCAAATCTTTGTAATATTGCAATGAGAAATAATATCTAATCACTGGCTGCCACAGACTAGACAGACATAAGCACTCTGGGTTAATTTTGATGTAAAAACAAAACAAACATAGGTTTCAATTATGGTGAGAATCAATGAGTGCACATTGAATTTTTCCCTATGGCTAGGGATCAAAGCCACCATGCAGTAAAATGGAGAATTCCCCATAGAACAATAGCTGCAGCTGACATGCTGCTTCTATTGAAGTCCTTGAGTCTCTGAGGTGACATTGGACTACTCAAATAGTAGCAATTAAATCCATGACTTCCAATGGTTTTTATATTTATGTACAAAGCATAAGTAACAAGGAAAGGAAAATAGAACCCTTAATGCTTGGAGGCAAACTCAAATTTATAAGTATCATTGACTCTTAATGGGATAAAAATCCTGGAATAGACCATGATATAAAATAATATGATTTATTGGAAAAGAACAAGAGAGATAGAAATGTAGTAGCATTATTTGTTATCTATTTCAAGATCATCACCATTTTGGTCTTCTGGCATTTTTTATTGGAGTTCAGAAAGAAAACTACTCAATTAGCTATCCTGATATTTTTCTTTTAGACTTACTGTTTTATGTACTATTGCATAATTGATTATAATAACAGATATTTGTAGTAGAATAAAAGTATTGGGATGTCAGTTTAGCCTCTTATAGGCTCCCAGAAAGCATCCTTTGTATATAACTACAGAGGCCTGTCTAAGGTCTCTGTCTTTCCCTTCAAGACTTCATTCCCTGCTTCTCTTGGATCCTAGCCTTCAGCCCATGACCTCTCTCTTGGCTTCCAAGACCTACCAGGGAGTTTTACTTTAGCTTGCTCTGGTCTGACTACATGTGACTTCCTGATTTTTCCCAATGTGCCTTGTCTAAATGTCTCAATCTTCTCTCTGCATCTCAAGGCCTTCTCCAACATTAGAGAGATAAATCCACACCTAGACCAAACTCAACTTGCCAGCTCTTGCCTCTTATCCCAACTTCCCCAATCTATACCATTGCTTGCTACTTCCAACAATGGGGTAGGGTTCCTAGGCCTCACATAAGTCAACATTACCATCTACTACTAGGTTGGATTTTGAGATATATTTCAGGATATTCTAATCATCATGCTTCCTCAATGGATTTCTCTTTAGTCATTAATATTCTGCCTGAACTCTTTTCTCAATGGTTTGTAAATTCTTACCTGTACATATTTGCCCCATCCTAGTGATTCTGACCTTCAGTTGTTATTGCACAAAACTCATTCCCATTCTCTGATAGCTCATTCCTTTGCTCAAATTCCTCTCAACCTCTTCTCTCCATTGCCCCAAGGCAGATCTACCTACACCTTCCACTTTATTCTCTATAATGCTTGGTCCACAGTAAAGGAACTTGTTTTCATATTAAACATTTTTCTTACTTATTCCTTTTCCTTCTGACATTCACTGAGATCTGGTTCCCTCCTGCTGAAAAGGTGCTCCAGACCATTCTTTCCAGTACTGGCTGCACTTTCACTCATATCCCTAAAGCTCTGGTTGTGATAGAAGAGACAGAATTCTCCTTTAATCCTATTGTCACTTCCAGAATCTCCCTCTATAATTCTAACTCAATAATCTCTCCTCCTCTGAGGTTCATTCAATCCATACTTATCTACCATTTCCCACCTTCTCTTCCTTTCACCTCAGCTACACAGATATGGACATCTTGCCCTTATCTTGCCCTCACTCACAAGTATTCTACTTCCATGTGCATGAACTTCATGTTTGTTCCATGCCTGTTTCTTTTCAGAGTCTTTCTCTCCCTACAGGGACCTCCTCCTCAATAGAAGCTAAAACTGTGGGAGCTGGAAGCCAGAAGGACCAATCTCCTCTTCTAAGCTTTTACCAATTCTACCCTGCATGATCGCATAGAGGAAAGAGCAATCATTCTGCCCACTAATAAAAGGAGTCCTGTGCAACTATCCACTTGTTTCATTCATACCCACTAGCTATCATATATCTCCTTTGGGGCTAAGCTCCTTGAAAAATCTATGTCTCTACCTCCTCTTCTTCACTCTCTGAACTCTGCAGGTTGATTTCAAATCTCATCATCAACTTAAACTGTTTTTTCCTTAGTTATCAATGATCTCTTAAGTATAAGATCTAATGACCTTTTTTTTTCAAACTTCATTCTTCTTGACATATCTATTACCCTCATTTTCTTCTAGATAATTTCTTCTTCCTAGTTTTGTTTTGTTTTTATTTTTGTTTTGCACAACAATGTTTTTTCTTAGTCCCTCCCCCCAGTCTGATTGTTTCTTTTCGATATCTTTTGATCATTCTTCAGCTAAGTAAAACCCACCAATCATGGGTATCCCTTGAGGCCCTGTCCTATTCCCTCTTCTCTTTTTAAAGTTTCTGTTGCTCAGGGATCTCATCACCTCACATGGATTCAATTGCTTTATTGATAGCAAATGCAAATTACAGTTGATTCTTTGATCCATATATCCAGCTCTAATCATTTTAACTCATCTCTAGTCTTATATTTCTAATTGCCTAGTGTACATCTCAAACCAGATTTCCTGTAGAGATCTTAAACTCACTATCTTTTCCCCACAGCCCTCTTTTCTCCCAAACTTTCTGATTACTGTGGAAGATACCACAATATACATAGTTACCTAGTCTCGCCACCATGGTGTCACCTTCTCCTCATTCAATCTCTCTTATACAATCTATTATTTTGTTGATTGTACATTTTCAGCATCTCTTGCATATGTCTCCTATCCTCTGACAGTCACATTGCCTGCATGCACATAGGCATTATTTCACTCAGAATTACTGAATACTTCTTAGTCAGACTAAAAAGCTTTGGTATGGGAAGTCATAAAGGTGGTGAGAAAAAAAAACAACTAGGGTAAAGGTAGGGACACAGAGTTTCAGAGAGTACACAACCAAATCTCTTAATTCCTCCTGCGCTTGTGATGAATAATTCTAGACACCAGGATATGTCTTGCTGGATATTTGGTGGGTTTTAATTTTTTGAAGGTTGTTTTTTTTTTTTTGCAACCTTCAGGAATGTGTTTTTACACATTTTGTACCATGTCCTTATATTGGGGTCCTTCATCTTTTATATGTCATGCCTTTTTGATGGTTAGGTTTAGACTATGGACCCTCTTCTTGGAATAAAAATTTAAATGCGTAAAATAAAACATGTAGTATGACAAAGAAAATCCATTCTATTGAAATAGAATTATCAGTACAAATTTTAAGAGGTTCACAGGCCCCTGATTAAAAATGTCTGCTTAATACAAATCTATTCTTTGAAGACAAGTCTTCCCTTAAAGCAGAACCCTTGTCACTTCTATGGACTCAAAGAGGCAGTCTGTAGAAAAATGATGTGATGGGTATGGACTAGTACATTCTGTTAGGACTCTTCCTTACTGACCTTACAAATTCCTTTGATGCACACTGGATTTCACAGCCCTTCACAGGATGCAAGGACATAAGTCCCTATTGTCAACTAATACCAATTTTTCCTTTTATTTATATGACCTTAAACTTCTATATTACAGGGTTGTGGGAAGCTATTTTTATTCTTACTTGTAATATCTCATTGTCTATGCTGATAAGTTATACTTAAGCACCAGGAAAGAAAATGCATATTACACTCAATATTTTTTCTTTTTCCTTTCTTCTCTTCCTCTTATCACTTTATTCTCCGGATTCTTTTACTGTTCTCTTCCTACTTTCCTTTTCAGAAAGTATTGAAAGGTCTACATTGCATCAGAAATAACTGGAAGTTCAGAGGATTCTTAACTTAGAAGTATTTCTAATGTTCTGCCTTTGATGAAACTAATATGGGAGATCTTTTGCAAATGTTGATTTAGAGTTATTCTCAAAATAACAGACTTTAACTGCAATATAAAGTACCTCCTAAAGTAGAAAGAAAGCTAAATGGTACAAAGGGAAACCTAGGTGTGTTATGTCATTTTTCTTTAGATACCTGTTTATCTAAAATGTAATTTTTTCTCCTGTACCATCCTAGCAGGGTAGTCTGGGCCAATGATTTTTAGTAATATAGGGAAAACCTGAGCAGAAACCACTAATATAGATCAGCAACATTGCTGTAATTTATAATCTTTGAAAATGCCTGTGGCAGGAAGAAGTTAATTGAATTCCTCAATGTCACACAGCTAGTATATATTAGAGAAACTACTTAAACATGACTCTGTGATTCCATCACACCAATTGTCCATCCAAACTACTCTCATCTGGAATGGTTTAACTGCCTAAAAGAGATCAAACAAAAATTATGGAATCTCTCACAGAATTGGAGAATTTCAGAGTAATTTTGGAATCTCTTTCCTGAGGTGATTGGTAGATTCTTTCAATGCCTATTTGCCCTCTGGTTCCAGGATATCAGGGCAGTTTTCCTTTATAATTTCTTGAAATATGCTGTTCAGATCTTTCTTTTGATTATGGCTTTCAGGTAGTGTAATGATTCTGGTATTGTCACTTCTGGATCTATTTTCCAGGTCAGTTGTTTTTCCCCACGAGGTATTTTACATTTTCTTCCATATTTCCATTGTTTTGAATGTATTTGATTGATTCTCAATGTTTCATAGAGTCATTAGCTTCCATTTGCCCAGTTCTAACTTTTAAGCTGTTGTTTGCCTCAATTAGCATTTGTACTTTCTTTTCCATTTAACCAATTATACTCTTCAAGGACTTGTTTTCTCCAATGGATTTCTATATCTCCTTTTCTATTTGGACAATTTTACTTTTTAAATAGTTTCACAAGCTATTTTCCCCCCAAATTTTATTTTAGATGCCAGAACACAAATACAGAACAGAAAAAATAAACAAAACATCTCATAAACTTAAAAATTGGAAATTAAATACAAAGTTAGAAAGAAAAAAAAGCATGCTGTGTGCATTGCAGAACAAAGGAGAGGGTTTGAAATATGTAACATTATATTTTCATTTCAAGAAAGCCTATAGGATAAATAATATTCGTTGTGTTGAGAATTTTCTATCTTTTTTTTTTTGCTTCCTTGTGAGTTTTCTTTTGTTTTCTGCTGTGCACTTTTTTACTTTGTTCCTTTTTCCCTCCTCCCAACCTTTCCCTAGGAGGCTACAATAAAGTTTAGATATGTTTATCTATAGCTATAGATATATACATACACATATACATATGTATACATATATAGACATATACTTTCCCATACCTATTCTACTCCTGAGCTTTGTTTTTTTATGTATGATTTTATCTCTTGTTTCCTATCCCTCCTGCTCCTCTACTTTACTTCTTCCTAATACCTTACCCCCCTATAACTTGCTCCAAGGATCCCTCCTCTATCCTCATATTCCCATAAATCTAAACACCCTTTTATACCCCTATTTATATATTCCCTAACACTCCCCTCTAAAGATCCCTCTCTTGTCCTCTCCCCCCTAACTATGCCCCTACAATTTTATTTCTTCTGAATTAAGAAGACTTTATACTCTTGTAAATATATATATATATATATATTAATTCCATATTAAACCCATGTCTGATGAAAGGAGGTTGCCAGAACTACCAGTCCTCCTCCTCCATCTAATTCCTCTGTATCAATTCTTCCTTTTGCACCTCAAATAATTATTCTTTTGAACTATTCATAAATGGTTTTACTTTTAAAATTCATATCATTCTCAGATTTACCCCAATATTTCTTACAAATTACCCAATTATTGATAAGAATCTTAGACATTCATTTTACATTATATATGTGTGTTTATATATATATATATATATATATATATATATATATATAAACACACACACACACACACACATATATATATAAACAGTTTGTCCATATGGGTCCCTTATAATCAGTCTTTGCAATATGCCTTATATTTCTCTGGGTTCTTCTATGTTGAATCTTCTATTAAGTTTGAGATTGTTTTTAGCAAAGTCTTGAAAGTCTGAGGGCTTATCAAATGTCCATTTATTTTTATTCAGGATAATATTTAACTTTGCAGGGTGTGATATTTTTGGCCGGAGGTCCAGCTCTTTTGCTCTTCGATATGTTGTATTCCAAGACCTGCAGTTCTTTAATGTCTCTGCTGCTAGGTCTTGTGTAATTCTAACTGTGGCACCATCATATTTAAATTGTTTTAATCTTGATGCTTTTCATATTTTGTTCCCTTGAGTTGGGTATTTCAAAATTTGACTATAGTATTCCTATGAGTTTTTCTCACAGGATCTCTTTTAAGTGGTGATCGATGATTTTTTTTCTATTTCTACTTTTTCCCCTCGTTCTAATGCTTCAGGACAATTTCCATTGATTATTTCTTGTATTATTGTATCCAGATTCTTTTTTTTTTATCATAACTTTCAGTTAGTACAACTATTTTCAATTTTACCTTCTTGAGCTATTCTTCAAATCTGTGGTTTTTCTTATAAGATGCTTCACTTTCTCTTCTATTTTTTCATTATTGATATTTTGTTTAATCATTCCTTGAACTCATAATTTTACTGGCTTCACTTTGCCTAGTTCTAATTTTCAAGGTGTCATTTTCTCCCTTAAGATTCTGGATCTGCTTTTCAAATTGTTTAACTTTCCTTTCATACCCTTCTTGTTTCTCTTGGATTATACTTCTTTTCTTTTTTAGTTTTTCCTCCATCTCTGTCATTTGATTTTTGAAGTCTTTTTTAAGATCCTCTATGAATTCTTTTTGGGCAGGTAACTATTTGACATTACTCTTTGGGGGTTTCTTTACTTCAGTATCCTCCTCTGAGGATAAAGTCCAGTCATCTCTATCCCATAATAGGTTTCTATGGTTGGATTCTTGCTCCTTTGACTTTGAAGTTTTTGTGGTAATATCTTAATTATTTGTAATCACCTCTAGCCCTGGGGTATGGGAAATGGTGCCCCTTGCCCCAGATCTTCAGTTCTTCCCTCTAGCCTGAAAGCAAAGTCAAACCTCTATCCTCCTGTAAGTGCCTACAGCCCAGGGCTTTCTGCAAACTGCTTCTGCACTCCCAGGGCATTCCTTCTTGCCTCCACCGCTCTCCATAGGAAAGCTTGGTCTGGTGTTCCTAGTCAGCAGAGGTTCCGTTGATCTTCCTGGGATCAGCCAGCTCCCCTCAAGTGGGGGGGGGGAGGGGTAAAAGTTCATGTGGCTGGGGCTTGAGGCAGCTTCTCAAGTCAACTAACTCCGGAGCTTGCAGCTTGTTGTTTAAGAGGCTAGCTGCTGGCTGTTAAAAGGGAACCTAGCCTGGAGGTGTTTACTCTTCACAGGGAGTAAACCTAGTCCTGGGTTTTTTCTTCTGATCTTCTCAAATTGTCCCAGGAGGACCCTGGTTATGCCCCTGTTCTTATTTATCTCCATCCATATTTTGTTCATTCTAAGGTGCTGTTTTAAACCTTTTGTGGGGGAAAATCTTGAGAGCTTGGAATTTTCTAAACTACTCTGACATCTTCCCAGAATCCTCCCCCCCCCAAGCTTTTTCATAATTTTATTTTCATAATTCTTTTGTATCACTCTCATTTCTTTTCCCAATTTTTATTCTACCTCTCTTATTTGATTTTTAAGCTCCACTTTGAGCTCTTCCACGAGTTATTTCTGGTTTTGAGACCATGCTGTGCCCAGAAAACACGAGCAAGACCCAAGTAACAATTTAGAATGGACTCTTTATTATACACCTTGTTGGCTGATCAGGCCACATGGTGGTCTGATGAGGTACCACCTCACTGTCCCAGGTAGTACAGCAACGATCTCAGCTAAAAGTTCAGCTTTTAAAGGGAGCCTATGCGGCCAGTGGTTAGGTATTATGTAAGCAGAACTTGCAGAGGCCCAAAACAGTGACTGGTCAGTACACACCTTGAAATTCCTGCCATGCCAAGTCTCCCTGACCGTGAAGCCCACCCCCCTCTCTGCAGGTGACCTGACTGGGAAAGGATGGAGACCCAGTGGGGGAGAGCGGAGCTGACCAGGCAGTCTGCTTGCTTCCCTGAGGTTGGGGGATGGGGAAAACCAGGTACAACAACCACTTTCTGGTTTTTGGGAGGTTTTGCCCAGAGGTGTTTTGACTTTGCTGTCCTTTTCTAAGTTTCTGTTTTGGTTTTCCCTGTCACCACAATAACTTTCTATAATCAGTTCATTTTTGTTGTTGATGATGGTTTTTGCTCATCTTTTTTTTTTTAACCTTTTTCATTTCTTTTAAATTTGGTCTCAGCTTCAAGAGCACTTTCATCCACTTCTTGTGCTAGTGACTGCAGGCCCTGGCTCTTTAGCTGGTACTGTGCTGATGTTGCCTTAAGGACTGGTGGAGACTCTAGTGTATGGTAGGGGCTGACTGGTGCTTCTGGAAGCCGTAGCATTCTAGCGGCTTACCTGGTGCTAACCTGGGGTCCTAATAGTGGTGTCTGGCATGGGCCTCGGGGTATTTTTGCATTTCTCCATGGCTGTGCTGAAGCATTTGGCATTCTGGCCTCTGGAGCCTTCCTCTTTGCTGGGGACATGCTGAAGTGTAGCAGAGTCTAGTACTAGATGGGGACTCCTTTTAGATACCAGTAGGGTTGGCATCTCCTGTTTCCTCAGGGCTGTCCTGCAGAACTTGGAGAGGTCTGGTCACCAGGAGGATGACTGTTTGCCCGGGGCTAAACTGAAACACATGGTGGTTCTTGGAACTTGAGTCTGCCAGTTTCCCTGCCTATGCTGAGTCAAGTGGGGGGGGGGGAGGGTTCTGGTATTGGCATTTACCTCCTCCACCTTATTATTTCCTGCTGGTTTGCAGGGGTAGGGCTCGCTGCTGGTTTGATGGGATACTTCCTTGTCCTGGACTTCCCTCCCCTCTTTCCCAAGTGAGACAGACTTTTCTTGCTGATTTTCCAAGTTGTTGGGCTAAAAGATTGTTTCACCCCATCTTTTTGCTGGTTCTACTATTCTAGCATTAGATTTTGGCCATTATTTTATAGTTGTTTGAAGGTGAGTATGGGAGAGTTAAAGAGATTTTCTCCTCCATCTTAGCTCCTGGAAGTCAATCTCAGAATTTGAGAGTTAGAGGTGACATTTTGGAAGTGATGAATCCAGCCCATACCTGAACAGCAACATACTAGGAAAACTTAGGATCTGAGTGACTTTTTAAAGCATCTTAAATCTCAAAAATTGTGGTTCCAACACTTGTTTTTCATTACGAATTGAAGATCAGCCTTTTGTATGCTAGTTGAAGTCAAGATTCTCTTTATAATTTCCCTATTCTGGTTTTTGTATGATTTTGAAATGCTGTAATATGAAAATAGCAGTAACTATTAACTGTGGTTATCGTTAAAATCTCTATATTATTAAGTAAAATTAACTGTAAAATCAAGTATATTAGTTCATTTTGCCTTAGTAATTTTTGCATAATAGGTGATTAAATTTGGAACTAGGGATAGCTAGAATATGAATCTGCCTATATGATAGAATTTTAGAGGTATTAAAAAACCAGAGATGAAAAACAATTTCTCCCATTATCCTACCAAAAATTAAAATAAACAAAATGGAATTAGTATTATAATTAAAGAACTGTTTCTACAAGCCCTCTACAAAAGCACACACACATGCATGCATGCATATACAGACATGCACACATGCACACACATACATACTCTCCTATAAGTATTAAGTAATCCTTGGAAGATAGTTTTATGAATCTTTGTCAGACTAGCTGACTTTCACTTATTATAGCTTTGATGGAATGGGGAGCAGGGGAGAGGAAGGATGTGTAAATTATGAGAATGTGATCTAATATGGATCTAATCTGGAAAGATACAGTATTGTAGTTGGAAAGGAAGTCACAGGTGTTCTAATTTAAAACCTTAAAAAATCAAAAATATTACCTGTAATGTACCAAACAGGTGGTCTACAAGTGTCATTATATACAACTTGTGACAGGGAACTCACTAGTTATTGAGGTAACCCATTCCACTTTGTGACAACTTTAGAGGTTATAAAGTTTCTCTAGATGTTGAGCTGAAACTTGTCTCCTGGTGGAACATACCTATGTATATTATTTCTGTCCTTTGATATTGAGCAAAATAAGTACTTCACACATTTGAAAACCTGAATCATCCCTCTTCCCAATTCTTCTCTAAGATTATTCCATCATTTTATTCAATTGATCTTTGAATTATAAGGTTCTGAGTCCCTTCATATTCTGATTATACTCCATCTTAATCTTCAAGCTTACTGACATTATTTCTAAAATATGGAATACTAAATTGGACACAATATGCTAAATACAGTCTGACTGAGCCAATTTAGGGGACCATTCTTGTTTTAGGCTTCCATCAATGCAGCATAAGACTCCAGTAGTATGAGTATCTCATTAATCTGCCTAAACACATTGTGCATTCAATCTACTAAATTCCATAGCTTGTATAGCATGATCTGCAATCATTAAATGTTTTCTCTATCCTGAATTTATGCAATTATCTTTGCAAATGTCCACATGAGAACTTTATTTTTTTTTTAAATAATTCAATGCAATAAATACTTACTAAATACCCACTATGTTCAGGCACTGTCATAGGTGATGGAGGTTCAAAGACAGAATCAAGTTGGGGAGGCAAGATGGCAGGGCAAGCAGTAAATTGCTCTAACTCTTCCAAATTTACCTCTAAACAACTGTGAAATAGGGGCTCAAAACAAATCCTGGAATAACAGAACCAGCAAAAAGATGTTATGGAAAAATGTTTTATGCCACGAAACTTGGAAAATCAGGGAGAAAAGTCCATCTCATGTGGATAAAAGGAGAACACGGGTCAGGACAGGAAGCATCTAAGCAAACCAGCAGCAAGCCTCACCTCAGCAAACCAATGGGAGATCCTGAGCCCCAATGTGGTGGGGGAGGTGAATACCAGAATCAGCCCCCCTCACATGCTTTAGCATAGGGAGGGGAACTGGCTGACTCCACTTCCAAGAAACACCACATGTTTCAGTGTAGCCTGGGGCAAGCAAGAATCCTCTAGCATGACAAGAAAGTAGCCTAGACCTCCACACACTTCAGTGTAGTCTCAGTTAAACAAGCTTCCTCCAGCAACCAGACCTCCAAGTGCTTAGGTGTAACCCCTGGAAAATGCAGAAATGCCCTACCAGTCCTCAGCACAGGCCAGACACCATCCACTAAGACCCCAGCTCAGCACCAGGTTAGCTGCCACACCTTAATGGCTTGCAGCAGCACTATCCACCCTCAACACCCCGCAGCACAGCACCAGACTCAGGCATCTTCAGGGCAACATCAGTTTAAAATGTAGTTAATAGCCAGGGCTGCAGCCACTGGCATAAGAAGCCTGAAATAGTGCCCCTTCCACCCCAGGATTAGAGTTCAAATTTAAAAGAAAGGAAAAAGCCTCACCCCCCCCCCCCGCCCCCGCAATTAAGATTGAACACAAAACAACAAATAAAAGAATCTAACCAAAAAATTATTATGGTGACAGGGAAGATAAAGACACAAACTCAAAAGAGGACAATAATGACAAAATACTTATGGGTCAAGTCCCAAAGAAAAACAGGAAGTGATCACAAGCCCAGAAAGAACTCATAGAAGAGCTCAAATTGGAGCTTAAATGTCATATGAGATTTAGAAGAAAAATTGGGAAAAGCCATGAGATTACAAGAGTATTATGGGAAAAAAAAGTCAACAGCTTGGAAAACTACTTAAAAAGAAGAATGAGTAAAATGGAAAAGAAAGTATAAAAGCTAACTGATGAAAACATCAGCTTAAAAGTTAGAATTGGGCAAGTAGAAGCTAATGACTCTATGAGACATCAAGAATCAATAAAATAAATTCAAAAGCATGAAAACATGGAAGAAAATATAAAATACCTCATGGGGAAAACAACAGACCTTGAAAATAGATCCAGGAGAGACAATATCAGAATCACTGTACTACCTGAAAGTCATAATCAAAAGGAAGACCTGGACAGCATCTTTCAAGAATTTATCGAGGAAAACTGCCCTGATATCCTGGAATCAGAGGGCAAAATAGGCATTGAAAGAATCTACCAATCACCTCAGGAAAGAGATCCCAAAATAAAAACTCCAAGGAAGAATATGGCCAAATTTCAGAACTATCAGGTCAAGGGAAAATACTACAAGTGACCAGAAAGAATTCAAATATTGAGGAGCTACAATCAGGATTGCACTGGACTTGGTGACATTAAAGGATCAATAGTCAAGGAACATGAGATTCCAGAAGACAAAGGAGCTAGAACAACAATCAAAATCACTTATCCAGCAAAATTAATCACAATACATCAAAAGGAAAAATAGTAATTCAATGAAATAGAAGGATTTAGGCTTTCATAAGGAGAAGAAGAACTTAAGGAACACTTTGATCTCTACTACAAAGACCCAAGAGAAGCATGAACAGGTAAAAAGGGAAAAGAAAACCTAAGGAAATAAATAGAGATGAACTATTTACATCCCTACATGAAAAGATGATACTTGTAATTCTTAAAAATTGTATCATTAATAGTAGAGCTAGAAGAAATATGCATAGAGAGAAGGTATAGATATTAGGTGAATTTGAAGGAATGACAAAAATAATGGAGGAATGAGAAATAGGAGTACAATGGGTGCATAAAGAAGGGCGAGAGAAAATGGGATAAATTATTCTACATGAAGTGGCACAAAATACTTACTACAGTGGAATGGAAAATGGAAGGGTGGGCAATGGGCAGTGCTTGAATCTTACTCTCATCTGTATTGGTTCAAAAATGGAATCATATGCACAATCCATTGAATATAGTAATTGATCTTTCCCAACAGGGAAGTAGGATGGGAGAATAACCAAAGGGGAGATGGGGACTGACAGGAGGGAGGACAAATCAGGGTAGGTAATAGCCAAAAGATTCACTCCACTGATGAGGAGGGAAAAGTTGAAAAGAGAGGACAGACAATAGGAAGAATAGGATGGAGGGAAATACAGTTAGTAATCATTACTCTAATGTGAATGGGATGAACTCTCCCATAAAGCAGAAATGGATAACAGAATGAATCAAAAACTAGAAACCTACAGTGTGTTGTTTACAAGAAATACCCCTGAAGCAAAGACACACACAGAATAAAGGTAAGGGGATGAACAGAATCTATTATACTTCAACTGAAGTGAAAAAACAATGAAAATAGTCACTGCCTTCAGGGAACTTACATTCTAATGGATAGATAAAAAACATTAACACAGGTGAGTATAATAGAGAGTTTTTAGTGAAGAAGGCAAAGGCAAGATCAAACAAACAGAAAAAAAAACCTCTAGAACTATTTGAAAAAGGAAAAATACAATAACATAATAGGGATCATAAAGTTTTTTCTTATTACATTTGATCTATTTAGTCTAAACTACTGAGATCTTTTTGAAACTTAAATTTGCTTTCATATGTAATCCAGATTTTCATCATCTAGAACTTTAATAAACATGTCACCCATGCCTTCATCTGACTAAGTGATTAAAAAAAAAGTTAAAATAGGAGAGCAGAGGATAGAGCTTTGGGTGGGGAGAACAGTGTGGTCCAATACAAAGAGCAATGTATTCTGAGCCTGAGGATCTGAATTTGAATTCTGGTGTACCTTTCCTGCTCTCATTTTTCTTGTGTATGAAATATCTATTTTGGACTTGGTGACATCTAGTCTACACATCACAGATTATATATAACCTATCCACACTTTTCCCCCAATTTTATTGGAAACTTTATCCATCCAACTAACCTAGAATTATTTTATTGGAACAATGTGCTGTATAATGATTACCTCACCATCTATTCTATCTCCCTCATATTACATTTAAGAAAACTAAGAATCAGAGAGCTTAAACAATGAATGAATGAATACATATTAATCACTTGCTATGGATCAAGCACTGTACTAATTTCTTAGTATACAAAAACAAAAGTAAAAGACTTAGTTCTCAAATAACTTACATTCAAATACAGAAAGAAAATATAGATAATAGAGTGGTATTCAGGAAAGATAATAGTTCCCCATTGTGTGGGAACTATAGGGCAATTGAATAATAATATTAAGCATAATAAAATGTTAAGTATAATAAAGTCATTTGATTAGCACTTTAGTGTTTATAAAATTCTTTACATATATTGTCTTATTTGTTTTTTAATTTTGTTGTTATTATAATATATGATAATTATATTACTATAATACAGTATAAGTATATTAAAAAGATCTTTGTAAATTACAAATAATTATATTATTGTAATTAATATTATTTATTATATTAAATTCTTTACATATATTGTTCCTTATAACAACCTTGAGAAGCAGATTCTATTTTTTTCCAAAACTTTACAGATGAGGAAAACTAAGGATGAGTTTAAATGACTTGTCCAGTCATTCTGTGAGGAAATACTCAGGAAGGGTCTGAACTTAAGTCTTCTTTACTTCAACTCCATTATTCTATGACCTCTCCAGAAACAACAGTGCTATTGACTTGATTATTGTTGCTAGGACAATAGGTGGAAATATAATAGGGGAGAATGCATCCTAAGAAGAAGGCTAGATGTAGTAAGTTCTCACCAATCAGTATGGCTCCTGGTTGTGAACTAGAAGTCATGTTGGGGGACTGCATGATAGGAGGCAAGAATCATGTCAAGAAGATGGTGGTGGGGTGGCTGAGAGTACTATGTGTAGTGAGCCCTCAAGTAGGCCACACAGGACATGTTAAAGTGGAATCTGAACCTAGATCATCTGACTCCAGGAACAGTAGCCTTTCCATCATGCTATATTGCCTCCTCACCTTGTGTTACAATGCCATGAGAACTATTTTTGGTGTGAAGATTGGAAAGACAGAGCTGGAAAGGAAATTAGGGATCATTTAATTTTATTCTTCATTTTACCCATGAGAAATCTGTGGTGGTTTGACAGAGTTCATACTTAAACACTTAAATAAAATTAAACTCCACAGCTATTTAGAAACTTATCCAAGGTCATATAGCATATTAGGGTCTAAGGCTTAGCTAGAACCCAGATCTTCTGGCTCCTCCCTAGCTCAGGGCTCTTTCCAATAAAGCTCATGTGCTTGATTTTCAAATAGCTATAAAGAAAAGGGTTTGTAAATTAGATGCCAAAATTTGAATTTCCACTGTCACATATATTAAAGATGGACTTTTTATTTTCTTTTTTACTCAAAAGGGAAACATGGAAAAAGATAAAATAATCATTAAATCAAAATTTTGTTTCTTTGCAAGTGGGCGAGCAATGTTTAGCTCTTATAATTAGTGAATTTAAAGCAGAAATATCAGTTAGTAAATTTATAAATTAATGTTATAAGTTTTAATGATCTATTAGAAATTCAGAATTCAAGAACATAATTTTCTGCTCCAAAAAAGTCCTTAAGCTGCAATTGTATCATAAGAAACAAAGAAAAACAATTCTCCTCAAGTAAACAAAATGGTATGATTCAAATAAATTGTTAATTTTTAATTAAATTTTTTCATTCAAGAAATGACTAATTATATACTAGCCTATTTCTTTCTGATAATTTTTATCCATTCCTCCAGATTTGGAATGAGAGCTAATAAGGGAGAGAAACAGAAGAAAGTATGTATATATGTATATTAGTTTTTTATATATGTATGCATATACATATAAATGCCATACTGATACACATATTTATGTGCATATATATACATATATGTGAGTGTATGTGTGTGTGCATATGTAGCTGTGCATTACCCTTTGCCCTATCCATCAGTGTATAATTGCCCTCCAATGAAATAGATTGACAGCCTACCTGTAATGTACAGATTTAGATATTTCTCTTAAGGACTAAAAGGTTTAATGATCACTCAGGTGATACTGGGTCACACAGCCAGTATATGTCAGTAGCAAGACTTGAATTAGTTTTGTTTTGTTTTTTAAATTTCTTTTCATTTTTCAAGCCTGAATCTTTGTCTACCATATTCCAAGATCTTTCAAGTTATATATGTGTGTGTAGACAACTATATGATATTGGAATATATAGTTCAAATATGGACGCTATTATTATATGCAGGTGATGGTATAGTGGAAAAAAGGTCTCAAGATCTTAGTTTTAGTTCCATATATAAAATGTGATTTTAGACATGCATGACATCTCTGAAACTCATATTCTTCACATGTTTAAAAAAAATAAAGCTGATTTTATCCCAGTTTATTTCCCAGGATTATTTTGAGGATCAAGTATGGAAACTTCTGGGAAAGATCTTTGTAAATTACAAAGCCATATACATATTTAAGGTATTCTCATATTTGGGAATGTGCATATGTAACTATCAGTCACTGGATGTCCTAACCATCAATATAATTACCATCAGGTTGGACTGAGTTAAGGACTCCATGCTGGTACCTTATTTGTTACCCTGTGGCTTCCAAAGATAGGAAAAATTTTCAGTTTTTAGCTAAAGATTCAATATTAACCTCTGTGCTACGTAAAACTGCAGGCCTGTTGAGTTTCTGTTGGCTGACAGCCACAGAGGCTAATTATTCTTGAACTGAGCTCCATGTGGATTCAATTTCCTGGGAGTCTTGGAATTCTATACAGAAACTAGCAGGGGGAAAGAAGGAATTTGCAGTCTTCTTACCATGAAGAAATCAAGGTTATTGTATATTTTCTGATTGACATCAGGGCATTGATAATTGGCTTATCTGTTGTGAATTAAAGAACAGTATTCCTTATAAAAATAATTTTTGATGCTTTGCTATTTTTTATAGAATAAAAATGTTACTTTATTAAATTCTTTTTCTGATTCAGCCAATTTTATATTTTCTATTTTCTTCTTTCTTAGATTAAAAACAAATGCTAAAAAGATTTAATCATTGAATAGCAAAATAATTTTTTCTAAACTCAAGACCACCTTGACTTTATTGCAGACTTTTTTTCCCCCTTAGATGAAATGGAAACTCTTTTTTTTTTTACCTTAGATGAAATGGAAACTTTTTATGCTTTAAAAACTACCAAGGACTGAAAATATTTCTTTCTTAAGTTGACATGCCTCTCACCTTATCTGAAATCCATTTTGGAGTCTCAGCAGGTCTGGTCATCTGCCATAAGTGAAGTGCATTGGCTTCACCTTGTGAGTTTTAAGGCTTTCTTCTTAATAGTCACATATGTTATGGCCATCAGCAAGAAAGACTTGACTGCTTCTTTAATGAACAAACACATTTTTCTTTTAAACCACTAGGGTTTGGTTTTTTTTCCTTCTTTCAAATAACTGAAATTTTCTCAACCAATTCAAACAGTTTTTTTTTTCTGAAAAAGCCCATGATCCTTACTTCGGAGAAAGAACTATGACCTTTCCATATTGATCTGCATTTCACTTATTTTAACTTGACAGTATCCTTTACAAAAAGAAAGGAGTCCTTTTTGTAGAGCCAGACTTGTCTCTATCTCCTAAATTATATAATCCATCTAATTTCATACCCATCCATTCAAATAATTTTTCCATTGTCTATACGTATTAAAAACTGGGCACTTTGACAAGGATTTCAACAAGCAAGCAACAAATAAACTCAGCATATATCCTTCTTGGACTTCTCTAGGATGTCTCTAGAACATGCTTGTGGAGATCATCAGATTGTGCTATTTGTTTTGTGCTAAAAGCATATTCACATGAAAACACAAAAGAATTATTTCACTTGATGAAAAATAGACAGCTGGATGGACAACACATTTGTAAGGGAAAAAAAGAAATCTAAAGAACAAGAAGTTACTATACATAAATATCAAAGTCGATTTCTTCCTATTAAAATTGAAATGGAAATGTATATGCTTTTGCTTCTACTTTCTGGTCATTTAATCTCCCACTTCCTGGATTTTGTGAAGCGGAGAGTAAATTTCATCATATTTCTTCTGTGTACCTAAATACATATTATTTTAGCTCAAAACAATTCCATAGGTTTGATAGGGTAGGTTTATTTAACAATACTGGATTCAGGAAAATTAAGTGAATTATTATAGGGCTTTCAAATAATTGGTGGCAGAGATAAGACTAGGAACTTGGTGTTCTTCGTCTTTATCCATTACCATATATACTATACCATAATGCCTGAAAATGGTATTTTCATGAAGCAAGAAATAAGAAAACTTTTTGTGTGTTTACAATAAGAGAAGTTTTATTTGCTCTCATTCTTAGTTTATTTTTGTTTTCTCTTCTTGATCTATTCTACAAATCTGTTGCTTTTCATATATTTCACTTTCTCTTCTATTTTTTCATTATTGTTATTTTGTTTATTATTACTTGATATCTTGTAATTTCAATGGCTTCACCTTTCCCAATTCTAATTCTTCCAGGTGTCATTTTCTTCCTTAAAATTCTGGATCTCTTTTTCTAATTGGTTAGCATGCCTTTCATAATCTTATTTTTCTTGGATTATTCTTTTTAGTAATTTTTTTAGTTTTTTTTTTCTCCATCTCTGTCATTTGATTTTTGAAGTATTTTTAAAATATTTTCTATGGATTCTTTTTGGCCATGTGAGCATTTGTCATTACTCCTTGGGGGTTTCTTTATTTCAATTACCTCCTCTGAAGATGAACCCTGGTCTTCTCAGTTCTCATAATAGCTATCTAGGGTTGGATTCTTTCTCCTTTGCCTGTGCATTTCTTTGTGGTAGTAACTTAATTTTTATAATCACCTCTAGCCCTAGAATTTGGGGGATGGTGCGTCTTCCCTCAGATCTTCAGTTTTCTGCTCTAACCTAGAATCAAAGCCAAATCCCCACCCTCCTTTAAGTGCCCACACCCAGGGGCTTTCTGCTCCACTTCTTGTGCACTCACCAGGCATGTGTTCTTTCTTTATCATCCCCATACTCTCCACAGAACAACTGGGTCTGGAATTCCTTGTCAGCAAAGTTCCCTCATTCTTCCCTGGCTTAGAAGCCCAAATTCTCTCACTATCCCAGGGGGTCAAAGTTCCTGTGGCTGTTGCCCAGGCAGCCTCTCAAACCAACTAACCTCAGGGCTTACTGCTTGTTGTTAAAGCAGACTCTGTCCAGGAGGTGTTTGCTTTTCAAGGGGATCAAACCTTGTCCTGGGATTTTCCTTCTGATCTTCTCAAATTGTCCCAGAATGACCCTTGTTGTGCCCCTCTTCATATTTATTGCCCCCCTTTTGTTTGCCCTAAGGTCCTATTTTAACTCTTCTGTGGGGGAAAACCTTGAGAGCTTGGAATTTTCTGATGCTATGTTCCCAGAGGTTTATTCGGCCAAAGCAGAGGAAGGACATTTAGAGAAGGGGAGGGAGTTTCATTTGATTCAACCAAGTATACCTCTCCTGTGTTGACATTAGTCATTCCTGCTAGTCAGTGGCCAGAGGAAAAAGATCTTTGCAGTCATGTCCTGGGGATTTTCTACTTGGGCGTCTAGGAAGATTTGTCAATGTCCCAAGCCTTAGTCTCCTGATCTAATAAAATTTTGAGGACAATATTGATACCTTTTAAGCAAAAATTGACCTAGTTTATATGGTGGTGATAGAGTTTAGAATAATGTTCTCATTACACCCAGGATCACTGTCAGTATGAGTAAGAAACAGCCAGGGTTACTAGATAAAGAGTTCTTTCCTGTCAGGAAGAACTGGCAGTTGAACGTTATACAGACATGATAACCATCAAGAGAAAGGAGTCTCTTATCTGATAGCTTGGTAGAGGCTCCAGTCTCTGGTCATATGTTTTTTTTTTAGAATCATGTAATTTAGACCTGAAAAGGACCTTAGAGGTCATCTAGTCCAATCTTTTCAATGTGATACTGAGGAATATGAATTTCAGAAAGATGTACCCACAGTTATATAGGTGACAAGTGTCCGAGAAAATTAAAAACTTAAGCATTCTTAATCCAGATCCAAATGTGTTCTTTGTATTTCACTATGATACCTTGTGGTATATTTAACACGGTAGTATAGTGAATACAGCACAATACTTGGACTCAGGAAGACCTGATTTAAAATCCAGTCCCAACCCCAGATGCTTAATAGCTATATGTCCCTAGACGAGTCTTTTTACCTCTGTCTGCATCAATTTCTTCATTTCTAAAATGGGGTTTTATTCTCCTATAAAGTGGGGATAATATCATCTATTATTTTATTTATTTATTATTACATTGGAGTTGGTAGAAGAATAAAAATGAGCTAATGTTTATGAAGTGCTTCACAAATCTTAAAATATCATATAAATGCTAGTAGTTTATGTTTATTGTTCTTACCTCCACTGACCAAATGAGCAAGGAAGTTCTCAGATTTCCTCCAA